>NC_091450.1:0-600000 GCF_964237555.1 Oryctolagus cuniculus | reverse complement strand
CTGAAAACCCGCATGGTGCGTAAGACTACTCCCATGCTACAGAACTCCCGTAAAGTGTTTCCTACACTCAGGATGCAGAACTCCTGTAAACTGCCTCTCACTACTTCCATTGTACAGAAATCCTGTAAGCTGCTTCTCTTTTACTCACACTACTGAAAACCCGCATGGTGCGTAAGACTACTCCCATGCTACAGAACTCCCGTAAAGTGTTTCCTACACTCAGGATGCAGAACTCCTGTAAACTGCCTCTCACTACTTCCATTGTACAGAAATCCTGTAAGCTGCTTCTCTTTTACTCACACTACTGAAAACCCGCATGGTGCGTAAGACTACTCCCATGCTACAGAACTCCCGTAAAGTGTTTCCTACACTCAGGATGCAGAACTCCTGTAAACTGCCTCTCACTACTTCCATTGTACAGAAATCCTGTAAGCTGCTTCTCTTTCACTCAGACTACTGAAAACCCGCATAGTTCGTAAGACTACTCCCATGCTACAGAACTCCCGTAAAGTGTTTCCTACACTCAGGATGCAGAACTCCTGTAAACTGCCTCTCACTACTTCCAATGTACAGAAATCCTGTAAGCTGCTTCTCTTTTACTCACACTACTGAAAACCTGCATAGTGCGTAAGACTACTCCCATGCTACAGAACTCCCGTAAAGTGTTTCCTACACTCAGGATGCAGAACTCCTGTAAACTGCCTCTCCGTACTTCCAATGTACAGAAACCCTGTAAGCTGCTCCTCTTTTACTCACACTACTGAAAACCCGCATTGTGCGTAAGACTACTCCCATGCTACAGAACTCCCGTAAAGTGTTTCCTACACTCAGGATGCAGAACTCCTGTAAACTGCCTCTCACTACTTCCATTGTACAGAAATCCTGTAAGCTGCTTCTCTTTCACTCAGACTACTGAAAACCCGCATAGTGCGTAAGACTACTCCCATGCTACAGAACTCCCGTAAAGTGTTTCCTACACTCAGGATGCAGAACTCCTGTAAACTGCCTCTCCGTACTTCCAATGTACAGAAACCCTGTAAGCTGCTTCTCTTTTACTCACACTACTGAAAACCCGCATTATGCAAAAGACTACTCCCATGCTACAGAACTCCCGTAAAGTGTTTCCTACACTCAGGATGCAGAACTCCTGTAAACTGCCTCTCCCTACTTCCAATGTACAGAAATCCTGTAAGCTGCTTCTCTTTTCTCAGACTACTGAAAACACGCATAGTGCGTAAGACTACTCCCATGCTACAGAACTCCCGTAAAGTGTTTCCTACACTCAGGATGCAGAACTCCTGTAAACTGCCTCTCCGTACTTCCAATGTACAGAAACCCTGTAAGCTGTTTCTCTTTTACTCACACTACTGAAAACCCGCATTGTGCGTAAGACTACTCCCATGCTACAGAACTCCCGTAACGTGTTTCCTACACTCAGGATGCAGAACTGCTGTAAACTGCCTCTCACTACTTCCAATGTACAGAAATCCTGTAAGCTGCTTCTCTTTTACTCAGACTACTGAAAACCCGCATAGTGCGTAAGACTACTCCCATGCTACACAACTCCCGTAAAGTGTTTCCTACACTCAGGATGCAGAACTCCTGTAAACTGCCTCTCACTACTTCCAATGTACAGAAATCCTGTAAGCTGCTTCTCTTTTACTCAGACTACTGAAAACCCGCATAGTGCGTAAGACTACTCCCATGCTACAGAACTCCCGTAAAGTGTTTCCTACACTCAGGATGCAGAACTCCTGTAAACTGCCTCTCCCTACTTCCAATGTACAGAAATCCTGTAAGCTGCTTCTCTATTACTCAGACTACTGAAAACACGCATAGTGCGTAAGACTAATCCCATGCTACAGAACTCCCGTAAAGTGTTTCCTACACTCAGGATGCAGAACTCCTGTAAACTGCCTCTCACTACTTCCAATGTACAGAAATCCTGTAAGCTGCTTCTCTTTTACTCAGACTACTGAAAACCCGCATAGTGCGTAAGACTACTCCCATGCTACAGAACTCCCGTAAAGTGTTTCCTACACTCAGGATGCAGAACTCCTGTAAACTGCCTCTCGCTACTTCCAATGTACAGAAATCCTGTAAGCTGCTTCTCTTTTACTCACACTACTGAAAACCCGCATGGTGCGTAAGACTACTCCCATGCTACAGAACTCCCGTAAAGTGTTTCCTACACTCAGGATGCAGAACTCCTGTAAACTGCCTCTCACTACTTCCATTGTACAGAAATCCTGTAAGCTGCTTCTCTTTTACTCACACTACTGAAAACCCGCATGGTGCGTAAGACTACTCCCATGGTACAGAACTCCCGTAAAGTGTTTCCTACACTCAGGATGCAGAACTCCTGTAAACTGCCTCTCACTACTTCCATTGTACAGAAATCCTGTAAGCTGCTTCTCTTTCACTCAGACTACTGAAAACCCGCATAGTTCGTAAGACTACTCCCATGCTACAGAACTCCCGTAAAGTGTTTCCTACACTCAGGATGCAGAACTCCTGTAAACTGCCTCTCCGTACTTCCAATGTACAGAAATCCTGTAAGCTGCTTCTCTTTTACTCACACTACTGAAAACAGGCATAGTGTGTAAGACTACTCCCATGCTTCAGAACTCCCGTAAAGTGTTTCCTACACTCAGGATGCAGAACTCCTGTAAACTGCCTCTCACTACTTCCAATGTACAGAAATCCTGTAAGCTGCTTCTCTTTTACTCACACTACTGAAAACCTGCATAGTGCGTAAGACTACTCCCATGCTACAGAACTCCCGTAAAGTGTTTCCTACACTCAGGATGCAGAACTCCTGTAAACTGCCTCTCACTACTTCCATTGTACAGAAATCCTGTAAGCTGCTTCTCTTTTACTCAGACTACCTAAAACCCGCATGGTGCGTAAGACTACTCCCATGCTACAGAACTCCCGTAAAGTGTTTCCTACACTCAGGATGCAGAACTCCTGTAAACTGCCTCTCACTACGGCCAATGTACAGAAATCCTGTAAGCTGCTTCTCTTTTACTCACACTACTGAAAACCCGCATAGTGCATAAGACTACTCCCATGCTTCAGAACTCCCGTAAAGTGTTTCCTACACTAAGGATGCAGAACTCCTGTAAACTGCCTCTCACTACTTCCAATGTACAGAAATCCTGTAAGCTGCTTCTCTTTTACTCACACTACTGAAAACCCGCATAGTGCGTAAGACTACTCCCATGCTACAGAACTCCCGTAAAGTGTTTCCTACACTCAGGATGCAGAACTCCTGTAAACTGCCTCTCACTACTTCCATTGTACAGAAATCCTGTAAGCTGCTTCTCTTTTACTCAGACTACTGAAAACCCGCATGGTGCGTAAGACTACTCCCATGCTACAGAACTCCCGTAAAGTGTTTCCTACACTCAGGATGCAGAACTCCTGTAAACTGCCTCTCACTACTTCCATTGTACAGAAATCCTGTAAGCTGCTTCTCTTTCACTCAGACTACTGAAAACCCGCATAGTCTGTAAGACTACTCCCATGCTACAGAACTCCCGTAAAGTGTTTCCTACACTCAGGATGCAGAACTCCTGTAAACTGCCTCTCCGTACTTCCAATGTACAGAAACCCTGTAAGCTGCTTCTCTTTTACTCACACTACTGAAAACCCGCATTGTGCGTAAGACTACTCCCATGCTACAGAACTCCCGTAAAGTGTTTCCTACACTCAGGATGCAGAACTCCTGTAAACTGCCTCTCACTACTTCCATTGTACAGAAATCCTGTAAGCTGCTTCTCTTTCACTCAGACTACTGAAAACCCGCATAGTGCGTAAGACTACTCCCATGCTACAGAACTCCCGTAAAGTGTTTCCTACACTCAGGATGCAGAACTCCTGTAAACTGCCTCTCCGTACTTCCAATGTACAGAAACCCTGTAAGCTGCTTCTCTTTTACTCACACTACTGAAAACCCGCATTATGCGTAAGACTACTCCCATGCTACAGAACTCCCGTAAAGTGTTTCCTACACTCAGGATGCAGAACTCCTGTAAACTGCCTCTCACTACTTCCATTGTACAGAAATCCTGTAAGCTGCTTCTGTTTTACTCAGAATACTGAAAACCCGCATGGTGCGTAAGACTACTCCCATGCAACAGAACTCCCGCAAAGTGTTTCCTACACTCAGGATGCAGATCTCCTGTAAACTGCCTCTCACTACTTCCAATGTACAGAAATCCTGTAAGCTGCTTCTCTTTTACTCAGACTACTGAAAACCCGCATAGTGTGTAAGACTACTCCCATGCTACAGAACTCCCGTAAAGTGTTTCCTACACTCAGGATGCAGAACTCCTGTAAACTGCCTCTCCCTACTTCCAATGTACAGAAATCCTGTAAGCTGCTTCTCTTTTCTCAGACTACTGAAAACACGCATAGTGCGTAAGACTACTCCCATGCTACAGAACTCCCGTAAAGTGTTTCCTACACTCAGGATGCAGAACTGCTGTAAACTGCCTCTCCGTACTTCCAATGTACAGAAAGCCTGTAAGCTGTTTCTCTTTTACTCACACTACTGAAAACCCGCATTGTGCGTAAGACTACTCCCATGCTACAGAACTCCCGTAAAGTGTTTCCTACACTCAGGATGCAGAACTGCTGTAAACTGCCTCTCACTACTTCCAATGTACAGAAATCCTGTAAGCTGCTTCTCTTTCACTCAGACTACTGAAAACCCGCAAAGTGTGTAAGACTACTCCCATGCTACAGAACTCCCGTAAAGTGTTTCCTACACTCAGGATGCAGAACTCCTGTAAACTGCCTCTCCCTACTTCCAATGTACAGAAATCCTGTAAGCTGCTTCTCTTTTCTCAGACTACTGAAAACCCGCATAGTGCGTAAGATTACTCCCATGCTACAGAACTCCCGTAAAGTGTTTCCTACACTCAGGATGCAGAACTCCTGTAAACTGCCTCTCACTACTTCCAATGTACAGAAATCCTGAAAGCTGCTTCTGTTTTACTCAGACTACTGAAAACCCGCATGGTGCGTAAGACTACTCCCATGCTACAGAACTCCCGTAAAGTGTTTCCTACACTCAGGATGCAGAACTCCTGTAAACTGCCTCTCACTACTTCCATTGTACAGAAATCCTGTAAGCTGCTTCTGTTTCACTCAGACTACTGAAAACCCGCATGGTGCGTAAGACTACTCCCATGCTACAGAACTCCCGTAAAGTGTTTCCTACACTCAGGATGCAGAACTCCTGTAAACTGCCTCTCACTACTTCCATTGTACAGAAATCCTGTAAGCTGCTTCTCTTTTACTCAGACTACTGAAAACCCGCATAGTGTGTAAGACTACTCCCATGCTACAGAACTCCCGTAAAGTGTTTCCTACACTCAGGATGCAGAACTCCTGTAAACTGCCTCTCACTACTTCCATTGTACAGAAATCCTGTAAGCTGCTTCTCTTTTACTCAGACTACTGAAAACCCGCATAGTCTGTAAGACTACTCCCATGCTACAGAACTCCCGTAAAGTGTTTCCTACACTCAGGATGCAGAACTCCTGTAAACTGCCTCTCACTACTTCCATTGTACAGAAATCCTGTAAGCTGCTTCTCTTTTACTCAGACTACTGAAAACCCGCATGGTGCGTAAGACAACTCCCATGCTACAGAACTCCCGTAAAGTGTTTCCTACACTCAGGATGCAGAACTCCTGTAAACTGCCTCTCCCTACTTCCAATGTACAGAAATCCTGTAAGCTGCTTCTCTTTTACTCAGACTACTGAAAACATGCATAGTGCGTAAGACTACTCCCATGCTACAGAACTCCCGTAAAGTGTTTCCTACACTCAGGATGCAGAACTCCTGTAAACTGCTTCTCCGTACTTCCAATGTACAGAAACCCTGTAAGCTGCTTCTCTTTTACTCACACTACTGAAAACCCACATTGTGCGTAAGACTACTCCCATGCTACAGAACTCCCGTAAAGTGTTTCCTACACTCAGGATGCAGAACTCCTGTAAACTGCCTCTCACTACTTCCAATGTACAGAAATCCTGTAAGCTGCTTCTCTTTCACTCAGACTACTGAAAACCCGCATAGTGCGTAAGACTACTCCCATGCTACAGAACTCCCGTAAAGTGTTTCCTACACTCAGGATGCAGAACTCCTGTAAACTGCCTCTCACTACTTCCATTGTACAGAAATCCTGTAAGCTGCTTCTCTTTTACTCACACTACTGAAAACCCTCATTGTGCGTATGACTACTCCCATGCTACAGAACTCCCGTAAAGTGTTTCCTACACTCAGGATGCAGAACTCCTGTAAACTGCCTCTCACTACTTCCATTGTACAGAAATCCTGTAAGCTGCTTCTCTTTCACTCAGACTACTGAAAACCCGCATGGTGCGTAAGACTACTCCCATGCTACAGAACTCCCGTAAAGTGTTTCCTACACTCAGGATGCAGAACTCCTGTAAACTGCCTCTCACTACTTCCATTGTACAGAAATCCTGTAAGCTGCTTCTCTTTTACTCACACTACTGAAAACCCGCATAGTGCGTAAGACTAATCCCATGCTACAGAACTCCCGTAAAGTGTTTCCTACACTCAGGATGCAGAACTCCTGTAAACTGCCTCTCACTACTTCCATTGTACAGAAATCCTGTAAGCTGCTTCTCTTTTACTCACACTACTGAAAACCCGCATGGTGCGTACGACTACTCCCATGCTACAGAACTCCCGTAAAGTGTTTCCTACACTCAGGATGCAGAACTCCTGTAAACTGCCTCTCACTACTTCCATTGTACAGAAATCCTGTAAGCTGCTTCTCTTTCACTCAGACTACTGAAAACCCGCATAGTCTGTAAGACTACTCCCATGCTACAGAACTCCCGTAAAGTGTTTCCTACACTCAGGATGCAGAACTCCTGTAAACTGCCTCTCCGTACTTCCAATGTACAGAAACCCTGTAAGCTGCTTCTCTTTTACTCACACTACTGAAAACCCGCATTGTGCGTAAGACTACTCCCATGCTACAGAACTCCCGTAAAGTGTTTCCTACACTCAGGATGCAGATCTCCTGTAAACTGCCTCTCACTACTTCCAATGTACAGAAATCCTGTAAGCTGCTTCTCTTTTACTCAGACTACTGAAAACCCGCATGGTGCGTAAGACTACTCCCATGCTACAGAACTCCCGTAAAGTGTTTCCTACACTCAGGATGCAGAACTCCTGTAAACTGCCTCTCCCTACTTCCAATGTACAGAAATCCTGTAAGCTGCTTCTCTTTTACTCAGACTACTGAAAACATGCATAGTGCGTAAGACTACTCCCATGCTACAGAACTCCCGTAAAGTGTTTCCTACACTCAGGATGCAGAACTCCTGTAAACTGCTTCTCCGTACTTCCAATGTACAGAAACCCTGTAAGCTGCTTCTCTTTTACTCACACTACTGAAAACCCACATTGTGCGTAAGACTACTCCCATGCTACAGAACTCCCGTAAAGTGTTTCCTACACTCAGGATGCAGAACTCCTGTAAACTGCCTCTCACTACTTCCAATGTACAGAAATCCTGTAAGCTGCTTCTCTTTCACTCAGACTACTGAAAACCCGCATAGTGCGTAAGACTACTCCCATGCTACAGAACTCCCGTAAAGTGTTTCCTACACTCAGGATGCAGAACTCCTGTAAACTGCCTCTCACTACTTCCATTGTACAGAAATCCTGTAAGCTGCTTCTCTTTTACTCACACTACTGAAAACCCTCATTGTGCGTATGACTACTCCCATGCTACAGAACTCCCGTAAAGTGTTTCCTACACTCAGGATGCAGAACTCCTGTAAACTGCCTCTCACTACTTCCATTGTACAGAAATCCTGTAAGCTGCTTCTGTTTCACTCAGACTACTGAAAACCCGCATGGTGCGTAAGACTACTCCCATGCTACAGAACTCCCGTAAAGTGTTTCCTACACTCAGGATGCAGAACTCCTGTAAACTGCCTCTCACTACTTCCATTGTACAGAAATCCTGTAAGCTGCTTCTCTTTTACTCACACTACTGAAAACCCGCATAGTGCGTAAGACTAATCCCATGCTACAGAACTCCCGTAAAGTGTTTCCTACACTCAGGATGCAGAACTCCTGTAAACTGCCTCTCACTACTTCCATTGTACAGAAATCCTGTAAGCTGCTTCTCTTTTACTCACACTACTGAAAACCCGCATGGTGCGTACGACTACTCCCATGCTACAGAACTCCCGTAAAGTGTTTCCTACACTCAGGATGCAGAACTCCTGTAAACTGCCTCTCACTACTTCCATTGTACAGAAATCCTGTAAGCTGCTTCTCTTTCACTCAGACTACTGAAAACCCGCATAGTCTGTAAGACTACTCCCATGCTACAGAACTCCCGTAAAGTGTTTCCTACACTCAGGATGCAGAACTCCTGTAAACTGCCTCTCCGTACTTCCAATGTACAGAAACCCTGTAAGCTGCTTCTCTTTTACTCACACTACTGAAAACCCGCATTGTGCGTAAGACTACTCCCATGCTACAGAACTCCCGTAAAGTGTTTCCTACACTCAGGATGCAGAACTCCTGTAAACTGCCTCTCACTACTTCCATTGTACAGAAATCCTGTAAGCTGCTTCTGTTTCACTCAGACTACTGAAAACCCGCATAGTGCGTAAGACTACTCCCATGCTACAGAACTCCCGTAAAGTGTTTCCTACACTCAGGATGCAGAACTCCTGTAAACTGCCTCTCCGTACTTCCAATGTACAGAAACCCTGTAAGCTGCTTCTCTTTTACTCACACTACTGAAAACCCGCATTATGCGTAAGACTACTCCCATGCTACAGAACTCCCGTAAAGTGTTTCCTACACTCAGGATGCAGAACTCCCGTAAACTGCCTCTCACTACTTCCATTGTACAGAAATCCTGTAAGCTGCTTCTGTTTTACTCAGACTACTGAAAACCCGCATGGTGCGTAAGACTACTCCCATGCTACAGAACTCCCGCAAAGTGTTTCCTACACTCAGGATGCAGAACTCCTGTAAACTGCCTCTCACTACTTCCAATGTACAGAAATCCTGTAAGCTGCTTCTCTTTTACTCAGACTACTGAAAACCCGCATAGTGTGTAAGACTACTCCCATGCTACAGAACTCCCGTAAAGTGTTTCCTACACTCAGGATGCAGAAATCCTGTAAACTGCCTCTCCCTACTTCCAATGTACAGAAATCCTGTAAGCTGCTTCTCTTTTCTCAGACTACTGAAAACACGCATAGTGCGTAAGACTACTCCCATGCTACAGAACTCCCGTAAAGTGTTTCCTACACTCAGGATGCAGAACTCCTGTAAACTGCCTCTCCGTACTTCCAATGTACAGAAACCCTGTAAGCTGTTTCTCTTTTACTCACACTACTGAAAACCCGCATTGTGCGTAAGACTACTCCCATGCTACAGAACTCCCGTAAAGTGTTTCCTACACTCAGGATGCAGAACTGCTGTAAACTGCCTCTCACTACTTCCAATGTACAGAAATCCTGTAAGCTGCTTCTCTTTTACTCAGACTACTGAAAACCCGCATAGTGCGTAAGACTACTCCCATGCTACACAACCCCGTAAAGTGTTTCCTACACTCAGGATGCAGAACTCCTGTAAACTGCCTCTCACTACTTCCAATGTACAGAAATCCTGTAAGCTGCTTCTCTTTTACTCAGACTACTGAAAACCCGCATAGTGCGTAAGACTACTCCCATGCTACAGAACTCCCGTAAAGTGTTTCCTACACTCAGGATGCAGAACTCCTGTAAACTGCCTCTCCCTACTTCCAATGTACAGAAATCCTGTAAGCTGCTTCTCTTTTACTCAGACTACTGAAAACACGCATAGTGCGTAAGACTACTCCCATGCTACAGAACTCCCGTAAAGTGTTTCCTACACTCAGGATGCAGAACTCCTGTAAACTGCCTCTCCCTACTTCCAATGTACAGAAATCCTGTAAGCTGCTTCTCTTTTACTCAGACTACTGAAAACCCGCATGGTGTGTAAGACTACTCCCATGCTACAGAACTCCCGTAAAGTGTTTCCTACACTCAGGATGCAGAACTCCTGTAAAGTGCTTCTCCGTACTTCCAATGTACAGAAACCCTGTAAGCTGTTTCTATTTTACTCACACTACTGAAAACCCACATAGTGCGTTAGACTACTCCCATGCTACAGAACTCCCGTAAAGTGTTTCCTACACTCAGGATGCAGAACTCCTGTAAACTGCCTCTCGCTACTTCCAATGTACAGAAATCCTGTAAGCTGCTTCTCTTTTACTCACACTACTGAAAACCCGCATGGTGCGTAAGACTACTCCCATGCTACAGAACTCCCGTAAAGTGTTTCCTACACTCAGGATGCAGAACTCCTGTAAACTGCCTCTCACTACTTCCATTGTACAGAAATCCTGTAAGCTGCTTCTCTTTTACTCAGACTACCTAAAACCCGCATGGTGCGTAAGACTACTCCCATGCTACAGAACTCCCGTAAAGTGTTTCCTACACTCAGGATGCAGAACTCCTGTAAACTGCCTCTCACTACTTCCATTGTACAGAAATCCTGTAAGCTGCTTCTCTTTCACTCAGACTACTGAAAACCCGCATAGTGCGTAAGACTACTCCCATGCTACAGAACTCCCGTAAAGTGTTTCCTACACTCAGGATGCAGAACTCCTGTAAACTGCCTCTCACTACTTCCAATGTACAGAAATCCTGTAAGCTGCTTCTCTTTTACTCTCACTACTGAAAACCCGCATAGTGTGTAAGACTACTCCCATGCTACAGAACTCCCGTAAAGTGTTTCCTACACTCAGGATGCAGAACTCCTGTAAACTGCCTCTCACTACTTCCAATGTACAGAAATCCTGTAAGCTGCTTCTCTTTTACTCAGACTACTGAAAACCCGCATGGTGCGTAAGACTACTCCCATGCTACAGAACTCCCGTAAAGTGTTTCCTACACTCAGGATGCAGAACTCCTGTAAACTGCCTCTCACTACTTCCAATGTACAGAAATCCTGTAAGCTGCTTCTCTTTTACTCAGACTACTGAAAACCCGCATAGTGCGTAAGACTACTCCCATGCTACAGAACTCCCGTAAAGTGTTTCCTACACTCAGGATGCAGAACTCCTGTAAACTGCCTCTCACTACTTCCATTGTACAGAAATCCTGTAAGCTGCTTCTCTTTCACTCAGACTACTGAAAACCCGCATAGTGCGTAAGACTACTCCCATGCTACAGAACTCCCGTAAAGTGTTTCCTACACTCAGGATGCAGAACTCCTGTAAACTGCCTCTCCGTACTTCCAATGTACAGAAACCCTGTAAGCTGTTTCTCTTTTACTCAGACTACTGAAAACCCGCATAGTGCGTAAGACTACTCCCATGCTACAGAACTCCCGTAAAGTGTTTCCTACACTCAGGATGCAGAACTCCTGTAAACTGCCTCTCACTACTTATATTGTACAGAAATCCTGTAAGCTGCTTCTCTTTTACTCAGACTACTGAAAACCCGCATAGTGCGTAAGACTACTCCCATGCTACACAACTCCCGTAAAGTGTTTCCTACACTCAGGATGCAGAACTCCTGTAAACTGCCTCTCACTACTTCCAATGTACAGAAATCCTGTAAGCTGCTTCTCTTTTACTCAGACTACTGAAAACCCGCATGGTGCGTAAGACTACTCCCATGCTACAGAACTCCCGTAAAGTGTTTCCTACACTCAGGATGCAGAACTCCTGTAAACTGCCTCTCACTACTTCCATTGTACAGAAATCCTGTAAGCTGCTTCTGTTTTACTCAGACTACTGAAAACCCGCATGGTGCGTAAGACTACTCCCATGCTACAGAACTCCCGTAAAGTGTTTCCTACACTCAGGATGCAGAACTCCTGTAAACTGCCTCTCACTACTTCCATTGTACAGAAATCCTGTAAGCTGCTTCTCTTTCACTCAGACTACTGAAAACCCGCATAGTGCGTAAGACTACTCCCATGCTACAGAACTCCCGTAAAGTGTTTCCTACACTCAGGATGCAGAACTCCTGTAAAGTGCCTCTCACTACTTATATTGTACAGAAATCCAGTAAGCTGCTTCTCTTTTACTCACACTACTGAAAACCCGCATAGTGTGTAAGACTACTCCCATGCTACAGAACTCCCGTAAAGTGTTTCCTACACTCAGGATGCAGAACTCCTGTAAACTGCCTCTCACTACTTATATTGCACAGAAATCCTGTAAGGTGCTTCTCTTTTACTCACACTACTGAAAACCCGCATGGTGCGTAAGACTACTCCCATGCTACAGAACTCCCGTAAAGTGTTTCCTACACTCAGGATGCAGAACTCCTGTAAACTGCCTCTCACTACTTCCAATGTACAGAAATCCTGTATGCTGCTTCTCTTTTACTCAGACTACTGAAAACCCGCATAGTGCGTAAGACTACTCCCATGCTACACAACTCCCGTAAAGTGTTTCCTACACTCAGGATGCAGAACTCCTGTAAACTGCCTCTCACTACTTCCATTGTACAGAAATCCTGTAAGCTGCTTCTCTTTCACTCAGACTACTGAAAACCCGCATGGTGCGTAAGACTACTCCCATGCTACAGAACTCCCGTAAAGTGTTTCCTACACTCAGGATGCAGAACTCCTGTAAACTGCCTCTCACTACTTATATTGTACAGAAATCCTGTAAGCTGCTTCTCTTTTACTCAGACTACTGAAAACCCGCATAGTGCGTAAGACTACTCCCATGCTACACAACTCCCGTAAAGTGTTTCCTACACTCAGGATGCAGAACTCCTGTAAACTGCCTCTCACTACTTCCAATGTACAGAAATCCTGTAAGCTGCTTCTCTTTTACTCAGACTACTGAAAACCCGCATGGTGCGTAAGACTACTCCCATGCTACAGAACTCCCGTAAAGTGTTTCCTACACTCAGGATGCAGAACTCCTGTAAACTGCCTCTCACTACTTCCATTGTACAGAAATCCTGTAAGCTGCTTCTGTTTTACTCAGACTACTGAAAACCCGCATGGTGCGTAAGACTACTCCCATGCTACAGAACTCCCGTAAAGTGTTTCCTACACTCAGGATGCAGAACTCCTGTAAACTGCCTCTCACTACTTCCATTGTACAGAAATCCTGTAAGCTGCTTCTCTTTCACTCAGACTACTGAAAACCCGCATAGTGCGTAAGACTACTCCCATGCTACAGAACTCCCGTAAAGTGTTTCCTACACTCAGGATGCAGAACTCCTGTAAAGTGCCTCTCACTACTTATATTGTACAGAAATCCAGTAAGCTGCTTCTCTTTTACTCACACTACTGAAAACCCGCATAGTGTGTAAGACTACTCCCATGCTACAGAACTCCCGTAAAGTGTTTCCTACAATCAGGATGCAGAACTCCTGTAAACTGCCTCTCACTACTTATATTGCACAGAAATCCTGTAAGGTGCTTCTCTTTTACTCACACTACTGAAAACCCGCATGGTGCGTAAGACTACTCCCATGCTACAGAACTCCCGTAAAGTGTTTCCTACACTCAGGATGCAGAACTCCTGTAAACTGCCTCTCACTACTTCCAATGTACAGAAATCCTGTATGCTGCTTCTCTTTTACTCAGACTACTGAAAACCCGCATAGTGCGTAAGACTACTCCCATGCTACACAACTCCCGTAAAGTGTTTCCTACACTCAGGATGCAGAACTCCTGTAAACTGCCTCTCACTACTTCCATTGTACAGAAATCCTGTAAGCTGCTTCTCTTTCACTCAGACTACTGAAAACCCGCATGGTGCGTAAGACTACTCCCATGCTACAGAACTCCCGTAAAGTGTTTCCTACACTCAGGATGCAGAACTCCTGTAAACTGCCTCTCACTACTTCCAATGTACAGAAATCCTGTAAGCTGCTTCTCTTTTACTCACACTACTGAAAACCCGCATAGTGCGTAAGACTACTCCCATGCTACACAACTCCCGTAAAGTGTTTCCTACACTCAGGATGCAGAACTCCTGTAAACTGCCTCTCACTACTTCCATTGTACAGAAATCCTGTAAGCTGCTTCTCTTTCACTCAGACTACTGAAAACCCGCATAGTGCGTAAGACTACTCCCATGCTACAGAACTCCCGTAAAGTGTTTCCTACACTCAGGATGCAGAACTCCTGTAAACTGCCTCTCCGTACTTCCAATGTACAGAAACCCTGTAAGCTGCTTCTCTTTTACTCACACTACTGAAAACCCGCATTGTGCGTAAGACTACTCCCATGCTACAGAACTCCCGTAAAGTGTTTCCTACACTCAGGATGCAGAACTCCTGTAAACTGCCTCTCACTACTTATATTGTACAGAAATCCTGTAAGCTGCTTCTCTTTTACTCAGACTACTGAAAACCCGCATAGTGCGTAAGACTACTCCCATGCTACACAACTCCCGTAAAGTGTTTCCTACACTCAGGATGCAGAACTCCTGTAAACTGCCTCTCACTACTTCAAATGTACAGAAATCCTGTAAGCTGCTTCTCTTTTACTCAGACTACTGAAAACCCGCATGGTGCATAAGACTACTCCCATGCTACAGAACTCCCGTAAAGTGTTTCCTACACTCAGGATGCAGAACTCCTGTAAACTGCCTCTCACTACTTCCAATGTACAGAAATCCTGTAAGCTGCTTCTCTTTTACTCAGACTACTGAAAACCCGCATGGTGCGTAAGACTACTCCCATGCTACAGAACTCCCGTAAAGTGTTTCCTACACTCAGGATGCAGAACTCCTGTAAACTGCCTCTCACTACTTCCATTGTACAGAAATCCTGTAAGCTGCTTCTCTTTCACTCAGACTACTGAAAACCCGCATAGTGCGTAAGACTACTCCCATGCTACAGAACTCCCGTAAAGTGTTTCCTACACTCAGGATGCAGAACTCCTGTAAAGTGCCTCTCACTACTTATATTGTACAGAAATCCTGTAAGCTGCTTCTCTTTTACTCACACTACTGAAAACCCGCATAGTGTGTAAGACTACTCCCATGCTACAGAACTCCCGTAAAGTGTTTCCTACACTCAGGATGCAGAACTCCTGTAAACTGCCTCTCACTACTTATATTGCACAGAAATCCTGTAAGCTGCTTCTCTTTTACTCACACTACTGAAAACCCGCATGGTGCGTAAGACTACTCCCATGCTACAGAACTCCCGTAAAGTGTTTCCTACACTCAGGATGCAGAACTCCTGTAAACTGCCTCTCACTACTTCCAATGTACAGAAATCCTGTATGCTGCTTCTCTTTTACTCAGACTACTGAAAACCCGCATAGTGCGTAAGACTACTCCCATGCTACAGAACTCCCGTAAAGTGTTTCCTACACTCAGGATGCAGAACTCCTGTAAACTGCCTCTCACTACTTCCATTGTACAGAAATCCTGTAAGCTGCTTCTCTTTCACTCAGACTACTGAAAACCCGCATGGTGCGTAAGACTACTCCCATGCTACAGAACTCCCGTAAAGTGTTTCCTACACTCAGGATGCAGAACTCCTGTAAACTGCCTCTCACTACTTCCAATGTACAGAAATCCTGTAAGCTGCTTCTCTTTTACTCACACTACTGAAAACCCGCATAGTGCGTAAGACTACTCCCATGCTACAGAACTCCCGTAAAGTGTTTCCTACACTCAGGATGCAGAACTCCTGTAAACTGCCTCTCCCTACTTCCAATGTACAGAAATCCTGTAAGCTGCTTCTCTTTTACTCAGACTACTGAAAACACGCATAGTGCGTAAGACTACTCCCATGCTACAGAACTCCCGTAAAGTGTTTCCTACACTCAGGATGCAGAACTCCTGTAAACTGCTTCTCCGTACTTCCAATGTACAGAAAAAATGTAAGCTGCTTCTCTTTTACTCACACTACTGAAAACCCACATTGTGTGTAAGACTACTCCCATGCTACAGAAATCCCGTAAAGTGTTTCCTACACTCAGGATGCAGAACTCCTGTAAACTGCCTCTCACTACTTCCATTGTACAGAAATCCTGTAAGCTGCTTCACTTTTACTCAGACTACTGAAAACCCGCATGGTGCGTAAGACTACTCCCATGCTACAGAACTCCCGTAAAGTGTTTCCTACACTCAGGATGCAGAACTCCTGTAAACTGCCTCTCACTACTTATATTGTATAGAAATCCTGAAAGCTGCTTCACTTTTACTCAGACTACTGAAAACCCGCATGGTGCGTAAGACTACTCCCATGCTACAGAACTCCCGTAAAGTGTTTCCTACACTCAGGATGCAGAACTCCTGTAAACTGCCTCTCACTACTTCCAATGTACAGAAATCCTGTAAGCTGCTTCTCTTTTACTCACACTACGGAAAACCCGCATAGTGCGTAAGACTACTCCCATGCTACAGAACTCCCGTAAAGTGTTTCCTACACTCAGGATGCAGAACTCCTGTAAACTGCCTCTCACTACTTATATTGTACAGAAATCCTGAAAGCTGCTTCACTTTTACTCAGACTACTGAAAACCCGCATGGTGCGTAAGACTACTCCCATGCTACAGAACTCCCGTAAAGTGTTTCCTACACTCAGGATGCAGAACTCCTGTAAACTGCCTCTCACTACTTATATTGTACAGAAATCCTGTAAGCTGCTTCTCTTTTACTCACACTACTGAAAACCCGCATAGTGCGTAAGACTACTCCCATGCTACAGAACTCCCGTAAAGTGTTTCCTACACTCAGGATGCAGAACTCCTGTAAACTGCCTCTCCGTACTTCCAATGTACAGAAACCCTGTAAGCTGTTTCTCTTTTACTCACACTACTGAAAACCCGCATGGTGCGTAAGACTACTCCCATGCTACAGAACTCCCGTAAAGTGTTTCCTACACTCAGGATGCAGAACTCCTGTAAACTGCCTCTCACTATTTCCATTGTACAGAAATCCTGTAAGCTCCTTCTCTTTCACTCAGACTGCTCAAAACCCGCATAGTGCGTAAGACTACTCCCATGCTACAGAACTCCCGTAAAGTGTTTCCTACACTCAGGATGCAGAACTCCTGTAAACTGCCTCTCACTACTTCCAATGTACAGAAATCCTGTAAGCTGCTTCTCTTTTACTCACACTACTGAAAACACGCATAGTGTGTAAGACTACTCCCATGCTACAGAACTCCCGTAAAGTGTTTCCTACACTCAGGATGCAGAACTCCTGTAAACTGCCTCTCACTACTTCCAATGTACAGAAATCCTGTAAGCTGCTTCTCTTTTACTCACACTACTGAAAACACGCATAGTGTGTAAGACTACTCCCATGCTTCAGAACTCCCGTAAAGTGTTTCCTACACTCAGGATGCAGAACTCCTGTAAACTGCCTCTCACTACTTCCAATGTACAGAAATCCTGTAAGCTGCTTCTCTTTTACTCACACTACTGAAAACCTGCATAGTGCGTAAGACTACTCCCATGCTACAGAACTCCCGTAAAGTGTTTCCTACACTCAGGATGCAGAACTCCTGTAAACTGCCTCTCACTACTTCCATTGTACAGAAATCCTGTAAGCTGCTTTTCTTTCAGTCAGACTACTGAAAACCCGCATGGTGCGTAAGACTACTCCCATGCTACAGAACTCCCGTAAAGTGTTTCCTACACTCAGGATGCAGAACTCCTGTAAAGTGCCTCTCACTACTTATATTGTACAGAAATCCTGTAAGCTGCTTCTCTTTTACTCACACTACTGAAAACCCGCATAGTGTGTAAGACTACTCCCATGCTACAGAACTCCCGTAAAGTGTTTCCTACACTCAGGATGCAGAACTCCTGTAAACTGCCTCTCACTACTTATATTGCACAGAAATCCTGTAAGCTGCTTCTCTTTTACTCACACTACTGAAAACCCGCATGGTGCGTAAGACTACTCCCATGCTACAGAACTCCCGTAAAGTGTTTCCTACACTCAGGATGCAGAACTCCTGTAAACTGCCTCTCACTACTTCCAATGTACAGAAATCCTGTAAGCTGCTTCTCTTTTACTCACACTACTGAAAACCCGCATAGTGCGTAAGACTACTCCCATGCTACAGAACTCCCGTAAAGTGTTTCCTACACTCAGGATGCAGAACTCCTGTAAACTGCCTCTCACTACTTATATTGTACAGAAATCCTGAAAGCTGCTTCACTTTTACTCAGACTACTGAAAACCCGCATGGTGCGTAAGACTACTCCCATGCTACAGAACTCCCGTAAAGTGTTTCCTACACTCAGGATGCAGAACTCCTGTAAACTGCCTCTCACTACTTATATTGTATAGAAATCCTGAAAGCTGCTTCACTTTTACTCAGACTACTGAAAACCCGCATGGTGCGTAAGACTACTCCCATGCTACAGAACTCCCGTAAAGTGTTTCCTACACTCAGGATGCAGAACTCCTGTAAACTGCCTCTCACTACTTCCAATGTACAGAAATCCTGTAAGCTGCTTCTCTTTTACTCACACTACGGAAAACCCGCATAGTGCGTAAGACTACTCCCATGCTACAGAACTCCCGTAAAGTGTTTCCTACACTCAGGATGCAGAACTCCTGTAAACTGCCTCTCACTACTTATATTGTACAGAAATCCTGAAAGCTGCTTCACTTTTACTCAGACTACTGAAAACCCGCATGGTGCGTAAGACTACTCCCATGCTACAGAACTCCCGTAAAGTGTTTCCTACACTCAGGATGCAGAACTCCTGTAAACTGCCTCTCACTACTTATATTGTACAGAAATCCTGTAAGCTGCTTCTCTTTTACTCACACTACTGAAAACCCGCATAGTGCGTAAGACTACTCCCATGCTACAGAACTCCCGTAAAGTGTTTCCTACACTCAGGATGCAGAACTCCTGTAAACTGCCTCTCCGTACTTCCAATGTACAGAAACCCTGTAAGCTGTTTCTCTTTTACTCACACTACTGAAAACCCGCATGGTGCGTAAGACTACTCCCATGCTACAGAACTCCCGTAAAGTGTTTCCTACACTCAGGATGCAGAACTCCTGTAAACTGCCTCTCACTATTTCCATTGTACAGAAATCCTGTAAGCTCCTTCTCTTTCACTCAGACTGCTCAAAACCCGCATAGTGCGTAAGACTACTCCCATGCTACAGAACTCCCGTAAAGTGTTTCCTACACTCAGGATGCAGAACTCCTGTAAACTGCCTCTCACTACTTCCAATGTACAGAAATCCTGTAAGCTGCTTCTCTTTTACTCACACTACTGAAAACACGCATAGTGTGTAAGACTACTCCCATGCTACAGAACTCCCGTAAAGTGTTTCCTACACTCAGGATGCAGAACTCCTGTAAACTGCCTCTCACTACTTCCAATGTACAGAAATCCTGTAAGCTGCTTCTCTTTTACTCACACTACTGAAAACACGCATAGTGTGTAAGACTACTCCCATGCTTCAGAACTCCCGTAAAGTGTTTCCTACACTCAGGATGCAGAACTCCTGTAAACTGCCTCTCACTACTTCCAATGTACAGAAATCCTGTAAGCTGCTTCTCTTTTACTCACACTACTGAAAACCTGCATAGTGCGTAAGACTACTCCCATGCTACAGAACTCCCGTAAAGTGTTTCCTACACTCAGGATGCAGAACTCCTGTAAACTGCCTCTCACTACTTCCATTGTACAGAAATCCTGTAAGCTGCTTTTCTTTCAGTCAGACTACTGAAAACCCGCATGGTGCGTAAGACTACTCCCATGCTACAGAACTCCCGTAAAGTGTTTCCTACACTCAGGATGCAGAACTCCTGTAAAGTGCCTCTCACTACTTATATTGTACAGAAATCCTGTAAGCTGCTTCTCTTTTACTCACACTACTGAAAACCCGCATAGTGTGTAAGACTACTCCCATGCTACAGAACTCCCGTAAAGTGTTTCCTACACTCAGGATGCAGAACTCCTGTAAACTGCCTCTCACTACTTATATTGCACAGAAATCCTGTAAGCTGCTTCTCTTTTACTCACACTACTGAAAACCCGCATGGTGCGTAAGACTACTCCCATGCTACAGAACTCCCGTAAAGTGTTTCCTACACTCAGGATGCAGAACTCCTGTAAACTGCCTCTCACTACTTCCAATGTACAGAAATCCTGTATGCTGCTTCTCTTTTACTCAGACTACTGAAAACCCGCATAGTGCGTAAGACTACTCCCATGCTACAGAACTCCCGTAAAGTGTTTCCTACACTCAGGATGCAGAACTCCTGTAAACTGCCTCTCACTACTTCCATTGTACAGAAATCCTGTAAGCTGCTTCTCTTTCACTCAGACTACTGAAAACCCGCATGGTGCGTAAGACTACTCCCATGCTACAGAACTCCCGTAAAGTGTTTCCTACACTCAGGATGCAGAACTCCTGTAAACTGCCTCTCACTACTTCCAATGTACAGAAATCCTGTATGCTGCTTCTCTTTTACTCAGACTACTGAAAACCCGCATAGTGCGTAAGACTACTCCCATGCTACAGAACTCCCGTAAAGTGTTTCCTACACTCAGGATGCAGAACTCCTGTAAACTGCCTCTCACTACTTATATTGTATAGAAATCCTGAAAGCTGCTTCACTTTTACTCAGACTACTGAAAACCCGCATGGTGCGTAAGACTACTCCCATGCTACAGAACTCCCGTAAAGTGTTTCCTACACTCAGGATGCAGAACTCCTGTAAACTGCCTCTCACTACTTCCAATGTACAGAAATCCTGTAAGCTGCTTCTCTTTTACTCACACTACTGAAAACCCGCATAGTGCGTAAGACTACTCCCATGCTACAGAACTCCCGTAAAGTGTTTCCTACACTCAGGATGCAGAACTCCTGTAAACTGCCTCTCACTACTTATATTGTACAGAAATCCTGAAAGCTGCTTCACTTTTACTCAGACTACTGAAAACCCGCATGATGCGTAAGACTACTCCCATGCTACAGAACTCCCGTAAAGTGTTTCCTACACTCAGGATGCAGAACTCCTGTAAACTGCCTCTCACTACTTCCAATGTACAGAAATCCTGTAAGCTGCTTCTCTTTCACTCAGACTACTGAAAACCCGCATAGTGCGTAAGACTACTCCCATGCTACAGAACTCCCGTAAAGTGTTTCCTACACTCAGGATGCAGAACTCCTGTAAACTGCCTCTCCGTACTTCCAATGTACAGAAATCCTGTAAGCTGCTTCTCTTTTACTCACACTACTGAAAACACGCATAGTGTGTAAGACTACTCCCATGCTACAGAACTCCCGTAAAGTGTTTCCTACACTCAGGATGCAGAACTCCTGTAAACTGCCTCTCACTACTTCCAATGTACAGAAATCCTGTAAGCTGCTTCTCTTTTACTCACACTACTGAAAACACGCATAGTGTGTAAGACTACTCCCATGCTTCAGAACTCCCGTAAAGTGTTTCCTACACTCAGGATGCAGAACTCCTGTAAACTGCCTCTCACTACTTCCATTGTACAGAAATCCTGTAAGCTGCTTCTCTTTCACTCAGACTACTGAAAACCCGCATAGTGCGTAAGACTACTCCCATGCTAAAGAACTCCCGTAAAGTGTTTCCTACACTCAGGATGCAGAACTCCTGTAAACTGCCTCTCACTACTTCCATTGTACAGAAATCCTGTAAGCTGCTTCTCTTTTACTCACACTACTGAAAACCCGCATGGTGCGTAAGACTACTCCCATGCTACAGAACTCCCGTAAAGTGTTTCCTACACTCAGGATGCAGAACTCCTGTAAACTGCCTCTCACTACTTCCATTGTACAGAAATCCTGTAAGCTGCTTCTCTTTTACTCACACTACTGAAAACCCGCATAGTGCGTAAGACTACTCCCATGCTACAGAACTCCCGTAAAGTGTTTCCTACACTCAGGATGCAGAACTCCTGTAAACTGCCTCTCCGTACTTCCAATGTACAGAAACCCTGTAAGCTGTTTCTCTTTTACTCACACTACTGAAAACCCGCATGGTGCGTAAGACTACTCCCATGCTACAGAACTCCCGTAAAGTGTTTCCTACACTCAGGATGCAGAACTCCTGTAAACTGCCTCTCACTATTTCCATTGTACAGAAATCCTGTAAGCTCCTTCTCTTTCACTCAGACTGCTCAAAACCCGCATAGTGCGTAAGACTACTCCCATGCTACAGAACTCCCGTAAAGTGTTTCCTACACTCAGGATGCAGAACTCCTGTAAACTGCCTCTCACTACTTCCAATGTACAGAAATCCTGTAAGCTGCTTCTCTTTTACTCACACTACTGAAAACACGCATAGTGTGTAAGACTACTCCCATGCTACAGAACTCCCGTAAAGTGTTTCCTACACTCAGGATGCAGAACTCCTGTAAACTGCCTCTCACTACTTCCAATGTACAGAAATCCTGTAAGCTGCTTCTCTTTTACTCACACTACTGAAAACACGCATAGTGTGTAAGACTACTCCCATGCTTCAGAACTCCCGTAAAGTGTTTCCTACACTCAGGATGCAGAACTCCTGTAAACTGCCTCTCACTACTTCCAATGTACAGAAATCCTGTAAGCTGCTTCTCTTTTACTCACACTACTGAAAACCTGCATAGTGCGTAAGACTACTCCCATGCTACAGAACTCCCGTAAAGTGTTTCCTACACTCAGGATGCAGAACTCCTGTAAACTGCCTCTCACTACTTATATTGCACAGAAATCCTGTAAGCTGCTTCTCTTTTACTCACACTACTGAAAACCCACATTGTGCGTAAGACTACTCCCATGCTACAGAACTCCCGTAAAGTGTTTCCTACACTCAGGATGCAGAACTCCTGTAAACTGCCTCTCACTACTTCCATTGTACAGAAATCCTGTAAGCTGCTTCTCTTTCACTCAGACTACTGAAAACCCGCATAGTGCGTAAGACTACTCCCATGCTACAGAACTCCCGTAAAGTGTTTCCTACACTCAGGATGCAGAACTCCTGTAAACTGCCTCTCACTACTTCCATTGTACAGAAATCCTGTAAGCTGCTTCTCTTTTACTCACACTACTGAAAACCCTCATTGTGCGTATGACTACTCCCATGCTACAGAACTCCCGTAAAGTGTTTCCTACACTCAGGATGCAGAACTCCTGTAAACTGCCTCTCACTACTTCCATTGTACAGAAATCCTGTAAGCTGCTTCTGTTTCACTCAGACTACTGAAAACCCGCATGGTGCGTAAGACTACTCCCATGCTACAGAACTCCCGTAAAGTGTTTCCTACACTCAGGATGCAGAACTCCTGTAAACTGCCTCTCACTACTTCCATTGTACAGAAATCCTGTAAGCTGCTTCTCTTTTACTCACACTACTGAAAACCCGCATAGTGCGTAAGACTAATCCCATGCTACAGAACTCCCGTAAAGTGTTTCCTACACTCAGGATGCAGAACTCCTGTAAACTGCCTCTCACTACTTCCATTGTACAGAAATCCTGTAAGCTGCTTCTCTTTTACTCACACTACTGAAAACCCGCATGGTGCGTACGACTACTCCCATGCTACAGAACTCCCGTAAAGTGTTTCCTACACTCAGGATGCAGAACTCCTGTAAACTGCCTCTCACTACTTCCATTGTACAGAAATCCTGTAAGCTGCTTCTCTTTCACTCAGACTACTGAAAACCCGCATAGTCTGTAAGACTACTCCCATGCTACAGAACTCCCGTAAAGTGTTTCCTACACTCAGGATGCAGAACTCCTGTAAACTGCCTCTCCGTACTTCCAATGTACAGAAACCCTGTAAGCTGCTTCTCTTTTACTCACAGTACTGAAAACCCGCATTGTGCGTAAGACTACTCCCATGCTACAGAACTCCCGTAAAGTGTTTCCTACACTCAGGATGCAGAACTCCTGTAAACTGCCTCTCACTACTTCCATTGTACAGAAATCCTGTAAGCTGCTTCTGTTTCACTCAGACTACTGAAAACCCGCATAGTGCGTAAGACTACTCCCATGCTACAGAACTCCCGTAAAGTGTTTCCTACACTCAGGATGCAGAACTCCTGTAAACTGCCTCTCCGTACTTCCAATGTACAGAAACCCTGTAAGCTGCTTCTCTTTTACTCACACTACTGAAAACCCGCATTATGCGTAAGACTACTCCCATGCTACAGAACTCCCGTAAAGTGTTTCCTACACTCAGGATGCAGAACTCCCGTAAACTGCCTCTCACTACTTCCATTGTACAGAAATCCTGTAAGCTGCTTCTGTTTTACTCAGACTACTGAAAACCCGCATGGTGCGTAAGACTACTCCCATGCTACAGAACTCCCGCAAAGTGTTTCCTACACTCAGGATGCAGATCTCCTGTAAACTGCCTCTCACTACTTCCAATGTACAGAAATCCTGTAAGCTGCTTCTCTTTTACTCAGACTACTGAAAACCCGCATAGTGTGTAAGACTACTCCCATGCTACAGAACTCCCGTAAAGTGTTTCCTACACTCAGGATGCAGAAATCCTGTAAACTGCCTCTCCCTACTTCCAATGTACAGAAATCCTGTAAGCTGCTTCTCTTTTCTCAGACTACTGAAAACACGCATAGTGCGTAAGACTACTCCCATGCTACAGAACTCCCGTAAAGTGTTTCCTACACTCAGGATGCAGAACTCCTGTAAGCTGCCTCTCCGTACTTCCAATGTACAGAAACCCTGTAAGCTGTTTCTCTTTTACTCACACTACTGAAAACCCGCATTGTGCGTAAGACTACTCCCATGCTACAGAACTCCCGTAAAGTGTTTCCTACACTCAGGATGCAGAACTGCTGTAAACTGCCTCTCACTAATTCCAATGTACAGAAATCCTGTAAGCTGCTTCTCTTTTACTCAGACTACTGAAAACCCGCATAGTGCGTAAGACTACTCCCATGCTACACAACTCCCGTAAAGTGTTTCCTACACTCAGGATGCAGAACTCCTGTAAACTGCCTCTCACTACTTCCAATGTACAGAAATCCTGTAAGCTGCTTCTCTTTTACTCAGACTACTGAAAACCCGCATAGTGCGTAAGACTACTCCCATGCTACAGAACTCCCGTAAAGTGTTTCCTACACTCAGGATGCAGAACTCCTGTAAACTGCCTCTCCCTACTTCCAATGTACAGAAATCCTGTAAGCTGCTTCTCTTTTACTCAGACTACTGAAAACACGCATAGTGCGTAAGACTACTCCCATGCTACAGAACTCCCGTAAAGTGTTTCCTACACTCAGGATGCAGAACTCCTGTAAACTGCCTCTCCCTACTTCCAATGTACAGAAATCCTGTAAGCTGCTTCTCTTTTACTCAGACTACTGAAAACCCGCATGGTGTGTAAGACTACTCCCATGCTACAGAACTCCCGTAAAGTGTTTCCTACACTCAGGATGCAGAACTCCTGTAAAGTGCTTCTCCGTACTTCCAATGTACAGAAACCCTGTAAGCTGTTTCTATTTTACTCACACTACTGAAAACCCACATTGTGCGTTAGACTACTCCCATGCTACAGAACTCCCGTAAAGTGTTTCCTACACTCAGGATGCAGAACTCCTGTAAACTGCCTCTCGCTACTTCCAATGTACAGAAATCCTGTAAGCTGCTTCTCTTTTACTCACACTACTGAAAACCCGCATGGTGCGTAAGACTACTCCCATGCTACAGAACTCCCGTAAAGTGTTTCCTACACTCAGGATGCAGAACTCCTGTAAACTGCCTCTCACTACTTCCATTGTACAGAAATCCTGTAAGCTGCTTCTCTTTTACTCAGACTACCTAAAACCCGCATGGTGCGTAAGACTACTCCCATGCTACAGAACTCCCGTAAAGTGTTTCCTACACTCAGGATGCAGAACTCCTGTAAACTGCCTCTCACTACTTCCATTGTACAGAAATCCTGTAAGCTGCTTCTCTTTCACTCAGACTACTGAAAACCCGCATAGTGCGTAAGACTACTCCCATGCTACAGAACTCCCGTAAAGTGTTTCCTACACTCAGGATGCAGAACTCCTGTAAACTGCCTCTCACTACTTCCAATGTACAGAAATCCTGTAAGCTGCTTCTCTTTTACTCACACTACTGAAAACCCGCATAGTGTGTAAGACTACTCCCATGCTACAGAACTCCCGTAAAGTGTTTCCTACACTCAGGATGCAGAACTCCTGTAAACTGCCTCTCACTACTTCCAATGTACAGAAATCCTGTAAGCTGCTTCTCTTTTACTCAGACTACTGAAAACCCGCATGGTGCGTAAGACTACTCCCATGCTACAGAACTCCCGTAAAGTGTTTCCTACACTCAGGATGCAGAACTCCTGTAAACTGCCTCTCACTACTTCCAATGTACAGAAATCCTGTAAGCTGCTTCTCTTTTACTCACACTACTGAAAACCCGCATAGTGCGTAAGACTACTCCCATGCTACAGAACTCCCGTAAAGTGTTTCCTACACTCAGGATGCAGAACTCCTGTAAACTGCCTCTCACTACTTCCATTGTACAGAAATCCTGTAAGCTGCTTCTCTTTCACTCAGACTACTGAAAACCCGCATAGTGCGTAAGACTACTCCCATGCTACAGAACTCCCGTAAAGTGTTTCCTACACTCAGGATGCAGAACTCCTGTAAACTGCCTCTCCGTACTTCCAATGTACAGAAACCCTGTAAGCTGTTTCTCTTTTACTCACACTACTGAAAACCCGCATTGTGCGTAAGACTACTCCCATGCTACAGAACTCCCGTAAAGTGTTTCCTACACTCAGGATGCAGAACTCCTGTAAACTGCCTCTCACTACTTATATTGTACAGAAATCCTGTAAGCTGCTTCTCTTTTACTCAGACTACTGAAAACCCGCATAGTGCGTAAGACTACTCCCATGCTACACAACTCCCGTAAAGTGTTTCCTACACTCAGGATGCAGAACTCCTGTAAACTGCCTCTCACTACTTCCAATGTACAGAAATCCTGTAAGCTGCTTCTCTTTTACTCAGACTACTGAAAACCCGCATGGTGCGTAAGACTACTCCCATGCTACAGAACTCCCGTAAAGTGTTTCCTACACTCAGGATGCAGAACTCCTGTAAACTGCCTCTCACTACTTCCATTGTACAGAAATCCTGTAAGCTGCTTCTGTTTTACTCAGACTACTGAAAACCCGCATGGTGCGTAAGACTACTCCCATGCTACAGAACTCCCGTAAAGTGTTTCCTACACTCAGGATGCAGAACTCCTGTAAACTGCCTCTCACTACTTCCATTGTACAGAAATCCTGTAAGCTGCTTCTCTTTCACTCAGACTACTGAAAACCCGCATAGTGCGTAAGACTACTCCCATGCTACAGAACTCCCGTAAAGTGTTTCCTACACTCAGGATGCAGAACTCCTGTAAAGTGCCTCTCACTACTTATATTGTACAGAAATCCAGTAAGCTGCTTCTCTTTTACTCACACTACTGAAAACCCGCATAGTGTGTAAGAATACTCCCATGCTACAGAACTCCCGTAAAGTGTTTCCTACACTCAGGATGCAGAACTCCTGTAAACTGCCTCTCACTACTTATATTGCACAGAAATCCTGTAAGGTGCTTCTCTTTTACTCACACTACTGAAAACCCGCATGGTGCGTAAGACTACTCCCATGCTACAGAACTCCCGTAAAGTGTTTCCTACACTCAGGATGCAGAACTCCTGTAAACTGCCTCTCACTACTTCCAATGTACAGAAATCCTGTATGCTGCTTCTCTTTTACTCAGACTACTGAAAACCCGCATAGTGCGTAAGACTACTCCCATGCTACACAACTCCCGTAAAGTGTTTCCTACACTCAGGATGCAGAACTCCTGTAAACTGCCTCTCACTACTTCCATTGTACAGAAATCCTGTAAGCTGCTTCTCTTTCACTCAGACTACTGAAAACCCGCATGGTGCGTAAGACTACTCCCATGCTACAGAACTCCCGTAAAGTGTTTCCTACACTCAGGATGCAGAACTCCTGTAAACTGCCTCTCACTACTTATATTGTACAGAAATCCTGTAAGCTGCTTCTCTTTTACTCAGACTACTGAAAACCCGCATAGTGCGTAAGACTACTCCCATGCTACACAACTCCCGTAAAGTGTTTCCTACACTCAGGATGCAGAACTCCTGTAAACTGCCTCTCACTACTTCCAATGTACAGAAATCCTGTAAGCTGCTTCTCTTTTACTCAGACTACTGAAAACCCGCATGGTGCGTAAGACTACTCCCATGCTACAGAACTCCCGTAAAGTGTTTCCTACACTCAGGATGCAGAACTCCTGTAAACTGCCTCTCACTACTTCCATTGTACAGAAATCCTGTAAGCTGCTTCTGTTTTACTCAGACTACTGAAAACCCGCATGGTGCGTAAGACTACTCCCATGCTACAGAACTCCCGTAAAGTGTTTCCTACACTCAGGATGCAGAACTCCTGTAAACTGCCTCTCACTACTTCCATTGTACAGAAATCCTGTAAGCTGCTTCTCTTTCACTCAGACTACTGAAAACCCGCATAGTGCGTAAGACTACTCCCATGCTACAGAACTCCCGTAAAGTGTTTCCTACACTCAGGATGCAGAACTCCTGTAAAGTGCCTCTCACTACTTATATTGTACAGAAATCCAGTAAGCTGCTTCTCTTTTACTCACACTACTGAAAACCCGCATAGTGTGTAAGACTACTCCCATGCTACAGAACTCCCGTAAAGTGTTTCCTACAATCAGGATGCAGAACTCCTGTAAACTGCCTCTCACTACTTATATTGCACAGAAATCCTGTAAGGTGCTTCTCTTTTACTCACACTACTGAAAACCCGCATGGTGCGTAAGACTACTCCCATGCTACAGAACTCCCGTAAAGTGTTTCCTACACTCAGGATGCAGAACTCCTGTAAACTGCCTCTCACTACTTCCAATGTACAGAAATCCTGTATGCTGCTTCTCTTTTACTCAGACTACTGAAAACCCGCATAGTGCGTAAGACTACTCCCATGCTACACAACTCCCGTAAAGTGTTTCCTACACTCAGGATGCAGAACTCCTGTAAACTGCCTCTCACTACTTCCAATGTACAGAAATCCTGTAAGCTGCTTCTCTTTTACTCAGACTACTGAAAACCCGCATGGTGCGTAAGACTACTCCCATGCTACAGAACTCCCGTAAAGTGTTTCCTACACTCAGGATGCAGAACTCCTGTAAACTGCCTCTCACTACTTCCATTGTACAGAAATCCTGTAAGCTGCTTCTGTTTTACTCAGACTACTGAAAACCCGCATGGTGCGTAAGACTACTCCCATGCTACAGAACTCCCGTAAAGTGTTTCCTACACTCAGGATGCAGAACTCCTGTAAACTGCCTCTCACTACTTCCATTGTACAGAAATCCTGTAAGCTGCTTCTCTTTCACTCAGACTACTGAAAACCCGCATAGTGCGTAAGACTACTCCCATGCTACAGAACTCCCGTAAAGTGTTTCCTACACTCAGGATGCAGAACTCCTGTAAAGTGCCTCTCACTACTTATATTGTACAGAAATCCAGTAAGCTGCTTCTCTTTTACTCACACTACTGAAAACCCGCATAGTGTGTAAGACTACTCCCATGCTACAGAACTCCCGTAAAGTGTTTCCTACAATCAGGATGCAGAACTCCTGTAAACTGCCTCTCACTACTTATATTGCACAGAAATCCTGTAAGGTGCTTCTCTTTTACTCACACTACTGAAAACCCGCATGGTGCGTAAGACTACTCCCATGCTACAGAACTCCCGTAAAGTGTTTCCTACACTCAGGATGCAGAACTCCTGTAAACTGCCTCTCACTACTTCCAATGTACAGAAATCCTGTATGCTGCTTCTCTTTTACTCAGACTACTGAAAACCCGCATAGTGCGTAAGACTACTCCCATGCTACACAACTCCCGTAAAGTGTTTCCTACACTCAGGATGCAGAACTCCTGTAAACTGCCTCTCACTACTTCCATTGTACAGAAATCCTGTAAGCTGCTTCTCTTTCACTCAGACTACTGAAAACCCGCATGGTGCGTAAGACTACTCCCATGCTACAGAACTCCCGTAAAGTGTTTCCTACACTCAGGATGCAGAACTCCTGTAAACTGCCTCTCACTACTTCCAATGTACAGAAATCCTGTAAGCTGCTTCTCTTTTACTCACACTACTGAAAACCCGCATAGTGCGTAAGACTACTCCCATGCTACACAACTCCCGTAAAGTGTTTCCTACACTCAGGATGCAGAACTCCTGTAAACTGCCTCTCACTACTTCCATTGTACAGAAATCCTGTAAGCTGCTTCTCTTTCACTCAGACTACTGAAAACCCGCATAGTGCGTAAGACTACTCCCATGCTACAGAACTCCCGTAAAGTGTTTCCTACACTCAGGATGCAGAACTCCTGTAAACTGCCTCTCCGTACTTCCAATGTACAGAAACCCTGTAAGCTGCTTCTCTTTTACTCACACTACTGAAAACCCGCATTGTGCGTAAGACTACTCCCATGCTACAGAACTCCCGTAAAGTGTTTCCTACACTCAGGATGCAGAACTCCTGTAAACTGCCTCTCACTACTTATATTGTACAGAAATCCTGTAAGCTGCTTCTCTTTTACTCAGACTACTGAAAACCCGCATAGTGCGTAAGACTACTCCCATGCTACACAACTCCCGTAAAGTGTTTCCTACACTCAGGATGCAGAACTCCTGTAAACTGCCTCTCACTACTTCAAATGTACAGAAATCCTGTAAGCTGCTTCTCTTTTACTCAGACTACTGAAAACCCGCATGGTGCATAAGACTACTCCCATGCTACAGAACTCCCGTAAAGTGTTTCCTACACTCAGGATGCAGAACTCCTGTAAACTGCCTCTCACTACTTCCAATGTACAGAAATCCTGTAAGCTGCTTCTCTTTTACTCAGACTACTGAAAACCCGCATGGTGCGTAAGACTACTCCCATGCTACAGAACTCCCGTAAAGTGTTTCCTACACTCAGGATGCAGAACTCCTGTAAACTGCCTCTCACTACTTCCATTGTACAGAAATCCTGTAAGCTGCTTCTCTTTCACTCAGACTACTGAAAACCCGCATAGTGCGTAAGACTACTCCCATGCTACAGAACTCCCGTAAAGTGTTTCCTACACTCAGGATGCAGAACTCCTGTAAAGTGCCTCTCACTACTTATATTGTACAGAAATCCTGTAAGCTGCTTCTCTTTTACTCACACTACTGAAAACCCGCATAGTGTGTAAGACTACTCCCATGCTACAGAACTCCCGTAAAGTGTTTCCTACACTCAGGATGCAGAACTCCTGTAAACTGCCTCTCACTACTTATATTGCACAGAAATCCTGTAAGCTGCTTCTCTTTTACTCACACTACTGAAAACCCGCATGGTGCGTAAGACTACTCCCATGCTACAGAACTCCCGTAAAGTGTTTCCTACACTCAGGATGCAGAACTCCTGTAAACTGCCTCTCACTACTTCCAATGTACAGAAATCCTGTATGCTGCTTCTCTTTTACTCAGACTACTGAAAACCCGCATAGTGCGTAAGACTACTCCCATGCTACAGAACTCCCGTAAAGTGTTTCCTACACTCAGGATGCAGAACTCCTGTAAACTGCCTCTCACTACTTCCATTGTACAGAAATCCTGTAAGCTGCTTCTCTTTCACTCAGACTACTGAAAACCCGCATGGTGCGTAAGACTACTCCCATGCTACAGAACTCCCGTAAAGTGTTTCCTACACTCAGGATGCAGAACTCCTGTAAACTGCCTCTCCCTACTTCCAATGTACAGAAATCCTGTAAGCTGCTTCTCTTTTACTCACACTACTGAAAACCCGCATAGTGCGTAAGACTACTCCCATGCTACAGAACTCCCGTAAAGTGTTTCCTACACTCAGGATGCAGAACTCCTGTAAACTGCCTCTCCCTACTTCCAATGTACAGAAATCCTGTAAGCTGCTTCTCTTTTACTCAGACTACTGAAAACACGCATAGTGCGTAAGACTACTCCCATGCTACAGAACTCCCGTAAAGTGTTTCCTACACTCAGGATGCAGAACTCCTGTAAACTGCTTCTCCGTACTTCCAATGTACAGAAAAAATGTAAGCTGCTTCTCTTTTACTCACACTACTGAAAACCCACATTGTGTGTAAGACTACTCCCATGCTACAGAAATCCCGTAAAGTGTTTCCTACACTCAGGATGCAGAACTCCTGTAAACTGCCTCTCACTACTTCCATTGTACAGAAATCCTGTAAGCTGCTTCACTTTTACTCAGACTACTGAAAACCCGCATGGTGCGTAAGACTACTCCCATGCTACAGAACTCCCGTAAAGTGTTTCCTACACTCAGGATGCAGAACTCCTGTAAACTGCCTCTCACTACTTATATTGTATAGAAATCCTGAAAGCTGCTTCACTTTTACTCAGACTACTGAAAACCCGCATGGTGCGTAAGACTACTCCCATGCTACAGAACTCCCGTAAAGTGTTTCCTACACTCAGGATGCAGAACTCCTGTAAACTGCCTCTCACTACTTCCAATGTACAGAAATCCTGTAAGCTGCTTCTCTTTTACTCACACTACGGAAAACCCGCATAGTGCGTAAGACTACTCCCATGCTACAGAACTCCCGTAAAGTGTTTCCTACACTCAGGATGCAGAACTCCTGTAAACTGCCTCTCACTACTTATATTGTACAGAAATCCTGAAAGCTGCTTCACTTTTACTCAGACTACTGAAAACCCGCATGGTGCGTAAGACTACTCCCATGCTACAGAACTCCCGTAAAGTGTTTCCTACACTCAGGATGCAGAACTCCTGTAAACTGCCTCTCACTACTTCCAATGTACAGAAATCCTGTAAGCTGCTTCTCTTTTACTCACACTACTGAAAACCCGCATAGTGCGTAAGACTACTCCCATGCTACAGAACTCCCGTAAAGTGTTTCCTACACTCAGGATGCAGAACTCCTGTAAACTGCCTCTCCGTACTTCCAATGTACAGAAACCCTGTAAGCTGTTTCTCTTTTACTCACACTACTGAAAACCCGCATGGTGCGTAAGACTACTCCCATGCTACAGAACTCCCGTAAAGTGTTTCCTACACTCAGGATGCAGAACTCCTGTAAACTGCCTCTCACTATTTCCATTGTACAGAAATCCTGTAAGCTCCTTCTCTTTCACTCAGACTGCTCAAAACCCGCATAGTGCGTAAGACTACTCCCATGCTACAGAACTCCCGTAAAGTGTTTCCTACACTCAGGATGCAGAACTCCTGTAAACTGCCTCTCACTACTTCCAATGTACAGAAATCCTGTAAGCTGCTTCTCTTTTACTCACACTACTGAAAACACGCATAGTGTGTAAGACTACTCCCATGCTACAGAACTCCCGTAAAGTGTTTCCTACACTCAGGATGCAGAACTCCTGTAAACTGCCTCTCACTACTTCCAATGTACAGAAATCCTGTAAGCTGCTTCTCTTTTACTCACACTACTGAAAACACGCATAGTGTGTAAGACTACTCCCATGCTTCAGAACTCCCGTAAAGTGTTTCCTACACTCAGGATGCAGAACTCCTGTAAACTGCCTCTCACTACTTCCAATGTACAGAAATCCTGTAAGCTGCTTCTCTTTTACTCACACTACTGAAAACCTGCATAGTGCGTAAGACTACTCCCATGCTACAGAACTCCCGTAAAGTGTTTCCTACACTCAGGATGCAGAACTCCTGTAAACTGCCTCTCACTACTTCCATTGTACAGAAATCCTGTAAGCTGCTTCTCTTTCAGTCAGACTACTGAAAACCCGCATGGTGCGTAAGACTACTCCCATGCTACAGAACTCCCGTAAAGTGTTTCCTACACTCAGGATGCAGAACTCCTGTAAACTGCCTCTCGCTACTTGCAATGTACAGAAATCCTGTAAGCTGCTTCTCTTTTACTCAGACTACTGAAAACCCGCATGGTGCGTAAGACTACTCCCATGCTACAGAACTCCCGTAAAGTGTTTCCTACACTCAGGATGCAGAACTCCTGTAAACTGCCTCTCCGTACTTCCAATGTACAGAAACCCTGTAAGCTGCTTCTCTTTTACTCACAGTACTGAAAACCCGCATTGTGCGTAAGACTACTCCCATGCTACAGAACTCCCGTAAAGTGTTTCCTACACTCAGGATGCAGAACTCCTGTAAACTGCCTCTCACTACTTCCATTGTACAGAAATCCTGTAAGCTGCTTCTGTTTCACTCAGACTACTGAAAACCCGCATAGTGCGTAAGACTACTCCCATGCTACAGAACTCCCGTAAAGTGTTTCCTACACTCAGGATGCAGAACTCCTGTAAACTGCCTCTCCGTACTTCCAATGTACAGAAACCCTGTAAGCTGCTTCTCTTTTACTCACACTACTGAAAACCCGCATTATGCGTAAGACTACTCCCATGCTACAGAACTCCCGTAAAGTGTTTCCTACACTCAGGATGCAGAACTCCCGTAAACTGCCTCTCACTACTTCCATTGTACAGAAATCCTGTAAGCTGCTTCTGTTTTACTCAGACTACTGAAAACCCGCATGGTGCGTAAGACTACTCCCATGCTACAGAACTCCCGCAAAGTGTTTCCTACACTCAGGATGCAGATCTCCTGTAAACTGCCTCTCACTACTTCCAATGTACAGAAATCCTGTAAGCTGCTTCTCTTTTACTCAGACTACTGAAAACCCGCATAGTGTGTAAGACTACTCCCATGCTACAGAACTCCCGTAAAGTGTTTCCTACACTCAGGATGCAGAAATCCTGTAAACTGCCTCTCCCTACTTCCAATGTACAGAAATCCTGTAAGCTGCTTCTCTTTTCTCAGACTACTGAAAACACGCATAGTGCGTAAGACTACTCCCATGCTACAGAACTCCCGTAAAGTGTTTCCTACACTCAGGATGCAGAACTCCTGTAAACTGCCTCTCCGTACTTCCAATGTACAGAAACCCTGTAAGCTGTTTCTCTTTTACTCACACTACTGAAAACCCGCATTGTGCGTAAGACTACTCCCATGCTACAGAACTCCCGTAAAGTGTTTCCTACACTCAGGATGCAGAACTGCTGTAAACTGCCTGTCACTACTTCCAATGTACAGAAATCCTGTAAGCTGCTTCTCTTTTACTCAGACTACTGAAAACCCGCATAGTGCGTAAGACTACTCCCATGCTACACAACTCCCGTAAAGTGTTTCCTACACTCAGGATGCAGAACTCCTGTAAACTGCCTCTCACTACTTCCAATGTACAGAAATCCTGTAAGCTGCTTCTCTTTTACTCAGACTACTGAAAACCCGCATAGTGCGTAAGACTACTCCCATGCTACAGAACTCCCGTAAAGTGTTTCCTACACTCAGGATGCAGAACTCCTGTAAACTGCCTCTCCCTACTTCCAATGTACAGAAATCCTGTAAGCTGCTTCTCTTTTACTCAGACTACTGAAAACACGCATAGTGCGTAAGACTACTCCCATGCTACAGAACTCCCGTAAAGTGTTTCCTACACTCAGGATGCAGAACTCCTGTAAACTGCCTCTCCCTACTTCCAATGTACAGAAATCCTGTAAGCTGCTTCTCTTTTACTCAGACTACTGTAAACCCGCATGGTGTGTAAGACTACTCCCATGCTACAGAACTCCCGTAAAGTGTTTCCTACACTCAGGATGCAGAACTCCTGTAAAGTGCTTCTCCGTACTTCCAATGTACAGAAACCCTGTAAGCTGTTTCTATTTTACTCACACTACTGAAAACCCACATTGTGCGTTAGACTACTCCCATGCTACAGAACTCCCGTAAAGTGTTTCCTACACTCAGGATGCAGAACTCCTGTAAACTGCCTCTCGCTACTTCCAATGTACAGAAATCCTGTAAGCTGCTTCTCTTTTACTCACACTACTGAAAACCCGCATGGTGCGTAAGACTACTCCCATGCTACAGAACTCCCGTAAAGTGTTTCCTACACTCAGGATGCAGAACTCCTGTAAACTGCCTCTCACTACTTCCATTGTACAGAAATCCTGTAAGCTGCTTCTCTTTTACTCAGACTACCTAAAACCCGCATGGTGCGTAAGACTACTCCCATGCTACAGAACTCCCGTAAAGTGTTTCCTACACTCAGGATGCAGAACTCCTGTAAACTGCCTCTCACTACTTCCATTGTACAGAAATCCTGTAAGCTGCTTCTCTTTCACTCAGACTACTGAAAACCCGCATAGTGCGTAAGACTACTCCCATGCTACAGAACTCCCGTAAAGTGTTTCCTACACTCAGGATGCAGAACTCCTGTAAACTGCCTCTCACTACTTCCATGTACAGAAATCCTGTAAGCTGCTTCTCTTTTACTCACACTACTGAAAACCCGCATAGTGTGTAAGACTACTCCCATGCTACAGAACTCCCGTAAAGTGTTTCCTACACTCAGGATGCAGAACTCCTGTAAACTGCCTCTCACTACTTCCAATGTACAGAAATCCTGTAAGCTGCTTCTCTTTTACTCAGACTACTGAAAACCCGCATGGTGCGTAAGACTACTCCCATGCTACAGAACTCCCGTAAAGTGTTTCCTACACTCAGGATGCAGAACTCCTGTAAACTGCCTCTCACTACTTCCAATGTACAGAAATCCTGTAAGCTGCTTCTCTTTTACTCACACTACTGAAAACCCGCATAGTGCGTAAGACTACTCCCATGCTACAGAACTCCCGTAAAGTGTTTCCTACACTCAGGATGCAGAACTCCTGTAAACTGCCTCTCACTACTTCCATTGTACAGAAATCCTGTAAGCTGCTTCTCTTTCACTCAGACTACTGAAAACCCGCATAGTGCGTAAGACTACTCCCATGCTACAGAACTCCCGTAAAGTGTTTCCTACACTCAGGATGCAGAACTCCTGTAAACTGCCTCTCCGTACTTCCAATGTACAGAAACCCTGTAAGCTGTTTCTCTTTTACTCACACTACTGAAAACCCGCATTGTGCGTAAGACTACTCCCATGCTACAGAACTCCCGTAAAGTGTTTCCTACACTCAGGATGCAGAACTCCTGTAAACTGCCTCTCACTACTTATATTGTACAGAAATCCTGTAAGCTGCTTCTCTTTTACTCAGACTACTGAAAACCCGCATAGTGCGTAAGACTACTCCCATGCTACACAACTCCCGTAAAGTGTTTCCTACACTCAGGATGCAGAACTCCTGTAAACTGCCTCTCACTACTTCCAATGTACAGAAATCCTGTAAGCTGCTTCTCTTTTACTCAGACTACTGAAAACCCGCATGGTGCGTAAGACTACTCCCATGCTACAGAACTCCCGTAAAGTGTTTCCTACACTCAGGATGCAGAACTCCTGTAAACTGCCTCTCACTACTTCCATTGTACAGAAATCCTGTAAGCTGCTTCTGTTTTACTCAGACTACTGAAAACCCGCATGGTGCGTAAGACTACTCCCATGCTACAGAACTCCCGTAAAGTGTTTCCTACACTCAGGATGCAGAACTCCTGTAAACTGCCTCTCACTACTTCCATTGTACAGAAATCCTGTAAGCTGCTTCTCTTTCACTCAGACTACTGAAAACCCGCATAGTGCGTAAGACTACTCCCATGCTACAGAACTCCCGTAAAGTGTTTCCTACACTCAGGATGCAGAACTCCTGTAAAGTGCCTCTCACTACTTATATTGTACAGAAATCCAGTAAGCTGCTTCTCTTTTACTCACACTACTGAAAACCCGCATAGTGTGTAAGACTACTCCCATGCTACAGAACTCCCGTAAAGTGTTTCCTACACTCAGGATGCAGAACTCCTGTAAACTGCCTCTCACTACTTATATTGCACAGAAATCCTGTAAGGTGCTTCTCTTTTACTCACACTACTGAAAACCCGCATGGTGCGTAAGACTACTCCCATGCTACAGAACTCCCGTAAAGTGTTTCCTACACTCAGGATGCAGAACTCCTGTAAACTGCCTCTCACTACTTCCAATGTACAGAAATCCTGTATGCTGCTTCTCTTTTACTCAGACTACTGAAAACCCGCATAGTGCGTAAGACTACTCCCATGCTACACAACTCCCGTAAAGTGTTTCCTACACTCAGGATGCAGAACTCCTGTAAACTGCCTCTCACTACTTCCATTGTACAGAAATCCTGTAAGCTGCTTCTCTTTCACTCAGACTACTGAAAACCCGCATGGTGCGTAAGACTACTCCCATGCTACAGAACTCCCGTAAAGTGTTTCCTACACTCAGGATGCAGAACTCCTGTAAACTGCCTCTCACTACTTATATTGTACAGAAATCCTGTAAGCTGCTTCTCTTTTACTCAGACTACTGAAAACCCGCATAGTGCGTAAGACTACTCCCATGCTACACAACTCCCGTAAAGTGTTTCCTACACTCAGGATGCAGAACTCCTGTAAACTGCCTCTCACTACTTCCAATGTACAGAAATCCTGTAAGCTGCTTCTCTTTTACTCAGACTACTGAAAACCCGCATGGTGCGTAAGACTACTCCCATGCTACAGAACTCCCGTAAAGTGTTTCCTACACTCAGGATGCAGAACTCCTGTAAACTGCCTCTCACTACTTCCATTGTACAGAAATCCTGTAAGCTGCTTCTGTTTTACTCAGACTACTGAAAACCCGCATGGTGCGTAAGACTACTCCCATGCTACAGAACTCCCGTAAAGTGTTTCCTACACTCAGGATGCAGAACTCCTGTAAACTGCCTCTCACTACTTCCATTGTACAGAAATCCTGTAAGCTGCTTCTCTTTCACTCAGACTACTGAAAACCCGCATAGTGCGTAAGACTACTCCCATGCTACAGAACTCCCGTAAAGTGTTTCCTACACTCAGGATGCAGAACTCCTGTAAAGTGCCTCTCACTACTTATATTGTACAGAAATCCAGTAAGCTGCTTCTCTTTTACTCACACTACTGAAAACCCGCATAGTGTGTAAGACTACTCCCATGCTACAGAACTCCCGTAAAGTGTTTCCTACAATCAGGATGCAGAACTCCTGTAAACTGCCTCTCACTACTTATATTGCACAGAAATCCTGTAAGGTGCTTCTCTTTTACTCACACTACTGAAAACCCGCATGGTGCGTAAGACTACTCCCATGCTACAGAACTCCCGTAAAGTGTTTCCTACACTCAGGATGCAGAACTCCTGTAAACTGCCTCTCACTACTTCCAATGTACAGAAATCCTGTATGCTGCTTCTCTTTTACTCAGACTACTGAAAACCCGCATAGTGCGTAAGACTACTCCCATGCTACACAACTCCCGTAAAGTGTTTCCTACACTCAGGATGCAGAACTCCTGTAAACTGCCTCTCACTACTTCCATTGTACAGAAATCCTGTAAGCTGCTTCTCTTTCACTCAGACTACTGAAAACCCGCATGGTGCGTAAGACTACTCCCATGCTACAGAACTCCCGTAAAGTGTTTCCTACACTCAGGATGCAGAACTCCTGTAAACTGCCTCTCACTACTTCCAATGTACAGAAATCCTGTAAGCTGCTTCTCTTTTACTCACACTACTGAAAACCCGCATAGTGCGTAAGACTACTCCCATGCTACACAACTCCCGTAAAGTGTTTCCTACACTCAGGATGCAGAACTCCTGTAAACTGCCTCTCACTACTTCCATTGTACAGAAATCCTGTAAGCTGCTTCTCTTTCACTCAGACTACTGAAAACCCGCATAGTGCGTAAGACTACTCCCATGCTACAGAACTCCCGTAAAGTGTTTCCTACACTCAGGATGCAGAACTCCTGTAAACTGCCTCTCCGTACTTCCAATGTACAGAAACCCTGTAAGCTGCTTCTCTTTTACTCACACTACTGAAAACCCGCATTGTGCGTAAGACTACTCCCATGCTACAGAACTCCCGTAAAGTGTTTCCTACACTCAGGATGCAGAACTCCTGTAAACTGCCTCTCACTACTTATATTGTACAGAAATCCTGTAAGCTGCTTCTCTTTTACTCAGACTACTGAAAACCCGCATAGTGCGTAAGACTACTCCCATGCTACACAACTCCCGTAAAGTGTTTCCTACACTCAGGATGCAGAACTCCTGTAAACTGCCTCTCACTACTTCAAATGTACAGAAATCCTGTAAGCTGCTTCTCTTTTACTCAGACTACTGAAAACCCGCATGGTGCATAAGACTACTCCCATGCTACAGAACTCCCGTAAAGTGTTTCCTACACTCAGGATGCAGAACTCCTGTAAACTGCCTCTCACTACTTCCAATGTACAGAAATCCTGTAAGCTGCTTCTCTTTTACTCAGACTACTGAAAACCCGCATGGTGCGTAAGACTACTCCCATGCTACAGAACTCCCGTAAAGTGTTTCCTACACTCAGGATGCAGAACTCCTGTAAACTGCCTCTCACTACTTCCATTGTACAGAAATCCTGTAAGCTGCTTCTCTTTCACTCAGACTACTGAAAACCCGCATAGTGCGTAAGACTACTCCCATGCTACAGAACTCCCGTAAAGTGTTTCCTACACTCAGGATGCAGAACTCCTGTAAAGTGCCTCTCACTACTTATATTGTACAGAAATCCTGTAAGCTGCTTCTCTTTTACTCACACTACTGAAAACCCGCATAGTGTGTAAGACTACTCCCATGCTACAGAACTCCCGTAAAGTGTTTCCTACACTCAGGATGCAGAACTCCTGTAAACTGCCTCTCACTACTTATATTGCACAGAAATCCTGTAAGCTGCTTCTCTTTTACTCACACTACTGAAAACCCGCATGGTGCGTAAGACTACTCCCATGCTACAGAACTCCCGTAAAGTGTTTCCTACACTCAGGATGCAGAACTCCTGTAAACTGCCTCTCACTACTTCCAATGTACAGAAATCCTGTATGCTGCTTCTCTTTTACTCAGACTACTGAAAACCCGCATAGTGCGTAAGACTACTCCCATGCTACAGAACTCCCGTAAAGTGTTTCCTACACTCAGGATGCAGAACTCCTGTAAACTGCCTCTCACTACTTCCATTGTACAGAAATCCTGTAAGCTGCTTCTCTTTCACTCAGACTACTGAAAACCCGCATGGTGCGTAAGACTACTCCCATGCTACAGAACTCCCGTAAAATGTTTCCTACACTCAGGATGCAGAACTCCTGTAAACTGCCTCTCACTACTTCCAATGTACAGAAATCCTGTAAGCTGCTTCTCTTTTACTCACACTACTGAAAACCCGCATAGTGCGTAAGACTACTCCCATGCTACAGAACTCCCGTAAAGTGTTTCCTACACTCAGGATGCAGAACTCCTGTAAACTGCCTCTCCCTACTTCCAATGTACAGAAATCCTGTAAGCTGCTTCTCTTTTACTCAGACTACTGAAAACACGCATAGTGCGTAAGACTACTCCCATGCTACAGAACTCCCGTAAAGTGTTTCCTACACTCAGGATGCAGAACTCCTGTAAACTGCTTCTCCGTACTTCCAATGTACAGAAAAAATGTAAGCTGCTTCTCTTTTACTCACACTACTGAAAACCCACATTGTGTGTAAGACTACTCCCATGCTACAGAAATCCCGTAAAGTGTTTCCTACACTCAGGATGCAGAACTCCTGTAAACTGCCTCTCACTACTTCCATTGTACAGAAATCCTGTAAGCTGCTTCACTTTTACTCAGACTACTGAAAACCCGCATGGTGCGTAAGACTACTCCCATGCTACAGAACTCCCGTAAAGTGTTTCCTACACTCAGGATGCAGAACTCCTGTAAACTGCCTCTCACTACTTATATTGTATAGAAATCCTGAAAGCTGCTTCACTTTTACTCAGACTACTGAAAACCCGCATGGTGCGTAAGACTACTCCCATGCTACAGAACTCCCGTAAAGTGTTTCCTACACTCAGGATGCAGAACTCCTGTAAACTGCCTCTCACTACTTCCAATGTACAGAAATCCTGTAAGCTGCTTCTCTTTTACTCACACTACGGAAAACCCGCATAGTGCGTAAGACTACTCCCATGCTACAGAACTCCCGTAAAGTGTTTCCTACACTCAGGATGCAGAACTCCTGTAAACTGCCTCTCACTACTTATATTGTACAGAAATCCTGAAAGCTGCTTCACTTTTACTCAGACTACTGAAAACCCGCATGGTGCGTAAGACTACTCCCATGCTACAGAACTCCCGTAAAGTGTTTCCTACACTCAGGATGCAGAACTCCTGTAAACTGCCTCTCACTACTTCCAATGTACAGAAATCCTGTAAGCTGCTTCTCTTTTACTAACACTACTGAAAACCCGCATAGTGCGTAAGACTACTCCCATGCTACAGAACTCCCGTAAAGTGTTTCCTACACTCAGGATGCAGAACTCCTGTAAACTGCCTCTCCGTACTTCCAATGTACAGAAACCCTGTAAGCTGTTTCTCTTTTACTCACACTACTGAAAACCCGCATGGTGCGTAAGACTACTCCCATGCTACAGAACTCCCGTAAAGTGTTTCCTACACTCAGGATGCAGAACTCCTGTAAACTGCCTCTCACTATTTCCATTGTACAGAAATCCTGTAAGCTCCTTCTCTTTCACTCAGACTGCTCAAAACCCGCATAGTGCGTAAGACTACTCCCATGCTACAGAACTCCCGTAAAGTGTTTCCTACACTCAGGATGCAGAACTCCTGTAAACTGCCTCTCACTACTTCCAATGTACAGAAATCCTGTAAGCTGCTTCTCTTTTACTCACACTACTGAAAACACGCATAGTGTGTAAGACTACTCCCATGCTACAGAACTCCCGTAAAGTGTTTCCTACACTCAGGATGCAGAACTCCTGTAAACTGCCTCTCACTACTTCCAATGTACAGAAATCCTGTAAGCTGCTTCTCTTTTACTCACACTACTGAAAACACGCATAGTGTGTAAGACTACTCCCATGCTTCAGAACTCCCGTAAAGTGTTTCCTACACTCAGGATGCAGAACTCCTGTAAACTGCCTCTCACTACTTCCAATGTACAGAAATCCTGTAAGCTGCTTCTCTTTTACTCACACTACTGAAAACCTGCATAGTGCGTAAGACTACTCCCATGCTACAGAACTCCCGTAAAGTGTTTCCTACACTCAGGATGCAGAACTCCTGTAAACTGCCTCTCACTACTTCCATTGTACAGAAATCCTGTAAGCTGCTTCTCTTTCAGTCAGACTACTGAAAACCCGCATGGTGCGTAAGACTACTCCCATGCTACAGAACTCCCGTAAAGTGTTTCCTACACTCAGGATGCAGAACTCCTGTAAACTGCCTCTCGCTACTTGCAATGTACAGAAATCCTGTAAGCTGCTTCTCTTTTACTCAGACTACTGAAAACCCGCATGGTGCGTAAGACTACTCCCATGCTACAGAACTCCCGTAAAGTGTTTCCTACACTCAGGATGCAGAACTCCTGTAAACTGCCTCTCACTACTTCCATTGTACAGAAATCCTGTAATATGCTTCTCTTTTACTCAGACTACTGAAAACCCGCATGGTGCGTAAGACTACTCCCATGCTACAGAACTCCCGTAAAGTGTTTCCTACACTCAGGATGCAGAACTCCTGTAAACTGCCTCTCACTACTTCCAATGTACAGAAATCCTGTAAGCTGCTTCTCTTTCACTCAGACTACTGAAAACCCGCATAGTGCGTAAGACTACTCCCATGCTACAGAACTCCCGTAAAGTGTTTCCTACACTCAGGATGCAGAACTCCTGTAAACTGCCTCTCACTACTTCCAATGTACAGAAATCCTGTAAGCTGCTTCTCTTTTACTCACACTACTGAAAACACGCATAGTGTGTAAGACTACTCCCATGCTTCAGAACTCCCGTAAAGTGTTTCCTACACTCAGGATGCAGAACTCCTGTAAACTGCCTCTCACTACTTCCAATGTACAGAAATCCTGTAAGCTGCTTCTCTTTTACTCACACTACTGAAAACCTGCATAGTGCGTAAGACTATTCCCATGCTACAGAACTCCCGTAAAGTGTTTCCTACACTCAGGATGCAGAACTCCTGTAAACTGCCTCTCACTGCTTCCATTGTACAGAAATCCTGTAAGCTGCTTCTGTTTTACTCAGACTACTAAAAACCCGCATGGTGCGTAAGACTACTCCCATGCTACAGAACTCCCGTAAAGTGTTTCCTACACTCAGGATGCAGAACTCCTGTAAACTGCCTCTCACTACTTCCATTATACAGAAATCCTGTAAGCTGCTTCTCTTTCACTCAGACTACTGAAAACCCGCATAGTGCGTAAGACTACTCCCATGCTACAGAACTCCCGTAAAGTGTTTCCTACACTCAGGATGCAGAACTCCTGTAAACTGCCTCTCATTACTTCCAATGTACAGAAATCCTGTAAGCTGCTTCTCTTTTACTCACACTACTGAAAACCCGCATAGTGTGTAAGACTACTCCCATGCTACAGAACTCCCGTAAAGTGTTTCCTACACTCAGGATGCAGAACTCCTGTAAACTGCCTCTCACTACTTCCATTGTACAGAAATCCTGTAAGCTGCTTCTCTTTTACTCACACTACTGAAAACACGCATAGTGTGTAAGACTACTCCCATGCTACAGAACTCCCGTAAAGTGTTTCCTACACTCAGGATGCAGAACTCCTGTAAACTGCTTCTCCGTACTTCCAATGTACAGAAACCCTGTAAGCTGCTTCTCTTTTACTCACACTACTGAAAACCCACATTGTGCGTAAGACTACTCCCATGCTACAGAACTCCCATAAAGTGTTCCCTACACTCAGGATGCAGAACTCCTGTAAACTGCCTCTCACTACTTCCAATGTACAGAAATCCTGTAAGCTGCTTCTGTTTCACTCAGACTACTGAAAACCCGCATAGTGCGTAAGACTACTCCCATGCTACAGAACTCCCGTAAAGTGTTTCCTACACTCAGGATGCAGAACTCCTGTAAACTGCCTCTCACTACTTCCAATGTACAGAAATCCTGTAAGCTGCTTCTGTTTCACTCAGACTACTGAAAACCCGCATGGTGCGTAAGACTACTCCCAGGCTACAGAACTCCCGTAAAGTGTTTCCTACACTCAGGTTGCAGAACTCCTGTAAACTGCCTCTCACTACTTCCATTGTACAGAAATCCTGTAAGCTGCTTCTCTTTTACTCAGACTACTGAAAACCCGCATAGTGCGTAAGACTACTCCCATGCTACAGAACTCCCGTAAAGTGTTTCCTACACTCAGGATGCAGAACTCCTGTAAACTGCCTCTCACTAATTCCAATGTACAGAAATCCTGTAAGCTGCTTCTGTTTCACTCAGACTACTGAAAACCCGCATGGTGCGTAAGACTACTACCATGCTACAGAACTCCCGTAAAGTGTTTCCTACACTCAGGTTGCAGAACTCCTGTAAACTGCCTCTCACTACTTCCAATGTACAGAAATCCTGTAAGCTGCTTCTCTTTTACTCAGACTACTGAAAACCCGCATAGTGCGTAAGACTACTCCCATGCTACAGAACTCCCGTAAAGTGTTTCCTACACTCAGGATGCAGAACTCCTGTAAACTGCCTCTCACTACTTCCAATGTACAGAAATCCTGTAAGCTGCTTCTCTTTTACTCAGACTACTGAAAACACGCATAGTGCGTAAGACTACTCCCATGCTACAGAACTCCCATAAAGTGTTTCCTACACTCACGACGCAGAACTCCTGTAAACTGCCTCTCACTACTTATATTGTGCAGAAATCCTGTAAGCTGCTTCTCTTTTACTCACACTACTGAAAACACGCATAGTGCGTAAGACTACTCCCATGCTACAGAACTCCCGTAAAGTGTTTCCTACACTCAGGATGCAGAACTCCTGTAAACTGCCTCTCCCTACTTCCAATGTACAGAAATCCTGTAAGCTGCTTCTCTTTTACTCACACTACTGAAAACCCGCATAGTCTGTAAGACTACTCCCATGCTACAGAACTCCCGTAAAGTGTTTCCTACACTCAGGATGCAGAACTCCTGTAAACTGCCTCTCACTACTTCCAATGTACAGAAATCCTGTAAGCTGCTTCTCTTTTACTACACTATTGAAAACCCGCATTGTGCGTATGACTACTCCCATGCTACAGAACTCCCGTAAAGTGTTTCCTACACTCAGGATGCAGAACTCCTGTAAACTGCCTCTCACTACTTCCAATGTACAGAAATCCTGTAAGCTGCTTCTCTTTTACTCAGACTACTGAAAACACGCATAGTGCGTAAGACTAATCCCATGCTACAGAACTCCCGTAAAGTGTTTCCTACACTCAGGATGCAGAACTCCTGTAAACTGCCTCTCACTACTTCCATTGTACAGAAATCCAGTAAGCTGCTTCTCTTTTACTCAGACTACTGAAAACCCGCATGGTGCGTAAGACTACTCCCATGCTACAGAACTCCCGTAAAGTGTTTCCTACACTCAGGATGCAGAACTCCTGTAAACTGCCTCTCACTACTTATATTGTACAGAAATCCTGTAAGCTGCTTCTCTTTTACTCAGACTACTGAAAACCCGCATAGTGCGTAAGACTACTCCCATGCTACAGAACTCCTGTAAAGTGTTTCCTACACTCAGGATGCAGAACTCCTGTAAACTGCCTCTCACTACTTCCATTGTACAGAAATCCTGTAAGCTGCTTCTCTTTCACTCAGACTACTGAAAACCCGCATAGTGCGTAAGACTACTCCCATGCTACAGAACTCCCGTAAAGTGTTTCCTACACTCAGGATGCAGAACTCCTGTAAACTGCCTCTCACTACTTCCATTGTACAGAAATCCTGTAAGCTGCTTCTCTTTCACTCAGACTACTGAAAACCCGCATGGTGCGTAAGACTACTCCCATGCTACAGAACTCCCGTAAAGTGTTTCCTACACTCAGGATGCAGAACTCCTGTAAACTGCCTCTCACTACTTCCAATGTACAGAAATCCTGTAAGCTGCTTCTCTTTTACTCACACTACTGAAAACCCGCATAGTGTGTAAGACTACTCCCATGCTTCAAAACTCCCGTAAAGTGTTTCCTACACTCAGGATGCAGAACTCCTGTAAACTGCCTCTCACTACTTCCAATGTACAGTAATCCTGTAAGCTGCTTCTGTTTTACTCACACTACTGAAAACCCGCATTGTGCGTATGACTACTCCCATGCTACAGAACTCCCGTAAAGTGTTTCCTACACTCAGGATGCAGAACTCCTGTAAACTGCCTCTCACTACTTCCATTGTACAGATATCCTGTAAGCTGATTCTGTTTCACTCAGACTACTGAAAACCCGCATGGTGCGTAAGACTACTCCCATGCTACAGAACTCCCGTAAAGTGTTTCCTACACTCAGGATGCAGAACTCCTGTAAACTGCCTCTCACTACTTCCATTGTACAGAAATCCTGTAAGCTGCTTCTATTTTACTCACACTACTGAAAACCCGCATAGTGCGTAAGACTACTCCCATGCTACAGAACTCCCGTAAAGTGTTTCCTACATTCAGGATGCAGAACTCCTTTAAACTGCCTCTCACTACTTCCAATGTACAGAAATCCTGTAAGCTGCTTCTCTTTTACTCACACTACTGAAAACCCGCATAGTCTGTAAGACTACTCCCATGCTACAGAACTCCCGTAAAGTGTTTCCTACACTCAGGATGCAGAACTCCTGTAAACTGCCTCTCACTACTTCCAATGTACAGAAATCCTGTAAGCTGCTTCTCTTTTACTCACACTACTGAAAACCCGCATTGTGCGTATGACTACTCCCATGCTACAGAACTCCCGTAAAGTGTTTCCTACACTCAGGATGCAGAACTCCTGTAAACTGCCTCTCACTACTTCCATTGTACAGAAATCCTGTAAGCTGCTTCTCTTTCACTCAGACTACTGAAAACCCGCATAGTGCGTAAGACTACTCCCATGCTACAGAACTCCCGTAAAGTGTTTCCTCCACTCAGGATGCAGAACTCCTGTAAACTGCCTCTCACTACTTCCAATGTACAGAAATCCTGTAAGCTGCTTCTGTTTTACTCAGACTACTGAAAACCCGCATGGTGCGTAAGACTACTCCCATGCTACAGAACTCCCGTAAAGTGTTTCCTACACTCAGGATGCAGAACTCCTGTAAACTGCCTCTCACTACTTCCAATGTACAGAAATCCTGTAAGCTGCTTCTGTTTTACTCAGACTACTGAAAACCCGCATGGTGCGTAAGACTACTCCCATGCTACAGAACTCCCATAAAGTGTTTCCTACACTCACGACGCAGAACTCCTGTAAACTGCCTCTCACTACTTATATTGTGCAGAAATCCTGTAAGCTGCTTCTCTTTTACTCACACTACTGAAAACACGCATAGTGCGTAAGACTACTCCCATGCTACAGAACTCCCGTAAAGTGTTTCCTACACTCAGGATGCAGAACTCCTGTAAACTGCCTCTCCCTACTTCCAATGTACAGAAATCCTGTAAGCTGCTTCTCTTTTACTCACACTACTGAAAACCCGCATAGTCTGTAAGACTACTCCCATGCTACAGAACTCCCGTAAAGTGTTTCCTACACTCAGGATGCAGAACTCCTGTAAACTGCCTCTCACTACTTCCAATGTACAGAAATCCTGTAAGCTGCTTCTCTTTTACTCACACTACTGAAAACCCGCATAGTCTGTAAGACTACTCCCATGCTACAGAACTCCCGTAAAGTGTTTCCTACACTCAGGATGCAGAACTCCTGTAAACTGCCTCTCACTACTTCCAATGTACAGAAATCCTGTAAGCTGCTTCTCTTTTACTCAGACTACTGAAAACACGCATAGTGCGTAAGACTAATCCCATGCTACAGAACTCCCGTAAAGTGTTTCCTACACTCAGGATGCAGAACTCCTGTAAACTGCCTCTCACTACTTCCATTGTACAGAAATCCAGTAAGCTGCTTCTCTTTTACTCAGACTACTGAAAACCCGCATGGTGCGTAAGACTACTCCCATGCTACAGAACTCCCGTAAAGTGTTTCCTACACTCAGGATGCAGAACTCCTGTAAACTGCCTCTCACTACTTATATTGTACAGAAATCCTGTAAGCTGCTTCTCTTTTACTCAGACTACTGAAAACCCGCATAGTGCGTAAGACTACTCCCATGCTACAGAACTCCCGTAAAGTGTTTCCTACACTCAGGATGCAGAACTCCTGTAAACTGCCTCTCACTACTTCCATTGTACAGAAATCCTGTAAGCTGCTTCTCTTTCACTCAGACTACTGAAAACCCGCATAGTGCGTAAGACTACTCCCATGCTACAGAACTCCCGTAAAGTGTTTCCTACACTCAGGATGCAGAACTCCTGTAAACTGCTTCTCCGTACTTCCAATGTACAGAAACCCTGTAAGCTGCTTCTGTTTTACTCACACTACTGAAAACCCACATTGTGCGTAAGACTACTCCCATGCTACAGAACTCCCGTAAAGTGTTTCCTACACTCAGGATGCAGAACTCCTGTAAACTGCCTCTCACTACTTCCATTGTACAGAAATCCTGTAAGCTGCTTCTGTTTTACTCAGACTACTGAAAACCCGCATGGTGCGTAAGACTACTCCCATGCTACAGAACTCCCGTAAAGTGTTTCCTACACTCAGGATGCAGAACTCCTGTAAACTGCCTCTCACTACTTCCAATGTACAGAAATCCTGTAAGCTGCTTCTCTTTTACTCACACTACTGAAAACACGCATAGTGTGTAAGACTACTCCCATGCTTCAGAACTCCCGTAAAGTGTTTCCTACACTCAGGATGCAGAACTCCTGTAAACTGCCTCTCAGTACTTCCAATGTACAGAAATCCTGTAAGCTGCTTCTGTTTTACTCACACTACTGAAAACCCGCATTGTGCGTATGACTACTCCCATGCTACAGAACTCCCGTAAAGTGTTTCCTACACTCAGGATGCAGAACTCCTGTAAACTGCCTCTCACTACTTCCATTGTACAGATATCCTGTAAGCTGCTTCTGTTTCACTCAGACTACTGAAAACCCGCATGGTGCGTAAGACTACTCCCATGCTACAGAACTCCCGTAAAGTGTTTCCTACACTCAGGATGCAGAACTCCTGTAAACTGCCTCTCACTACTTCCATTGTACAGAAATCCTGTAAGCTGCTTCTCTTTTACTCAGACTACTGAAAACCCGCATAGTGCGTAAGACTACTCCCATGCTACAGAACTCCCGTAAAGTGTTTCCTACATTCAGGATGCAGAACTCCTGTAAACTGCCTCTCACTACTTCCAATGTACAGAAATCCTGTAAGCTGCTTCTCTTTTACTCACACTACTGAAAACCCGCATTGTGCGTATGACTACTCCCATGCTACAGAACTCCCGTAAAGTGTTTCCTACACTAAGGATGCAGAACTCCTGTAAACTGCCTCTCACTACTTCCAATGTACAGAAATCCTGTAAGCTGCTTCTCTTTTACTCAGACTACTGAAAACACGCATAGTGCGTAAGACTAATCCCATGCTACAGAACTCCCGTAAAGTGTTTCCTACACTCAGGATGCAGAACTCCTGTAAACTGCCTCTCACTACTTCCATTGTACAGAAATCCAGTAAGCTGCTTCTCTTTTACTCAGACTACTGAAAACCCGCATGGTGCGTAAGACTACTCCCATGCTACAGAACTCCCGTAAAGTGTTTCCTACACTCAGGATGCAGAACTCCTGTAAACTGCCTCTCACTACTTCCATTGTACAGAAATCCTGTAAGCTGCTTCTGTTTTACTCAGACTACTGAAAACCCGCATGGTGCGTAAGACTACTCCCATGCTACAGAACTCCCGTAAAGTGTTTCCTACACTCAGGATGCAGAACTCCTGTAAACTGCCTCTCACTACTTCCAATGTACAGAAATCCTGTAAGCTGCTTCTCTTTTACTCACACTACTGAAAACACGCATAGTGTGTAAGACTACTCCCATGCTTCAGAACTCCCGTAAAGTGTTTCCTACACTCAGGATGCAGAACTCCTGTAAACTGCCTCTCACTACTTCCAATGTACAGAAATCCTGTAAGCTGCTTCTCTTTTACTCACACTACTGAAAACCCGCATTGTGCGTATGACTACTCCCATGCTACAGAACTCCCGTAAAGTGTTTCCTACATTCAGGATGCAGAACTCCTTTAAACTGCCTCTCACTACTTCCAATGTACAGAAATCCTGTAAGCTGCTTCTCTTTTACTCACACTACTGAAAACCCGCATAGTCTGTAAGACTACTCCCATGCTACAGAACTCCCGTAAAGTGTTTCCTACACTCAGGATGCAGAACTCCTGTAAACGGCCTCTCACTACTTCCAATGTACAGAAATCCTGTAAGCTGCTTCTCTTTTACTCACACTACTGAAAACCCGCATTGTGCGTATGACTACTCCCATGCTACAGAACTCCCGTAAAGTGTTTCCTACACTAAGGATGCAGAACTCCTGTAAACTGCCTCTCACTACTTCCAATGTACAGAAATCCTGTAAGCTGCTTCTCTTTTACTCAGACTACTGAAAACACGCATAGTGCGTAAGACTAATCCCATGCTACAGAACTCCCGTAAAGTGTTTCCTACACTCAGGATGCAGAACTCCTGTAAACTGCCTCTCACTACTTCCATTGTACAGAAATCCAGTAAGCTGCTTCTCTTTTACTCAGACTACTGAAAACCCGCATGGTGCGTAAGACTACTCCCATGCTACAGAACTCCCGTAAAGTGTTTCCTACACTCAGGATGCAGAACTCCTGTAAACTGCCTCTCACTACTTCCAATGTACAGAAATCCTGTAAGCTGCTTCTCTTTTACTCAGACTACTGAAAACACGCATAGTGCGTAAGACTAATCCCATGCTACAGAACTCCCGTAAAGTGTTTCCTACACTCAGGATGCAGAACTCCTGTAAACTGCCTCTCACTACTTCCATTGTACAGAAATCCAGTAAGCTGCTTCTCTTTTACTCAGACTACTGAAAACCCGCATGGTGCGTAAGACTACTCCCATGCTACAGAACTCCCGTAAAGTGTTTCCTACACTCAGGATGCAGAACTCCTGTAAACTGCCTCTCACTACTTATATTGTACAGAAATCCTGTAAGCTGCTTCTCTTTTACTCAGACTACTGAAAACCCGCATAGTGCGTAAGACTACTCCCATGCTACAGAACTCCCGTAAAGTGTTTCCTACACTCAGGATGCAGAACTCCTGTAAACTGCCTCTCACTACTTCCATTGTACAGAAATCCTGTAAGCTGCTTCTCTTTCACTCAGACTACTGAAAACCCGCATAGTGCGTAAGACTACTCCCATGCTACAGAACTCCCGTAAAGTGTTTCCTACACTCAGGATGCAGAACTCCTGTAAACTGCTTCTCCGTACTTCCAATGTACAGAAACCCTGTAAGCTGCTTCTGTTTTACTCACACTACTGAAAACCCACATTGTGCGTAAGACTACTCCCATGCTACAGAACTCCCGTAAAGTGTTTCCTACACTCAGGATGCAGAACTCCTGTAAACTGCCTCTCACTACTTCCATTGTACAGAAATCCTGTAAGCTGCTTCTGTTTTACTCAGACTACTGAAAACCCGCATGGTGCGTAAGACTACTCCCATGCTACAGAACTCCCGTAAAGTGTTTCCTACACTCAGGATGCAGAACTCCTGTAAACTGCCTCTCACTACTTCCAATGTACAGAAATCCTGTAAGCTGCTTCTCTTTTACTCACACTACTGAAAACACGCATAGTGTGTAAGACTACTCCCATGCTTCAGAACTCCCGTAAAGTGTTTCCTACACTCAGGATGCAGAACTCCTGTAAACTGCCTCTCACTACTTCCAATGTACAGAAATCCTGTAAGCTGCTTCTGTTTTACTCACACTACTGAAAACCCGCATTGTGCGTATGACTACTCCCATGCTACAGAACTCCCGTAAAGTGTTTCCTACACTCAGGATGCAGAACTCCTGTAAACTGCCTCTCACTACTTCCATTGTACAGATATCCTGTAAGCTGCTTCTGTTTCACTCAGACTACTGAAAACCCGCATGGTGCGTAAGACTACTCCCATGCTACAGAACTCCCGTAAAGTGTTTCCTACACTCAGGATGCAGAACTCCTGTAAACTGCCTCTCACTACTTCCATTGTACAGAAATCCTGTAAGCTGCTTCTCTTTTACTCACACTACTGAAAACCCGCATAGTGCGTAAGACTACTCCCATGCTACAGAACTCCCGTAAAGTGTTTCCTACATTCAGGATGCAGAACTCCTTTAAACTGCCTCTCACTACTTCCAATGTACAGAAATCCTGTAAGCTGCTTCTCTTTTACTCACACTACTGAAAACCCGCATAGTCTGTAAGACTACTCCCATGCTACAGAACTCCCGTAAAGTGTTTCCTACACTCAGGATGCAGAACTCCTGTAAACTGCCTCTCACTACTTCCAATGTACAGAAATCCTGTAAGCTGCTTCTCTTTTACTCACACTACTGAAAACCCGCATTGTGCGTATGACTACTCCCATGCTACAGAACTCCCGTAAAGTGTTTCCTACACTAAGGATGCAGAACTCCTGTAAACTGCCTCTCACTACTTCCAATGTACAGAAATCCTGTAAGCTGCTTCTCTTTTACTCAGACTACTGAAAACACGCATAGTGCGTAAGACTACTCCCATGCTACAGAACTCCCGTAAAGTGTTTCCTACACTCAGGATGCAGAACCCCTGTAAACTGCCTCTCACTACTTCCATTGTACAGAAATCCAGTAAGCTGCTTCTCTTTTACTCAGACTACTGAAAACCCGCATGGTGCGTAAGACTACTCCCATGCTACAGAACTCCCGTAAAGTGTTTCCTACACTCAGGATGCAGAACTCCTGTAAACTGCCTCTCACTACTTATATTGTACAGAAATCCTGTAAGCTGCTTCTCTTTTACTCAGACTACTGAAAACCCGCATAGTGCGTAAGACTACTCCCATGCTACAGAACTCCCGTAAAGTGTTTCCTACACTCAGGATGCAGAACTCCTGTAAACTGCCTCTCACTACTTCCATTGTACAGAAATCCTGTAAGCTGCTTCTCTTTCACTCAGACTACTGAAAACCCGCATAGTGCGTAAGACTACTCCCATGCTACAGAACTCCCGTAAAGTGTTTCCTACACTCAGGATGCAGAACTCCTGTAAACTGCTTCTCCGTACTTCCAATGTACAGAAACCCTGTAAGCTGCTTCTGTTTTACTCACACTACTGAAAACCCACATTGTGCGTAAGACTACTCCCATGCTACAGAACTCCCGTAAAGTGTTTCCTACACTCAGGATGCAGAACTCCTGTAAACTGCCTCTCACTACTTCCATTGTACAGAAATCCTGTAAGCTGCTTCTGTTTTACTCAGACTACTGAAAACCCGCATGGTGCGTAAGACTACTCCCATGCTACAGAACTCCCGTAAAGTGTTTCCTACACTCAGGATGCAGAACTCCTGTAAACTGCCTCTCACTACTTCCAATGTACAGAAATCCTGTAAGCTGCTTCTCTTTTACTCACACTACTGAAAACACGCATAGTGTGTAAGACTACTCCCATGCTTCAGAACTCCCGTAAAGTGTTTCCTACACTCAGGATGCAGAACTCCTGTAAACTGCCTCTCACTACTTCCAATGTACAGAAATCCTGTAAGCTGCTTCTCTTTTACTCACACTACTGAAAACACGCATTGTGCGTATGACTACTCCCATGCTACAGAACTCCCGTAAAGTGTTTCCTACACTCAGGATGCAGAACTCCTGTAAACTGCCTCTCACTACTTCCATTGTACAGATATCCTGTAAGCTGCTTCTGTTTCACTCAGACTACTGAAAACCCGCATGGTGCGTAAGACTACTCCCATGCTACAGAACTCCCGTAAAGTGTTTCCTACACTCAGGATGCAGAACTCCTGTAAACTGCCTCTCACTACTTCCATTGTACAGAAATCCTGTAAGCTGCTTCTCTTTTACTCACACTACTGAAAACCCTCATAGTGCGTAAGACTACTCCCATGCTACAGAACTCCCGTAAAGTGTTTCCTACATTCAGGATGCAGAACTCCTTTAAACTGCCTCTCACTACTTCCAATGTACAGAAATCCTGTAAGCTGCTTCTCTTTTACTTACACTACTGAAAACCCGCATTGTCTGTAAGACTACTCCCATGCTACAGAACTCCCGTAAAGTGTTTCCTACACTCAGGATGCAGAACTCCTGTAAACTGCCTCTCACTACTTCCAATGTACAGAAATCCTGTAAGCTGCTTCTCTTTTACTCACACTACTGAAAACCCGCATTGTGCGTATGACTACTCCCATGCTACAGAACTCCCGTAAAGTGTTTCCTACACTCAGGATGCAGAACTCCTGTAAACTGCCTCTCACTACTTCCAATGTACAGAAATCCTGTAAGCTGCTTCTCTTTTACTCAGACTACTGAAAACACGCATAGTGCGTAAGACTAATCCCATGCTACAGAACTCCCGTAAAGTGTTTCCTACACTCAGGATGCAGAACTCCTGTAAACTGCCTCTCACTACTTCCATTGTACAGAAATCCAGTAAGCTGCTTCTCTTTTACTCAGACTACTGAAAACCCGCATGGTGCGTAAGACTACTCCCATGCTACAGAACTCCCGTAAAGTGTTTCCTACACTCAGGATGCAGAACTCCTGTAAACTGCCTCTCACTACTTATATTGTACAGAAATCCTGTAAGCTGCTTCTGTTTTACTCAGACTACTGAAAACCCGCATAGTGCGTAAGACTACTCCCATGCTACAGAACTCCCGTAAAGTGTTTCCTACACTCAGGATGCAGAACTCCTGTAAACTGCCTCTCACTACTTCCATTGTACAGAAATCCTGTAAGCTGCTTCTCTTTCACTCAGACTACTGAAAACCCGCATAATGCGTAAGACTACTCCCATGCTACAGAACTCCCGTAAAGTGTTTCCTACACTCAGGATGCAGAACTCCTGTAAACTGCCTCTCACTACTTCCAATGTACAGAAATCCTGTAAGCTGCTTCTCTTTTACTCACACTACTGAAAACCCGCATTGTGCGTATGACTACTCCCATGCTACAGAACTCCCGTAAAGTGTTTCCTACACTCAGGATGCAGAACTCCTGTAAACTGCCTCTCACTACTTCCATTGTACAGAAATCCTGTAAGCTGCTTCTCTTTTACTCACACTACTGAAAACCCGAATTGTGCGTAAGACTACTCCCATGCTACAGAACTCCCGTAAAGTGTTTCCTACATTCAGGATGCAGAACTCCTTTAAACTGCCTCTCACTACTTCCAATGTACAGAAATCCTGTAAGCTGCTTCTCTTTTACTCACACTACTGAAAACCCTCATAGTCTGTAAGACTTCTCCCATGCTACAGAACTCCCGTAAAGTGTTTCCTACACTCAGGATGCAGAACTCCTGTAAACTGCCTCTCACTACTTCCAATGTACAGAAATCCTGTAAGCTGCTTCTCTTTTACTCAGACTACTGAAAACCCGCATTGTGCGTATGACTACTCCCATGCTACAGAACTCCCGTAAAGTGTTTCCTACACTAAGGATGCAGAACTCCTGTAAACTGCCTCTCACTACTTCCAATGTACAGAAATCCTGTAAGCTGCTTCTTTTTTACTCAGACTACTGAAAACACGCATAGTGCGTAAGACTAATCCCATGCTACAGAACTCCCGTAAAGTGTTTCCTACACTCAGGATGCAGAACTCCTGTAAACTGCCTCTCACTACTTCCATTGTACAGAAATCCAGTAAGCTGCTTCTCTTTTACTCAGACTACTGAAAACCCGCATGGTGCGTAAGACTACTCCCATGCTACAGAACTCCCGTAAAGTGTTTCCTACACTCAGGATGCAGAACTCCTGTAAACTGCCTCTCACTACTTATATTGTACAGAAATCCTGTAAGCTGCTTCTCTTTTACTCACACTACTGAAAACCCGCATAGTGCGTAAGACTACTCCCATGCTACAGAACTCCCGTAAAGTGTTTCCTACACTCAGGATGCAGAACTCCTGTAAACTGCCTCTCACTACTTCCATTGTACAGAAATCCTGTAAGCTGCTTCTCTTTCACTCAGACTACTGAAAACCCGCATAATGCGTAAGACTACTCCCATGCTACAGAACTCCCGTAAAGTGTTTCCTACACTCAGGATGCAGAACACCTGTAAACTGCCTCTCACTACTTCCAATGTACAGAAATCCTGTAAGCTGCTTCTCTTTTACTCACACTACTGAAAACCCGCATAGTGTGTAAGACTACCCCCAATCTACAGAACTCCCGTAAAGTGTTTCCTCCACTCAGGATGCAGAACTCCTGTAAACTGCCTCTCACTACTTCCAATGTACAGAAATCCTGTAAGCTGCTTCTGTTTTACTCAGACTACTGAAAACCCGCATGGTGCGTAAGACTACTCCCATGCTACAGAACTCCCGTAAAGTGTTTCCTCCACTCAGGATGCAGAACTCCTGTAAACTGCCTCTCACTACTTCCAATGTACAGAAATCCTGTAAGCTGCTTCTGTTTTACTCAGACTACTGAAAACCCGCATGGTGCGTAAGACTACTCCCATGCTACAGAACTCCCATAAAGTGTTTCCTACACTCACAACGCAGAACTCCTGTAAACTGCCTCGCACTACTTATATTGTGCAGAAATCCTGTAAGCTGCTTCTCTTTTACTCACACTGCTGAAAACACGCATAGTGCGTAAGACTACTCCCATGCTACAGAACTCCCGTAAAGTGTTTCCTACACTCAGGATGCAGAACTCCTGTAAACTGCCTCTCCCTACTTCCAATGTACAGAAATCCTGTAAGCTGCTTCTCTTTTACTCACACTACTGAAAACCCGCATAGTCTGTAATACTACTCCCATGCTACAGAACTCCCGTAAAGTGTTTCCTACACTCAGGATGCAGAACTCCTGTAAACTGCCTCTCACTACTTCCAATGTACTGAAATCCTGTAAGCTGCTTCTCTTTTACTCACACTACTGAAAACCCTCATTGTGCGTATGACTACTCCCATGCTACAGAACTCCCGTAAAGTGTTTCCTACACTAAGGATGCAGAACTCCTGTAAACTGCCTCTCACTACTTCCAATGTACAGAAATCCTGTAAGCTGCTTCTCTTTTACTCAGACTACTGAAAACACGCATAGTGCGTAAGACTAATACCATGCTACAGAACTTCCGTAAAGTGTTTCCTACACTCAGGATGCAGAACTCCTGTAAACTGCCTCTCACTACTTCCATTGTACAGAAATCCAGTAAGCTGCTACTCTTTTACTCACACTACTGAAAACCCGCATAGTCTGTAAGACTACTGCCATGCTACAGAACTCCCGTAAAGTGTTTCCTACACTCACAACGCAGAACTCCTGTAAACTGCCTCTCACTACTTCCATTGTACAGAAATCCAGTAAGCTGCTTCTCTTTTACTCAGACTACTGAAAACCCGCATGGTGCGTAAGACTACTCCCATGCTACAGAACTCCCGTAAAGTGTTTCCTACACTCAGGATGCAGAACTCCTGTAAACTGCCTCTCACTACTTATATTGTACAGAAATCCTGTAAGCTGCTTCTCTTTTACTCAGACTACTGAAAACCCGCATAGTGCGTAAGACTACTCCCATGCTACAGAACTCCCGTAAAGTGTTTCCTACACTCAGGATGCAGAACTCCTGTAAACTGCCTCTCACTACTTCCATTGTACAGAAATCCTGTAAGCTGCTTCTCTTTCACTCAGACTACTGAAAACCCGCATAATGCGTAAGACTACTCCCATGCTACAGAACTCCCGTAAAGTGTTTCCTACACTCAGGATGCAGAACTCCTGTAAACTGCCTCTCACTACTTCCAATGTACAGAAATCCTGTAAGCTGCTTCTCTTTTACTCACACTACTGAAAACCCGCATTGTGCGTATGACTACTCCCATGCTACAGAACTCCCGTAAAGTGTTTCCTACACTCAGGATGCAGAACTCCTGTAAACTGCCTCTCACTACTTCCATTGTACAGAAATCCTGTAAGCTGCTTCTCTTTTACTCACACTACTGAAAACCCGCATTGTGCGTAAGACTACTCCCATGCTACAGAACTCCCGTAAAGTGTTTCCTACATTCAGGATGAAGAACTCCTTTAAACTGCCTCTCACTACTTCCAATGTACAGAAATCCTGTAAGCTGCTTCTCTTTTACTCACACTACTGAAAACCCGCATAGTCTGTAAGACTTCTCCCATGCTACAGAACTCCCGTAAAGTGTTTCCGACACTCAGGATGCAGAACTCCTGTAAACTGCCTCTCACTACTTCCAATGTACAGAAATCCTGTAAGCTGCTTCTCTTTTACTCAGACTACTGAAAACCCGCATTGTGCGTATGACTACTCCCATGCTACAGAACTCCCGTAAAGTGTTTCCTACACTAAGGATGCAGAACTCCTGTAAACTGCCTCTCACTACTTCCAATGTACAGAAATCCTGTAAGCTGCTTCTCTTTTACTCAGACTACTGAAAACACGCATAGTGCGTAAGACTAATCCCATGCTACAGAACTCCCGTAAAGTGTTTCCTACACTCAGGATGCAGAACTCCTGTAAACTGCCTCTCACTACTTCCATTGTACAGAAATCCAGTAAGCTGCTTCTCTTTTACTCAGACTACTGAAAACCCGCATGGTGCGTAAGACTACTCCCATGCTACAGAACTCCCGTAAAGTGTTTCCTACACTCAGGATGCAGAACTCCTGTAAACTGCCTCTCACTACTTATATTGTACAGAAATCCTGTAAGCTGCTTCTCTTTTACTCACACTACTGAAAACCCGCATAGTGCGTAAGACTACTCCCATGCTACAGAACTCCCGTAAAGTGTTTCCTACACTCAGGATGCAGAACTCCTGTAAACTGCCTCTCACTACTTCCATTGTACAGAAATCCTGTAAGCTGCTTCTCTTTCACTCAGACTACTGAAAACCCGCATAGTGCGTAAGACTACTCCCATGCTACAGAACTCCCGTAAAGTGTTTCCTACACTCAGGATGCAGAACTCCTGTAAACTGCTTCTCCGTACTTCCATTGTACAGAAAAAATGTAAGCTGCTTCTCTTTTACTCACACTACTGAAAACCCACATTGTGCGTAAGACTACTCCCATGCTACAGAACTCCCGTAAAGTGTTTCCTACACTCAGGATGCAGAACTCCTGTAAACTGCCTCTCACTACTTCCATTGTACAGAAATCCTGTAAGCTGCTTCTGTTTTACTCAGACTACTGAAAACCCGCATGGTGCGTAAGACTACTCCCATGCTACAGAACTCCCGTAAAGTGTTTCCTACACTCAGGATGCAGAACTCCTGTAAACTGCCTCTCACTACTTCCAATGTACAGAAATCCTGTAAGCTGCTTCTCTTTTACTCACACTACTGAAAACACGCATAGTGTGTAAGACTACTCCCATGCTTCAGAACTCCCGTAAAGTGTTTCCTACACTCAGGATGCAGAACTCCTGTAAACTGCCTCTCACTACTTCCAATGTACAGAAATCCTGTAAGCTGCTTCTCTTTTACTCACACTACTGAAAACACGCATAGTGTGTAAGACTACTCCCATGCTACAGAACTCCCGTAAAGTGTTTCCTACACTCAGGATGCAGAACTCCTGTAAACTGCCTCTCACTACTTCCATTGTACAGATATCCTGTAAGCTGCTTCTGTTTCACTCAGACTACTGAAAACCCGCATGGTGCGTAAGACTACTCCCATGCTACAGAACTCCCGTAAAGTGTTTCCTACACTCAGGATGCAGAACTCCTGTAAACTGCCTCTCACTACTTCCATTGTACAGAAATCCTGTAAGCTGCTTCTCTTTTACTCACACTACTGAAAACCCTCATAGTGCGTAAGACTACTCCCATGCTACAGAACTCCCGTAAAGTGTTTCCTACATTCAGGATGCAGAACTCCTTTAAACTGCCTCTCACTACTTCCAATGTACAGAAATCCTGTAAGCTGCTTCTCTTTTACTCACACTACTGAAAACCCGCATTGTCTGTAAGACTACTCCCATGCTACAGAACTCCCGTAAAGTGTTTCCTACACTCAGGATGCAGAACTCCTGTAAACTGCCTCTCACTACTTCCAATGTACAGAAATCCTGTAAGCTGCTTCTCTTTTACTCACACTACTGAAAACCCGCATTGTGCGTATGACTACTCCCATGCTACAGAACTCCCGTAAAGTGTTTCCTACACTAAGGATGCAGAACTCCTGTAAACTGCCTCTCACTACTTCCAATGTACAGAAATCCTGTAAGCTGCTTCTCTTTTACTCAGACTACTGAAAACACGCATAGTGCGTAAGACTAATCCCATGCTACAGAACTCCCGTAAAGTGTTTCCTACACTCAGGATGCAGAACTCCTGTAAACTGCCTCTCACTACTTCCATTGTACAGAAATCCAGTAAGCTGCTTCTCTTTTACTCAGACTACTGAAAACCCGCATGGTGCGTAAGACTACTCCCATGCTACAGAACTCCCGTAAAGTGTTTCCTACACTCAGGATGCAGAACTCCTGTAAACTGCCTCTCACTACTTATATTGTACAGAAATCCTGTAAGCTGCTTCTGTTTTACTCAGACTACTGAAAACCCGCATAGTGCGTAAGACTACTCCCATGCTACAGAACTCCCGTAAAGTGTTTCCTACACTCAGGATGCAGAACTCCTGTAAACTGCCTCTCACTACTTCCATTGTACAGAAATCCTGTAAGCTGCTTCTCTTTCACTCAGACTACTGAAAACCCGCATAATGCGTAAGACTACTCCCATGCTACAGAACTCCCGTAAAGTGTTTCCTACACTCAGGATGCAGAACTCCTGTAAACTGCCTCTCACTACTTCCAATGTACAGAAATCCTGTAAGCTGCTTCTCTTTTACTCACACTACTGAAAACCCGCATTGTGCGTATGACTACTCCCATGCTACAGAACTCCCGTAAAGTGTTTCCTACACTCAGGATGCAGAACTCCTGTAAACTGCCTCTCACTACTTCCATTGTACAGAAATCCTGTAAGCTGCTTCTCTTTTACTCACACTACTGAAAACCCGAATTGTGCGTAAGACTACTCCCATGCTACAGAACTCCCGTAAAGTGTTTCCTACATTCAGGATGCAGAACTCCTTTAAACTGCCTCTCACTACTTCCAATGTACAGAAATCCTGTAAGCTGCTTCTCTTTTACTCACACTACTGAAAACCCTCATAGTCTGTAAGACTTCTCCCATGCTACAGAACTCCCGTAAAGTGTTTCCTACACTCAGGATGCAGAACTCCTGTAAACTGCCTCTCACTACTTCCAATGTACAGAAATCCTGTAAGCTGCTTCTCTTTTACTCAGACTACTGAAAACCCGCATTGTGCGTATGACTACTCCCATGCTACAGAACTCCCGTAAAGTGTTTCCTACACTAAGGATGCAGAACTCCTGTAAACTGCCTCTCACTACTTCCAATGTACAGAAATCCTGTAAGCTGCTTCTTTTTTACTCAGACTACTGAAAACACGCATAGTGCGTAAGACTAATCCCATGCTACAGAACTCCCGTAAAGTGTTTCCTACACTCAGGATGCAGAACTCCTGTAAACTGCCTCTCACTACTTCCATTGTACAGAAATCCAGTAAGCTGCTTCTCTTTTACTCAGACTACTGAAAACCCGCATGGTGCGTAAGACTACTCCCATGCTACAGAACTCCCGTAAAGTGTTTCCTACACTCAGGATGCAGAACTCCTGTAAACTGCCTCTCACTACTTATATTGTACAGAAATCCTGTAAGCTGCTTCTCTTTTACTCACACTACTGAAAACCCGCATAGTGCGTAAGACTACTCCCATGCTACAGAACTCCCGTAAAGTGTTTCCTACACTCAGGATGCAGAACTCCTGTAAACTGCCTCTCACTACTTCCATTGTACAGAAATCCTGTAAGCTGCTTCTCTTTCACTCAGACTACTGAAAACCCGCATAATGCGTAAGACTACTCCCATGCTACAGAACTCCCGTAAAGTGTTTCCTACACTCAGGATGCAGAACACCTGTAAACTGCCTCTCACTACTTCCAATGTACAGAAATCCTGTAAGCTGCTTCTCTTTTACTCACACTACTGAAAACCCGCATAGTGTGTAAGACTACCCCCAATCTACAGAACTCCCGTAAAGTGTTTCCTCCACTCAGGATGCAGAACTCCTGTAAACTGCCTCTCACTACTTCCAATGTACAGAAATCCTGTAAGCTGCTTCTGTTTTACTCAGACTACTGAAAACCCGCATGGTGCGTAAGACTACTCCCATGCTACAGAACTCCCGTAAAGTGTTTCCTCCACTCAGGATGCAGAACTCCTGTAAACTGCCTCTCACTACTTCCAATGTACAGAAATCCTGTAAGCTGCTTCTGTTTTACTCAGACTACTGAAAACCCGCATGGTGCGTAAGACTACTCCCATGCTACAGAACTCCCATAAAGTGTTTCCTACACTCACAACGCAGAACTCCTGTAAACTGCCTCGCACTACTTATATTGTGCAGAAATCCTGTAAGCTGCTTCTCTTTTACTCACACTGCTGAAAACACGCATAGTGCGTAAGACTACTCCCATGCTACAGAACTCCCGTAAAGTGTTTCCTACACTCAGGATGCAGAACTCCTGTAAACTGCCTCTCCCTACTTCCAATGTACAGAAATCCTGTAAGCTGCTTCTCTTTTACTCACACTACTGAAAACCCGCATAGTCTGTAATACTACTCCCATGCTACAGAACTCCCGTAAAGTGTTTCCTACACTCAGGATGCAGAACTCCTGTAAACTGCCTCTCACTACTTCCAATGTACTGAAATCCTGTAAGCTGCTTCTCTTTTACTCACACTACTGAAAACCCTCATTGTGCGTATGACTACTCCCATGCTACAGAACTCCCGTAAAGTGTTTCCTACACTAAGGATGCAGAACTCCTGTAAACTGCCTCTCACTACTTCCAATGTACAGAAATCCTGTAAGCTGCTTCTCTTTTACTCAGACTACTGAAAACACGCATAGTGCGTAAGACTAATACCATGCTACAGAACTTCCGTAAAGTGTTTCCTACACTCAGGATGCAGAACTCCTGTAAACTGCCTCTCACTACTTCCATTGTACAGAAATCCAGTAAGCTGCTACTCTTTTACTCACACTACTGAAAACCCGCATAGTCTGTAAGACTACTGCCATGCTACAGAACTCCCGTAAAGTGTTTCCTACACTCACAACGCAGAACTCCTGTAAACTGCCTCTCACTACTTCCATTGTACAGAAATCCAGTAAGCTGCTTCTCTTTTACTCAGACTACTGAAAACCCGCATGGTGCGTAAGACTACTCCCATGCTACAGAACTCCCGTAAAGTGTTTCCTACACTCAGGATGCAGAACTCCTGTAAACTGCCTCTCACTACTTATATTGTACAGAAATCCTGTAAGCTGCTTCTCTTTTACTCAGACTACTGAAAACCCGCATAGTGCGTAAGACTACTCCCATGCTACAGAACTCCCGTAAAGTGTTTCCTACACTCAGGATGCAGAACTCCTGTAAACTGCCTCTCACTACTTCCATTGTACAGAAATCCTGTAAGCTGATTCTCTTTCACTCAGACTACTGAAAACCCGCATAATGCGTAAGACTACTCCCATGCTACAGAACTCCCGTAAAGTGTTTCCTACACTCAGGATGCAGAACTCCTGTAAACTGCCTCTCACTACTTCCAATGTACAGAAATCCTGTAAGCTGCTTCTCTTTTACTCACACTACTGAAAACCCGCATTGTGCGTATGACTACTCCCATGCTACAGAACTCCCGTAAAGTGTTTCCTACACTCAGGATGCAGAACTCCTGTAAACTGCCTCTCACTACTTCCATTGTACAGAAATCCTGTAAGCTGCTTCTCTTTTACTCACACTACTGAAAACCCGCATTGTGCGTAAGACTACTCCCATGCTACAGAACTCCCGTAAAGTGTTTCCTACATTCAGGATGCAGAACTCCTTTAAACTGCCTCTCACTACTTCCAATGTACAGAAATCCTGTAAGCTGCTTCTCTTTTACTCACACTACTGAAAACCCGCATAGTCTGTAAGACTTCTCCCATGCTACAGAACTCCCGTAAAGTGTTTCCGACACTCAGGATGCAGAACTCCTGTAAACTGCCTCTCACTACTTCCAATGTACAGAAATCCTGTAAGCTGCTTCTCTTTTACTCAGACTACTGAAAACCCGCATTGTGCGTATGACTACTCCCATGCTACAGAACTCCCGTAAAGTGTTTCCTACACTAAGGATGCAGAACTCCTGTAAACTGCCTCTCACTACTTCCAATGTACAGAAATCCTGTAAGCTGCTTCTCTTTTACTCAGACTACTGAAAACACGCATAGTGCGTAAGACTAATCCCATGCTACAGAACTCCCGTAAAGTGTTTCCTACACTCAGGATGCAGAACTCCTGTAAACTGCCTCTCACTACTTCCATTGTACAGAAATCCAGTAAGCTGCTTCTCTTTTACTCAGACTACTGAAAACCCGCATGGTGCGTAAGACTACTCCCATGCTACAGAACTCCCGTAAAGTGTTTCCTACACTCAGGATGCAGAACTCCTGTAAACTGCCTCTCACTACTTATATTGTACAGAAATCCTGTAAGCTGCTTCTCTTTTACTCACACTACTGAAAACCCGCATAGTGCGTAAGACTACTCCCATGCTACAGAACTCCCGTAAAGTGTTTCCTACACTCAGGATGCAGAACTCCTGTAAACTGCCTCTCACTACTTCCATTGTACAGAAATCCTGTAAGCTGCTTCTCTTTCACTCAGACTACTGAAAACCCGCATAATGCGTAAGACTACTCCCATGCTACAGAACTCCCGTAAAGTGTTTCCTACACTCAGGATGCAGAACTCCTGTAAACTGCCTCTCACTACTTCCATTGTACAGAAATCCTGTAAGCTGCTTCTCTTTTACTCACACTACTGAAAACCCGCATAGTGTGTAAGACTACCCCCAATCTACAGAACTCCCGTAAAGTGTTTCCTCCACTCAGGATGCAGAACTCCTGTAAACTGCCTCTCACTACTTCCAATGTACAGAAATCCTGTAAGCTGCTTCTGTTTTACTCAGACTACTGAAAACCCGCATGGTGCGTAAGACTACTCCCATGCTACAGAACTCCCGTAAAGTGTTTCCTCCACTCAGGATGCAGAACTCCTGTAAACTGCCTCTCACTACTTCCAATGTACAGAAATCCTGTAAGCTGCTTCTGTTTTACTCAGACTACTGAAAACCCGCATGGTGCGTAAGACTACTCCCATGCTACAGAACTCCCATAAAGTGTTTCCTACACTCACAACGCAGAACTCCTGTAAACTGCCTCGCACTACTTATATTGTGCAGAAATCCTGTAAGCTGCTTCTCTTTTACTCACACTACTGAAAACACGCATAGTGCGTAAGACTACTCCCATGCTACAGAACTCCCGTAAAGTGTTTCCTACACTCAGGATGCAGAACTCCTGTAAACTGCCTCTCCCTACTTCCAATGTACAGAAATCCTGTAAGCTGCTTCTCTTTTACTCACACTACTGAAAACCCGCATAGTCTGTAAGACTACTCCCATGCTACAGAACTCCCGTAAAGTGTTTCCTACACTCAGGATGCAGAACTCCTGTAAACTGCCTCTCACTACTTCCAATGTACTGAAATCCTGTAAGCTGCTTCTCTTTTACTCACACTACTGAAAACCCTCATTGTGCGTATGACTACTCCCATGCTACAGAACTCCCGTAAAGTGTTTCCTACACTAAGGATGCAGAACTCCTGTAAACTGCCTCTCACTACTTCCAATGTACAGAAATCCTGTAAGCTGCTTCTCTTTTACTCAGACTACTGAAAACACGCATAGTGCGTAAGACTAATACCATGCTACAGAACTTCTGTAAAGTGTTTCCTACACTCAGGATGCAGAACTCCTGTAAACTGCCTCTCACTACTTCCATTGTACAGAAATCCAGTAAGCTGCTACTCTTTTACTCACACTACTCAAAACCCGCATAGTGCGTAAGACTACTCCCATGCTACAGAACTACCGTAAAGTGTTTCCTACACTCAGGATGCAGAACTCCTGTAAACTGCTTCTCCGTACTTCCAATGTACAGAAACCCTGTAAGCTGCTTCTCTTTTACTCACACTACTGAAAACCCACATTGTGCGTAAGACTACTCCCATGCTATAGAACTCCCGTAAAGTGTTTCCTACACTCAGGATGCAGAACTCCTGTAAACTGCCTCTCACTACTTCCATTGTACAGAAATCCTGTAAGCTGCTTCTGTTTTACTCAGACTACTGAAAACCTGCATGGTGCGTAACACTACTCCCATGCTACAGAACTCCCGTAAAGTGTTTCCTACACTCAGGATGCAGAACTCCTGTAAACTGCTTCTCCGTACTTCCAATGTACAGAAACCCTGTAAGCTGCTTCTCTTTTACTCACACTACTGAAAACCCACATTGTGCGTAAGACTACTCCCATGCTACAGAACTCCCGTAAAGTGTTTCCTACACTCAGGATGCAGAACTCCTGTAAACTGCCTCTCACTACTTCCAATGTACAGAAATCCTGTAAGCTGCTTCTCTTTTACTCACACTACTGAAAACCCGCATAGTGCGTAAGACTACTCCCATGCTACAGAACTCCCGTAAAGTGTTTCCTACACTCAGGATGCAGAACTCCTGTAAACTGCCTCTCACTACTTCCAATGTACAGAAATCCTGTAAGCTGCTTCTCTTTCACTCAGACTACTGAAAACCCGCATAGTGCGTAAGACTACTCCCATGCTACAGAACTCCCGTAAAGTGTTTCCTACACTCAGGATGCAGAACTCCTGTAAACTGCCTCTCCCTACTTCCAATGTACAGAAATCCTGTAAGCTGCTTCTCTTTTACTCACACTACTGAAAACCCGCATAGTGCGTAAGACTACTCCCATGCTACAGAACTCCCGTAAAGTGTTTCCTACACTCAGGATGCAGAACTCCTGTAAACTGCCTCTCCCTACTTCCAATGTACAGTAATCCTGTAAGCTGCTTCTCTTTTACTCAGACTACTGAAAACACGCATAGTGTGTAAGACTACTCCCATGCTTCAGAACTCCCGTAAAGTGTTTCCTACACTCAGGATGCAGAACTCCTGTAAACTGCCTCTCACTACTTCCAATGTACAGAAATCCTGTAAGCTGCTTCTCTTTTACTCACACTACTGAAAACCCGCATTGTGCGTATGACTACTCCCATGCTACAGAACTCCCGTAAAGTGTTTCCTACACTCAGGATGCAGAACTCCTGTAAACTGCCTCTCACTACTTCCATTGTACAGAAATCCTGTAAGCTGCTTCTGTTTCACTCAGACTACTGAAAACCCGCATGGTGCGTAAGACTACTCCCATGCTACAGAACTCCCGTAAAGTGTTTCCTACACTCAGGTTGCAGAACTCCTGTAAACTGCCTCTCACTACTTCCATTGTACAGAAATCCTGTAAGCTGCTTCTCTTTCACTCAGACTACTGAAAACCCGCATAGTGCGTAAGACTACTCCCATGCTACAGAACTCCCGTAAAGTGTTTCCTACACTCAGGATGCAGAACTCCTGTAAACTGCCTCTCACTACTTCCAATGTACAGAAATCCTGTAAGCTGCTTCTCTTTTACTCACACTACTGAAAACCCGCATAGTCTGTAAGACTACTCCCATGCTACAGAACTCCCGTAAAGTGTTTCCTACACTCAGGATGCAGAACTCCTGTAAACTGCCTCTCCCTACTTCCAATGTACAGAAACCCTGTAAGCTGCTTCTCTTTTACTCACACTACTGAAAACCCGCATTGTGCGTATGACTACTCCCATGCTACAGAACTCCCGTAAAGTGTTTCCTACACTAAGGATGCAGAACTCCTGTAAACTGCCTCTCACTACTTCCAATGTACAGAAATCCTGTAAGCTGCTTCTCTTTTACTCAGACTACTGAAAACACGCATAGTGTGTAAGACTACTCCCATGCTACAGAACTCCCGTAAAGTGTTTCCTACACTCAGGATGCAGAACTCCTGTAAACTGCCTCTCACTACTTCCATTGTACAGAAATCCTGTAAGCTGCTTCTCTTTCACTCAGACTACTGAAAACCCGCATAGTGCGTAAGACTACTCCCATGCTACAGAACTCCCGTAAAGTGTTTCCTACACTCAGGATGCAGAACTCCTGTAAACTGCCTCTCCGTACTTCCAATGTACAGAAATCCTGTAAGCTGCTTCTCTTTTACTCACACTACTGAAAACCCGCATAGTGTGTAAGACTACTCCCATGCTACAGAACTCCCGTAAAGTGTTTCCTACACTCAGGATGCAGAACTCCTGTAAACTGCCTCTCCCTACTTCCAATGTACAGAAGTCCAGTAAGCTGCTTCTCTTTTACTCAGACTACTGAAAACCCGCATAGTGCGTAAGACTACTCCCATGCTACAGAACTACCGTAAAGTGTTTCCTACACTCAGGATGCAGAACTCCTGTAAACTGCTTCTCCGTACTTCCAATGTACAGAAACCCTGTAAGCTGCTTCTCTTTTACTCACACTACTGAAAACCCACATTGTGCGTAAGACTACTCCCATGCTATAGAACTCCCGTAAAGTGTTTCCTACACTCAGGATGCAGAACTCCTGTAAACTGCCTCTCACTACTTCCAATGTACAGAAATCCTGTAAGCTGCTTCTCTTTTACTCACACTACTGAAAACCCGCATAGTGCGTAAGACTACTCCCATGCTACAGAACTCCCGTAAAGTGTTTCCTACACTCAGGATGCAGAACTCCTGTAAACTGCCTCTCACTACTTCCAATGTACAGAAATCCTGTAAGCTGCTTCTCTTTTACTCAGACTACTGAAAACCCGCATAGTGCGTAAGACTACTCCCATGCTACAGAACTCCCGTAAAGTGTTTCCTACACTCAGGATGCAGAACTCCTGTAAACTGCCTCTCACTACTTCCACTGTACAGAAATCCTGTAAGCTGCTTCTCTTTTACTCAGACTACTGAAAACCCGCATGGTGCGTAAGACTACTCCCATGCTACAGAACTCCCGTAAAGTGTTTCCTACACTCAGGATGCAGAACTCCTGTAAACTGCCTCTCACTACTTCCATTGTACAGAAATCCTGTAAGCTGCTTCTCTTTTACTCAGACTACTGAAAACCCGCATGGTGCGTAAGACTACTCCCATGCTACAGAACTCCCGTAAAGTGTTTCCTACACTCAGGATGCAGAACTCCTGTAAACTGCCTCTCACTACTTCCATTGTACAGAAATCCTGTAAGCTGCTTCTCTTTCACTCAGACTACTGAAAACCCGCATAGTGCGTAAGACTACTCCCATGCTACAGAACTCCCGTAAAGTGTTTCCTACACTCAGGATGCAGAACTCCTGTAAACTGCTTCTCGTACTTCCAATGTACAGAAACCCTGTAAGCTGCTTCTCTTTTACTCACACTACTGAAAACCCACATTGTGCGTAAGACTACTCCCATGCTACAGAACTCCCGTAAAGTGTTTCCTACACTCAGGATGCAGAACTCCTGTAAACTGCCTCTCACTACTTCCAATGTACAGAAATCCTGTAAGCTGCTTCTCTTTCACTCAGACTACTGAAAACCCGCATAGTGCGTAAGACTACTCCAATGCTACAGAACTCCCGTAAAGTGTTTCCTACACTCAGGATGCAGAACTGCTGTAAACTGCCTCTCACTACTTCCAATGTACAGAAATCCTGTAAGCTGCTTCTCTTTTACTCAGACTACTGAAAACCCGCATAGTGCGTAAGACTACTCCCATGCTACAGAACTCCCGTAAAGTGTTTCCTACACTCAGGATGCAGAACTCCTGTAAACTGCTTCTCCGTACTTCCAATGTACAGAAACCCTGTAAGCTGCTTCTCTTTTACTCACACTACTGAAAACCCACATTGTGCGTAAGACTACTCCCATGCTATAGAACTCCCGTAAAGTGTTTCCTACACTCAGGATGCAGAACTCCTGTAAACTGCCTCTCACTACTTCCATTGTACAGAAATCCTGTAAGCTGCTTCTCTTTCACTCAGACTACTGAAAACCCGCATAGTGCGTAAGACTACTCCCATGCTACAGAACTCCCGTAAAGTGTTTCCTACACTCAGGATGCAGAACTCCTGTAAACTGCCTCTCACTACTTCCATTGTACAGAAATCCTGTAAGCTGCTTCTCTTTTCTCAGACTACTGAAAACCCGCATGGTGTGTAAGACTACTCCCATGCTACAGAACTCCCGTAAAGTGTTTCCTACACTCAGGATGCAGAACTCCTGTAAACTGCCTCTCACTACTTCCATTGTACAGAAATCCTGTAAGCTGCTTCTCTTTCACTCAGACTACTGAAAACCCGCATAGTGCGTAAGACTACTCCCATGCTACAGAACTCCCGTAAAGTGTTTCCTACACTCAGGATGCAGAACTCCTGTAAACTGCCTCTCCGTACTTCCAATGTACAGAAATCCTGTAAGCTGCTTCTCTTTTACTCAGACTACTGAAAACCCGCATAGTGCGTAAGACTACTCCCATGCTATAGAACTCCCGTAAAGTGTTTCCTACACTCAGGATGCAGAACTCCTGTAAACTGCCTCTCCCTACTTCCAATGTACAGAAGTCCAGTAAGCTGCTTCTCTTTTACTCAGACTACTGAAAACCCGCATAGTGCGTAACACTACTCCCATGCTACAGAACTACCGTAAAGTGTTTCCTACACTCAGGATGCAGAACTCCTGTAAACTGCTTCTCCGTACTTCCAATGTACAGAAACCCTGTAAGCTGCTTCTCTTTTACTCACACTACTGAAAACCCACATTGTGCGTAAGACTACTCCCATGCTATAGAACTCCCGTAAAGTGTTTCCTACACTCAGGATGCAGAACTCCTGTAAACTGCCTCTCACTACTTCCAATGTACAGAAATCCTGTAAGCTGCTTCTCTTTTACTCACACTACTGAAAACCCGCATAGTGCGTAAGACTACTCCCATGCTACAGAACTCCCGTAAAGTGTTTCCTACACTCAGGATGCAGAACTCCTGTAAACTGCCTCTCACTACTTCCAATGTACAGAAATCCTGTAAGCTGCTTCTCTTTTACTCAGACTACTGAAAACCCGCATAGTGCGTAAGACTAATCCCATGCTACAGAACTCCCGTAAAGTGTTTCCTACACTCAGGATGCAGAACTCCTGTAAACTGCCTCTCACTACTTCCACTGTACAGAAATCCTGTAAGCTGCTTCTCTTTTACTCAGACTACTGAAAACCCGCATGGTGCGTAAGACTACTCCCATGCTACAGAACTCCCGTAAAGTGTTTCCTACACTCAGGATGCAGAACTCCTGTAAACTGCCTCTCACTACTTCGAATGTACAGAAATCCTGTAAGCTGCTTCTCTTTTACTCACACTACTGAAAACCCGCATAGTGTGTAAGACTACTCCCATGCTACAGAACTCCCGTAAAGTGTTTCCTACACTCAGGATGCAGAACTCCTGTAAACTGCCTCTCAGTACTTCCAATGTACAGAAATCCTGTAAGCTGCTTCTCTTTTACTCACACTACTGAAAACCCGCATTGTGCGTATGACTACTCCCATGCTACAGAACTCCCGTAAAGTGTTTCCTACACTCAGGATGCAGAACTCCTGTAAACTGCCTCTCACTACTTATATTGTACAGAAATCCTGTAAGCTGCTTCTCTTTTACTCAGACTACTGAAAACACGCATAGTGTGTAAGTCTACTCCCATGCTACAGAACTCCCGTAAAGTGTTTCCTACACTCAGGATGCAGAACTCCTGTAAACTGCCTCTCACTACTTCCATTGTACAGAAATCCTGTAAGCTGCTTCTCTTTCACTCAGACTACTGAAAACCCGCATAGTGCGTAAGACTACTCCCATGCTACAGAACTCCCGTAAAGTGTTTCCTACACTCAGGATGCAGAACTCCTGTAAACTGCCTCTCCCTACTTCCAATGTACAGAAATCCTGTAAGCTGCTTCTCTTTTACTCAGACTACTGAAAACCCGCATAGTGCGTAAGACTACTCCCATGCTACAGAACTCCCGTAAAGTGTTTCCTACACTCAGGATGCAGAACTCCTGTAAACTGCCTCTCCCTACTTCCAATGTACAGTAATCCTGTAAGCTGCTTCTCTTTTACTCAGACTACTGAAAACACGCATAGTGTGTAAGACTACTCCCATGCTTCAGAACTCCCGTAAAGTGTTTCCTACACTCAGGATGCAGAACTCCTGTAAACTGCCTCTCACTACTTCCAATGTACAGAAATCCTGTAAGCTGCTTCTCTTTTACTCACACTACTGAAAACCCGCATTGTGCGTATGACTACTCCCATGCTACAGAACTCCCGTAAAGTGTTTCCTACACTCAGGATGCAGAACTCCTGTAAACTGCCTCTCACTACTTCCATTGTACAGAAATCCTGTAAGCTGCTTCTGTTTCACTCAGACTACTGAAAACCCGCATGGTGCGTAAGACTACTCCCATGCTACAGAACTCCCGTAAAGTGTTTCCTACACTCAGGTTGCAGAACTCCTGTAAACTGCCTCTCACTACTTCCATTGTACAGAAATCCTGTAAGCTGCTTCTCTTTCACTCAGACTACTGAAAACCCGCATAGTGCGTAAGACTACTCCCATGCTACAGAACTCCCGTAAAGTGTTTCCTACACTCAGGATGCAGAACTCCTGTAAACTGCCTCTCACTACTTCCAATGTACAGAAATCCTGTAAGCTGCTTCTCTTTTACTCACACTACTGAAAACCCGCATAGTCTGTAAGACTACTCCCATGCTACAGAACTCCCGTAAAGTGTTTCCTACACTCAGGATGCAGAACTCCTGTAAACTGCCTCTCCCTACTTCCAATGTACAGAAACCCTGTAAGCTGCTTCTCTTTTACTCACACTACTGAAAACCCGCATTGTGCGTATGACTACTCCCATGCTACAGAACTCCCGTAAAGTGTTTCCTACACTAAGGATGCAGAACTCCTGTAAACTGCCTCTCACTACTTCCAATGTACAGAAATCCTGTAAGCTGCTTCTCTTTTACTCAGACTACTGAAAACACGCATAGTGTGTAAGACTACTCCCATGCTACAGAACTCCCGTAAAGTGTTTCCTACACTCAGGATGCAGAACTCCTGTAAACTGCCTCTCACTACTTCCATTGTACAGAAATCCTGTAAGCTGCTCCTCTTTCACTCAGACTACTGAAAACCCGCATAGTGCGTAAGACTACTCCCATGCTACAGAACTCCCGTAAAGTGTTTCCTACACTCAGGATGCAGAACTCCTGTAAACTGCCTCTCCGTACTTCCAATGTACAGAAATCCTGTAAGCTGCTTCTCTTTTACTCACACTACTGAAAACCCGCATAGTGTGTAAGACTACTCCCATGCTACAGAACTCCCGTAAAGTGTTTCCTACACTCAGGATGCAGAACTCCTGTAAACTGCCTCTCCCTACTTCCAATGTACAGAAGTCCAGTAAGCTGCTTCTCTTTTACTCAGACTACTGAAAACCCGCATAGTGCGTAACACTACTCCCATGCTACAGAACTACCGTAAAGTGTTTCCTACACTCAGGATGCAGAACTCCTGTAAACTGCTTCTCCGTACTTCCAATGTACAGAAACCCTGTAAGCTGCTTCTCTTTTACTCACACTACTGAAAACCCACATTGTGCGTAAGACTACTCCCATGCTATAGAACTCCCGTAAAGTGTTTCCTACACTCAGGATGCAGAACTCCTGTAAACTGCCTCTCACTACTTCCAATGTACAGAAATCCTGTAAGCTGCTTCTCTTTTACTCACACTACTGAAAACCCGCATAGTGCGTAAGACTACTCCCATGCTACAGAACTCCCGTAAAGTGTTTCCTACACTCAGGATGCAGAACTCCTGTAAACTGCCTCTCACTACTTCCAATGTACAGAAATCCTGTAAGCTGCTTCTCTTTTACTCAGACTACTGAAAACCCGCATAGTGCGTAAGACTAATCCCATGCTACAGAACTCCCGTAAAGTGTTTCCTACACTCAGGATGCAGAACTCCTGTAAACTGCCTCTCACTACTTCCACTGTACAGAAATCCTGTAAGCTGCTTCTCTTTTACTCAGACTACTGAAAACCCGCATGGTGCGTAAGACTACTCCCATGCTACAGAACTCCCGTAAAGTGTTTCCTACACTCAGGATGCAGAACTCCTGTAAACTGCCTCTCACTACTTCCATTGTACAGAAATCCTGTAAGCTGCTTCTCTTTTACTCAGACTACTGAAAACCCGCATGGTGCGTAAGACTACTCCCATGCTACAGAACTCCCGTAAAGTGTTTCCTACACTCAGGATGCAGAACTCCTGTAAACTGCCTCTCACTACTTCCATTGTACAGAAATCCTGTAAGCTGCTTCTCTTTCACTCAGACTACTGAAAACCCGCATAGTGCGTAAGACTACTCCCATGCTACAGAACTCCCGTAAAGTGTTTCCTACACTCAGGATGCAGAACTCCTGTAAACTGCTTCTCCGTACTTCCAATGTACAGAAACCCTGTAAGCTGCTTCTCTTTTACTCACACTACTGAAAACCCACATTGTGCGTAAGACTACTCCCATGCTACAGAACTCCCGTAAAGTGTTTCCTACACTCAGGATGCAGAACTCCTGTAAACTGCCTCTCACTACTTCCAATGTACAGAAATCCTGTAAGCTGCTTCTCTTTCACTCAGACTACTGAAAACCCGCATAGTGCGTAAGACTACTCCAATGCTACAGAACTCCCGTAAAGTGTTTCCTACACTCAGGATGCAGAACTGCTGTAAACTGCCTCTCACTACTTCCAATGTACAGAAATCCTGTAAGCTGCCTCTCTTTTACTCAGACTACTGAAAACCCGCATAGTGCGTAAGACTACTCCCATGCTACAGAACTCCCGTAAAGTGTTTCCTACACTCAGGATGCAGAACTCCTGTAAACTGCTTCTCCGTACTTCCAATGTACAGAAACCCTGTAAGCTGCTTCTCTTTTACTCACACTACTGAAAACCCACATTGTGCGTAAGACTACTCCCATGCTATAGAACTCCCGTAAAGTGTTTCCTACACTCAGGATGCAGAACTCCTGTAAACTGCCTCTCACTACTTCCATTGTACAGAAATCCTGTAAGCTGCTTCTCTTTCACTCAGACTACTGAAAACCCGCATAGTGCGTAAGACTACTCCCATGCTACAGAACTCCCGTAAAGTGTTTCCCACACTCAGGATGCAGAACTCCTGTAAACTGCCTCTCACTACTTCCATTGTACAGAAATCCTGTAAGCTGCTTCTCTTTTCTCAGACTACTGAAAACCCGCATGGTGTGTAAGACTACTCCCATGCTACAGAACACCCGTAAAGTGTTTCCTACACTCAGGATGCAGAACTCCTGTAAACTGCCTCTCACTACTTCCATTGTACAGAAATCCTGTAAGCTGCTTCTCTTTCACTCAGACTACTGAAAACCCGCATAGTGCGTAAGACTACTCCCATGCTACAGAACTCCCGTAAAGTGTTTCCTACACTCAGGATGCAGAACTCCTGTAAACTGCCTCTCCGTACTTCCAATGTACAGAAATCCTGTAAGCTGCTTCTCTTTTACTCAGACTACTGAAAACCCGCATAGTGCGTAAGACTACTCCCATGCTATAGAACTCCCGTAAAGTGTTTCCTACACTCAGGATGCAGAACTCCTGTAAACTGCCTCTCCCTACTTCCAATGTACAGAAGTCCAGTAAGCTGCTTCTCTTTTACTCAGACTACTGAAAACCCGCATAGTGCGTAACACTACTCCCATGCTACAGAACTACCGTAAAGTGTTTCCTACACTCAGGATGCAGAACTCCTGTAAACTGCTTCTCCGTACTTCCAATGTACAGAAACCCTGTAAGCTGCTTCTCTTTTACTCACACTACTGAAAACCCACATTGTGCGTAAGACTACTCCCATGCTATAGAACTCCCGTAAAGTGTTTCCTACACTCAGGATGCAGAACTCCTGTAAACTGCCTCTCACTACTTCCATTGTACAGAAATCCTGTAAGCTGCTTCTCTTTCACTCAGACTACTGAAAACCCGCATAGTGCGTAAGACTACTCCCATGCTACAGAACTCCCGTAAAGTGTTTCCTACACTCAGGATGCAGAACTCCTGTAAACTGCCTCTCCGTACTTCCAATGTACAGAAATCCTGTAAGCTGCTTCTCTTTTACTCAGACTACTGAAAACCCGCATAGTGCGTAAGACTACTCCCATGCTATAGAACTCCCGTAAAGTGTTTCCTACACTCAGGATGCAGAACTCCTGTAAACTGCCTCTCCCTACTTCCAATGTACAGAAGTCCAGTAAGCTGCTTCTCTTTTACTCAGACTACTGAAAACCCGCATAGTGCGTAACACTACTCCCATGCTACAGAACTACCGTAAAGTGTTTCCTACACTCAGGATGCAGAACTCCTGTAAACTGCTTCTCCGTACTTCCAATGTACAGAAACCCTGTAAGCTGCTTCTCTTTTACTCACACTACTGAAAACCCACATTGTGCGTAAGACTACTCCCATGCTATAGAACTCCCGTAAAGTGTTTCCTACACTCAGGATGCAGAACTCCTGTAAACTGCCTCTCACTACTTCCAATGTACAGAAATCCTGTAAGCTGCTTCTCTTTTACTCACACTACTGAAAACCCGCATAGTGCGTAAGACTACTCCCATGCTACAGAACTCCCGTAAAGTGTTTCCTACACTCAGGATGCAGAACTCCTGTAAACTGCCTCTCACTACTTCCAATGTACAGAAATCCTGTAAGCTGCTTCTCTTTTACTCAGACTACTGAAAACCCGCATAGTGCGTAAGACTAATCCCATGCTACAGAACTCCCGTAAAGTGTTTCCTACACTCAGGATGCAGAACTCCTGTAAACTGCCTCTCACTACTTCCACTGTACAGAAATCCTGTAAGCTGCTTCTCTTTTACTCAGACTACTGAAAACCCGCATGGTGCGTAAGACTACTCCCATGCTACAGAACTCCCGTAAAGTGTTTCCTACACTCAGGATGCAGAACTCCTGTAAACTGCCTCTCACTACTTCGAATGTACAGAAATCCTGTAAGCTGCTTCTCTTTTACTCACACTACTGAAAACCCGCATAGTGTGTAAGACTACTCCCATGCTACAGAACTCCCGTAAAGTGTTTCCTACACTCAGGATGCAGAACTCCTGTAAACTGCCTCTCAGTACTTCCAATGTACAGAAATCCTGTAAGCTGCTTCTCTTTTACTCACACTACTGAAAACCCGCATTGTGCGTATGACTACTCCCATGCTACAGAACTCCCGTAAAGTGTTTCCTACACTCAGGATGCAGAACTCCTGTAAACTGCCTCTCACTACTTATATTGTACAGAAATCCTGTAAGCTGCTTCTCTTTTACTCAGACTACTGAAAACACGCATAGTGTGTAAGTCTACTCCCATGCTACAGAACTCCCGTAAAGTGTTTCCTACACTCAGGATGCAGAACTCCTGTAAACTGCCTCTCACTACTTCCATTGTACAGAAATCCTGTAAGCTGCTTCTCTTTCACTCAGACTACTGAAAACCCGCATAGTGCGTAAGACTACTCCCATGCTACAGAACTCCCGTAAAGTGTTTCCTACACTCAGGATGCAGAACTCCTGTAAACTGCCTCTCCCTACTTCCAATGTACAGAAATCCTGTAAGCTGCTTCTCTTTTACTCAGACTACTGAAAACCCGCATAGTGCGTAAGACTACTCCCATGCTACAGAACTCCCGTAAAGTGTTTCCTACACTCAGGATGCAGAACTCCTGTAAACTGCCTCTCCCTACTTCCAATGTACAGTAATCCTGTAAGCTGCTTCTCTTTTACTCAGACTACTGAAAACACGCATAGTGTGTAAGACTACTCCCATGCTTCAGAACTCCCGTAAAGTGTTTCCTACACTCAGGATGCAGAACTCCTGTAAACTGCCTCTCACTACTTCCAATGTACAGAAATCCTGTAAGCTGCTTCTCTTTTACTCACACTACTGAAAACCCGCATTGTGCGTATGACTACTCCCATGCTACAGAACTCCCGTAAAGTGTTTCCTACACTCAGGATGCAGAACTCCTGTAAACTGCCTCTCACTACTTCCATTGTACAGAAATCCTGTAAGCTGCTTCTGTTTCACTCAGACTACTGAAAACCCGCATGGTGCGTAAGACTACTCCCATGCTACAGAACTCCCGTAAAGTGTTTCCTACACTCAGGTTGCAGAACTCCTGTAAACTGCCTCTCACTACTTCCATTGTACAGAAATCCTGTAAGCTGCTTCTCTTTCACTCAGACTACTGAAAACCCGCATAGTGCGTAAGACTACTCCCATGCTACAGAACTCCCGTAAAGTGTTTCCTACACTCAGGATGCAGAACTCCTGTAAACTGCCTCTCACTACTTCCAATGTACAGAAATCCTGTAAGCTGCTTCTCTTTTACTCACACTACTGAAAACCCGCATAGTCTGTAAGACTACTCCCATGCTACAGAACTCCCGTAAAGTGTTTCCTACACTCAGGATGCAGAACTCCTGTAAACTGCCTCTCCCTACTTCCAATGTACAGAAACCCTGTAAGCTGCTTCTCTTTTACTCACACTACTGAAAACCCGCATTGTGCGTATGACTACTCCCATGCTACAGAACTCCCGTAAAGTGTTTCCTACACTAAGGATGCAGAACTCCTGTAAACTGCCTCTCACTACTTCCAATGTACAGAAATCCTGTAAGCTGCTTCTCTTTTACTCAGACTACTGAAAACACGCATAGTGTGTAAGACTACTCCCATGCTACAGAACTCCCGTAAAGTGTTTCCTACACTCAGGATGCAGAACTCCTGTAAACTGCCTCTCACTACTTCCATTGTACAGAAATCCTGTAAGCTGCTCCTCTTTCACTCAGACTACTGAAAACCCGCATAGTGCGTAAGACTACTCCCATGCTACAGAACTCCCGTAAAGTGTTTCCTACACTCAGGATGCAGAACTCCTGTAAACTGCCTCTCCGTACTTCCAATGTACAGAAATCCTGTAAGCTGCTTCTCTTTTACTCACACTACTGAAAACCCGCATAGTGTGTAAGACTACTCCCATGCTACAGAACTCCCGTAAAGTGTTTCCTACACTCAGGATGCAGAACTCCTGTAAACTGCCTCTCCCTACTTCCAATGTACAGAAGTCCAGTAAGCTGCTTCTCTTTTACTCAGACTACTGAAAACCCGCATAGTGCGTAACACTACTCCCATGCTACAGAACTACCGTAAAGTGTTTCCTACACTCAGGATGCAGAACTCCTGTAAACTGCTTCTCCGTACTTCCAATGTACAGAAACCCTGTAAGCTGCTTCTCTTTTACTCACACTACTGAAAACCCACATTGTGCGTAAGACTACTCCCATGCTATAGAACTCCCGTAAAGTGTTTCCTACACTCAGGATGCAGAACTCCTGTAAACTGCCTCTCACTACTTCCAATGTACAGAAATCCTGTAAGCTGCTTCTCTTTTACTCACACTACTGAAAACCCGCATAGTGCGTAAGACTACTCCCATGCTACAGAACTCCCGTAAAGTGTTTCCTACACTCAGGATGCAGAACTCCTGTAAACTGCCTCTCACTACTTCCAATGTACAGAAATCCTGTAAGCTGCTTCTCTTTTACTCAGACTACTGAAAACCCGCATAGTGCGTAAGACTAATCCCATGCTACAGAACTCCCGTAAAGTGTTTCCTACACTCAGGATGCAGAACTCCTGTAAACTGCCTCTCACTACTTCCACTGTACAGAAATCCTGTAAGCTGCTTCTCTTTTACTCAGACTACTGAAAACCCGCATGGTGCGTAAGACTACTCCCATGCTACAGAACTCCCGTAAAGTGTTTCCTACACTCAGGATGCAGAACTCCTGTAAACTGCCTCTCACTACTTCCATTGTACAGAAATCCTGTAAGCTGCTTCTCTTTTACTCAGACTACTGAAAACCCGCATGGTGCGTAAGACTACTCCCATGCTACAGAACTCCCGTAAAGTGTTTCCTACACTCAGGATGCAGAACTCCTGTAAACTGCCTCTCACTACTTCCATTGTACAGAAATCCTGTAAGCTGCTTCTCTTTCACTCAGACTACTGAAAACCCGCATAGTGCGTAAGACTACTCCCATGCTACAGAACTCCCGTAAAGTGTTTCCTACACTCAGGATGCAGAACTCCTGTAAACTGCTTCTCCGTACTTCCAATGTACAGAAACCCTGTAAGCTGCTTCTCTTTTACTCACACTACTGAAAACCCACATTGTGCGTAAGACTACTCCCATGCTACAGAACTCCCGTAAAGTGTTTCCTACACTCAGGATGCAGAACTCCTGTAAACTGCCTCTCACTACTTCCAATGTACAGAAATCCTGTAAGCTGCTTCTCTTTCACTCAGACTACTGAAAACCCGCATAGTGCGTAAGACTACTCCAATGCTACAGAACTCCCGTAAAGTGTTTCCTACACTCAGGATGCAGAACTGCTGTAAACTGCCTCTCACTACTTCCAATGTACAGAAATCCTGTAAGCTGCCTCTCTTTTACTCAGACTACTGAAAACCCGCATAGTGCGTAAGACTACTCCCATGCTACAGAACTCCCGTAAAGTGTTTCCTACACTCAGGATGCAGAACTCCTGTAAACTGCTTCTCCGTACTTCCAATGTACAGAAACCCTGTAAGCTGCTTCTCTTTTACTCACACTACTGAAAACCCACATTGTGCGTAAGACTACTCCCATGCTATAGAACTCCCGTAAAGTGTTTCCTACACTCAGGATGCAGAACTCCTGTAAACTGCCTCTCACTACTTCCATTGTACAGAAATCCTGTAAGCTGCTTCTCTTTCACTCAGACTACTGAAAACCCGCATAGTGCGTAAGACTACTCCCATGCTACAGAACTCCCGTAAAGTGTTTCCCACACTCAGGATGCAGAACTCCTGTAAACTGCCTCTCACTACTTCCATTGTACAGAAATCCTGTAAGCTGCTTCTCTTTTCTCAGACTACTGAAAACCCGCATGGTGTGTAAGACTACTCCCATGCTACAGAACACCCGTAAAGTGTTTCCTACACTCAGGATGCAGAACTCCTGTAAACTGCCTCTCACTACTTCCATTGTACAGAAATCCTGTAAGCTGCTTCTCTTTCACTCAGACTACTGAAAACCCGCATAGTGCGTAAGACTACTCCCATGCTACAGAACTCCCGTAAAGTGTTTCCTACACTCAGGATGCAGAACTCCTGTAAACTGCCTCTCCGTACTTCCAATGTACAGAAATCCTGTAAGCTGCTTCTCTTTTACTCAGACTACTGAAAACCCGCATAGTGCGTAAGACTACTCCCATGCTATAGAACTCCCGTAAAGTGTTTCCTACACTCAGGATGCAGAACTCCTGTAAACTGCCTCTCCCTACTTCCAATGTACAGAAGTCCAGTAAGCTGCTTCTCTTTTACTCAGACTACTGAAAACCCGCATAGTGCGTAACACTACTCCCATGCTACAGAACTACCGTAAAGTGTTTCCTACACTCAGGATGCAGAACTCCTGTAAACTGCTTCTCCGTACTTCCAATGTACAGAAACCCTGTAAGCTGCTTCTCTTTTACTCACACTACTGAAAACCCACATTGTGCGTAAGACTACTCCCATGCTATAGAACTCCCGTAAAGTGTTTCCTACACTCAGGATGCAGAACTCCTGTAAACTGCCTCTCACTACTTCCAATGTACAGAAATCCTGTAAGCTGCTTCTCTTTTACTCACACTACTGAAAACCCGCATAGTGCGTAAGACTACTCCCATGCTACAGAACTCCCGTAAAGTGTTTCCTACACTCAGGATGCAGAACTCCTGTAAACTGCCTCTCACTACTTCCAATGTACAGAAATCCTGTAAGCTGCTTCTCTTTTACTCAGACTACTGAAAACCCGCATAGTGCGTAAGACTAATCCCATGCTACAGAACTCCCGTAAAGTGTTTCCTACACTCAGGATGCAGAACTCCTGTAAACTGCCTCTCACTACTTCCACTGTACAGAAATCCTGTAAGCTGCTTCTCTTTTACTCAGACTACTGAAAACCCGCATGGTGCGTAAGACTACTCCCATGCTACAGAACTCCCGTAAAGTGTTTCCTACACTCAGGATGCAGAACTCCTGTAAACTGCCTCTCACTACTTCGAATGTACAGAAATCCTGTAAGCTGCTTCTCTTTTACTCACACTACTGAAAACCCGCATAGTGTGTAAGACTATTCCCATGCTTCAGAACTCCCGTAAAGTGTTTCCTACACTCAGGATGCAGAACTCCTGTAAACTGCCTCTCACTACTTCCAGTGTACAGAAATCCTGTAAGCTGCTTCTCTTTTACTCACACTGCTGAAAACCCGCATTGTGCGTATGATTACTCCCATGCTACAGAACTCCCGTAAAGTGTTTCCTACACTCAGGATGCAGAACTCCTGAAACTGCCTCTCACTACTTCCATTGTACAGAAATCCTGTAAGCTGCTTCTGTTTCACTCAGACTACTGAAAACCCGCATGGTGCGTAAGACTACTCCCATGCTACAGAACTCCCGTAAAGTGTTTCCTACACTCAGGTTGCAGAACTCCTGTAAACTGCCTCTCACTACTTCCATTGTACAGAAATCCTGTAAGCTGCTTCTCTTTTACTCAGACTACTGAAAACCCGCATGGTGCGTAAGACTACTCCCATGCTACAGAACTCCCGTAAAGTGTTTCCTACACTCAGGATGCAGAACTCCTGTAAACTGCCTCTCACTACTTCCAATGTACAGAAATCCTGTAAGCTGCTTCTCTTTTACTCACACTACTGAAAACCCGCATAGTGCGTAAGACTACTCCCATGCTACAGAACTCCCGTAAAGTGTTTCCTACACTCAGGATGCAGAACTCCTGTAAACTGCCTCTCAGTACTTCCAATGTACAGAAATCCTGTAAGCTGCTTCTCTTTTACTCACACTACTGAAAACCCGCATTGTGCGTATGACTAATCCCATGCTACAGAACTCCCGTAAAGTGTTTCCTACACTCAGGATGCAGAACTCCTGTAAACTGCCTCTCACTACTTATATTGTACAGAAATCCTGTAAGCTGCTTCTCTTTTACTCAGACTACTGAAAACACGCATAGTGTGTAAGACTACTCCCATGCTACAGAACTCCCGTAAAGTGTTTCCTACACTCAGGATGCAGAACTCCTGTAAACTGCCTCTCACTACTTCCATTGTACAGAAATCCTGTAAGCTGCTTCTCTTTCACTCAGACTACTGAAAACCCGCATAGTGCGTAAGACTACTCCCATGCTACAGAACTCCCGTAAAGTGTTTCCTACACTCAGGATGCAGAACTCCTGTAAACTGCCTCTCCGTACTTCCAATGTACAGAAATCCTGTAAGCTGCTTCTCTTTTACTCACACTACTGAAAACCCGCATAGTGTGTAAGACTACTCCCATGCTACAGAACTCCCGTAAAGTGTTTCCTACACTCAGGATGCAGAACTCCTGTAAACTGCCTCTCCCTACTTCCAATGTACAGAAGTCCAGTAAGCTGCTTCTCTTTTACTCAGACTACTGAAAACCCGCATAGTGCGTAACACTACTCCCATGCTACAGAACTACCGTAAAGTGTTTCCTACACTCAGGATGCAGAACTCCTGTAAACTGCTTCTCCGTACTTCCAATGTACAGAAACCCTGTAAGCTGCTTCTCTTTTACTCACACTACTGAAAACCCACATTGTGCGTAAGACTACTCCCATGCTATAGAACTCCCGTAAAGTGTTTCCTACACTCAGGATGCAGAACTCCTGTAAACTGCCTCTCACTACTTCCAATGTACAGAAATCCTGTAAGCTGCTTCTCTTTTACTCACACTACTGAAAACCCGCATAGTGCGTAAGACTACTCCCATGCTACAGAACTCCCGTAAAGTGTTTCCTACACTCAGGATGCAGAACTGCTGTAAACTGCCTCTCACTACTTCCAATGTACAGAAATCCTGTAAGCTGCTTCTCTTTTACTCAGACTACTGAAAACCCGCATAGTGCGTAAGACTACTCCCATGCTACAGAACTCCCGTAAAGTGTTTCCTACACTCAGGATGCAGAACTCCTGTAAACTGCCTCTCACTACTTCCACTGTACAGAAATCCTGTTAGCTGCTTCTCTTTTACTCAGACTACTGAAAACCCGCATGGTGCGTAAGACTACTCCCATGCTACAGAACTCCCGTAAAGTGTTTCCTACACTCAGGATGCAGAACTCCTGTAAACTGCCTCTCACTACTTCGAATGTACAGAAATCCTGTAAGCTGCTTCTCTTTTACTCACACTACTGAAAACCCGCATAGTGTGTAAGACTATTCCCATGCTTCAGAACTCCCGTAAAGTGTTTCCTACACTCAGGATGCAGAACTCCTGTAAACTGCCTCTCACTACTTCCAGTGTACAGAAATCCTGTAAGCTGCTTCTCTTTTACTCACACTGCTGAAAACCCGCATTGTGCGTATGACTACTCCCATGCTACAGAACTCCCGTAAAGTGTTTCCTACACTCAGGATGCAGAACTCCTGAAACTGCCTCTCACTACTTCCATTGTACAGAAATCCTGTAAGCTGCTTCTGTTTCACTCAGACTACTGAAAACCCGCATGGTGCGTAAGACTACTCCCATGCTACAGAACTCCCGTAAAGTGTTTCCTACACTCAGGTTGCAGAACTCCTGTAAACTGCCTCTCACTACTTCCATTGTACAGAAATCCTGTAAGCTGCTTCTCTTTTACTCAGACTACTGAAATCCCGCATGGTGCGTAAGACTACTCCCATGCTACAGAACTCCCGTAAAGTGTTTCCTACACTCAGGATGCAGAACTCCTGTAAACTGCCTCTCACTACTTCCAATGTACAGAAATCCTGTAAGCTGCTTCTCTTTTACTCACACTACTGAAAACCCGCATAGTCTGTAAGACTACTCCCATGCTACAGAACTCCCGTAAAGTGTTTCCTACACTCAGGATGCAGAACTCCTGTAAACTGCCTCTCAGTACTTCCAATGTACAGAAATCCTGTAAGCTGCTTCTCTTTTACTCACACTACTGAAAACCCGCATTGTGCGTATGACTACTCCCATGCTACAGAACTCCCGTAAAGTGTTTCCTACACTCAGGATGCAGAACTCCTGTAAACTGCCTCTCACTACTTATATTGTACAGAAATCCTGTAAGCTGCTTCTCTTTTACTCAGACTACTGAAAACACGCATAGTGTGTAAGTCTACTCCCATGCTACAGAACTCCCGTAAAGTGTTTCCTACACTCAGGATGCAGAACTCCTGTAAACTGCCTCTCACTACTTCCATTGTACAGAAATCCTGTAAGCTGCTTCTCTTTCACTCAGACTACTGAAAACCCGCATAGTGCGTAAGACTACTCCCATGCTACAGAACTCCCGTAAAGTGTTTCCTACACTCAGGATGCAGAACTCCTGTAAACTGCCTCTCCCTACTTCCAATGTACAGAAATCCTGTAAGCTGCTTCTCTTTTACTCAGACTACTGAAAACCCGCATAGTGCGTAAGACTACTCCCATGCTACAGAACTCCCGTAAAGTGTTTCCTACACTCAGGATGCAGAACTCCTGTAAACTGCCTCTCCCTACTTCCAATGTACAGTAATCCTGTAAGCTGCTTCTCTTTTACTCAGACTACTGAAAACACGCATAGTGTGTAAGACTACTCCCATGCTTCAGAACTCCCGTAAAGTGTTTCCTACACTCAGGATGCAGAACTCCTGTAAACTGCCTCTCACTACTTCCAATGTACAGAAATCCTGTAAGCTGCTTCTCTTTTACTCACACTACTGAAAACCCGCATTGTGCGTATGACTACTCCCATGCTACAGAACTCCCGTAAAGTGTTTCCTACACTCAGGATGCAGAACTCCTGTAAACTGCCTCTCACTACTTCCATTGTACAGAAATCCTGTAAGCTGCTTCTGTTTCACTCAGACTACTGAAAACCCGCATGGTGCGTAAGACTACTCCCATGCTACAGAACTCCCGTAAAGTGTTTCCTACACTCAGGTTGCAGAACTCCTGTAAACTGCCTCTCACTACTTCCATTGTACAGAAATCCTGTAAGCTGCTTCTCTTTCACTCAGACTACTGAAAACCCGCATAGTGCGTAAGACTACTCCCATGCTACAGAACTCCCGTAAAGTGTTTCCTACACTCAGGATGCAGAACTCCTGTAAACTGCCTCTCACTACTTCCAATGTACAGAAATCCTGTAAGCTGCTTCTCTTTTACTCACACTACTGAAAACCCGCATAGTCTGTAAGACTACTCCCATGCTACAGAACTCCCGTAAAGTGTTTCCTACACTCAGGATGCAGAACTCCTGTAAACTGCCTCTCCCTACTTCCAATGTACAGAAACCCTGTAAGCTGCTTCTCTTTTACTCACACTACTGAAAACCCGCATTGTGCGTATGACTACTCCCATGCTACAGAACTCCCGTAAAGTGTTTCCTACACTAAGGATGCAGAACTCCTGTAAACTGCCTCTCACTACTTCCAATGTACAGAAATCCTGTAAGCTGCTTCTCTTTTACTCAGACTACTGAAAACACGCATAGTGTGTAAGACTACTCCCATGCTACAGAACTCCCGTAAAGTGTTTCCTACACTCAGGATGCAGAACTCCTGTAAACTGCCTCTCACTACTTCCATTGTACAGAAATCCTGTAAGCTGCTTCTCTTTCACTCAGACTACTGAAAACCCGCATAGTGCGTAAGACTACTCCCATGCTACAGAACTCCCGTAAAGTGTTTCCTACACTCAGGATGCAGAACTCCTGTAAACTGCCTCTCCGTACTTCCAATGTACAGAAATCCTGTAAGCTGCTTCTCTTTTACTCACACTACTGAAAACCCGCATAGTGTGTAAGACTACTCCCATGCTACAGAACTCCCGTAAAGTGTTTCCTACACTCAGGATGCAGAACTCCTGTAAACTGCCTCTCCCTACTTCCAATGTACAGAAGTCCAGTAAGCTGCTTCTCTTTTACTCAGACTACTGAAAACCCGCATAGTGCGTAACACTACTCCCATGCTACAGAACTACCGTAAAGTGTTTCCTACACTCAGGATGCAGAACTCCTGTAAACTGCTTCTCCGTACTTCCAATGTACAGAAACCCTGTAAGCTGCTTCTCTTTTACTCACACTACTGAAAACCCACATTGTGCGTAAGACTACTCCCATGCTATAGAACTCCCGTAAAGTGTTTCCTACACTCAGGATGCAGAACTCCTGTAAACTGCCTCTCACTACTTCCAATGTACAGAAATCCTGTAAGCTGCTTCTCTTTTACTCACACTACTGAAAACCCGCATAGTGCGTAAGACTACTCCCATGCTACAGAACTCCCGTAAAGTGTTTCCTACACTCAGGATGCAGAACTCCTGTAAACTGCCTCTCACTACTTCCAATGTACAGAAATCCTGTAAGCTGCTTCTCTTTTACTCAGACTACTGAAAACCCGCATAGTGCGTAAGACTAATCCCATGCTACAGAACTCCCGTAAAGTGTTTCCTACACTCAGGATGCAGAACTCCTGTAAACTGCCTCTCACTACTTCCACTGTACAGAAATCCTGTAAGCTGCTTCTCTTTTACTCAGACTACTGAAAACCCGCATGGTGCGTAAGACTACTCCCATGCTACAGAACTCCCGTAAAGTGTTTCCTACACTCAGGATGCAGAACTCCTGTAAACTGCCTCTCACTACTTCGAATGTACAGAAATCCTGTAAGCTGCTTCTCTTTTACTCACACTACTGAAAACCCGCATAGTGTGTAAGACTATTCCCATGCTTCAGAACTCCCGTAAAGTGTTTCCTACACTCAGGATGCAGAACTCCTGTAAACTGCCTCTCACTACTTCCAGTGTACAGAAATCCTGTAAGCTGCTTCTCTTTTACTCACACTGCTGAAAACCCGCATTGTGCGTATGACTACTCCCATGCTACAGAACTCCCGTAAAGTGTTTCCTACACTCAGGATGCAGAACTCCTGAAACTGCCTCTCACTACTTCCATTGTACAGAAATCCTGTAAGCTGCTTCTGTTTCACTCAGACTACTGAAAACCCGCATGGTGCGTAAGACTACTCCCATGCTACAGAACTCCCGTAAAGTGTTTCCTACACTCAGGTTGCAGAACTCCTGTAAACTGCCTCTCACTACTTCCATTGTACAGAAATCCTGTAAGCTGCTTCTCTTTTACTCAGACTACTGAAAACCCGCATGGTGCGTAAGACTACTCCCATGCTACAGAACTCCCGTAAAGTGTTTCCTACACTCAGGATGCAGAACTCCTGTAAACTGCCTCTCACTACTTCCAATGTACAGAAATCCTGTAAGCTGCTTCTCTTTTACTCACACTACTGAAAACCCGCATAGTCTGTAAGACTACTCCCATGCTACAGAACTCCCGTAAAGTGTTTCCTACACTCAGGATGCAGAACTCCTGTAAACTGCCTCTCAGTACTTCCAATGTACAGAAATCCTGTAAGCTGCTTCTCTTTTACTCACACTACTGAAAACCCGCATTGTGCGTATGACTACTCCCATGCTACAGAACTCCCGTAAAGTGTTTCCTACACTCAGGATGCAGAACTCCTGTAAACTGCCTCTCACTACTTATATTGTACAGAAATCCTGTAAGCTGCTTCTCTTTTACTCAGACTACTGAAAACACGCATAGTGTGTAAGACTACTCCCATGCTACAGAACTCCCGTAAAGTGTTTCCTACACTCAGGATGCAGAACTCCTGTAAACTGCCTCTCACTACTTCCATTGTACAGAAATCCTGTAAGCTGCTTCTCTTTCACTCAGACTACTGAAAACCCGCATAGTGCGTAAGACTACTCCCATGCTACAGAACTCCCGTAAAGTGTTTCCTACACTCAGGATGCAGAACTCCTGTAAACTGCCTCTCCCTACTTCCAATGTACAGAAATCCTGTAAGCTGCTTCTCTTTTACTCAGACTACTGAAAACCCGCATAGTGCGTAAGACTACTCCCATGCTACAGAACTCCCGTAAAGTGTTTCCTACACTCAGGATGCAGAACTCCTGTAAACTGCCTCTCCCTACTTCCAATGTACAGTAATCCTGTAAGCTGCTTCTCTTTTACTCAGACTACTGAAAACACGCATAGTGTGTAAGACTACTCCCATGCTTCAGAACTCCCGTAAAGTGTTTCCTACACTCAGGATGCAGAACTCCTGTAAACTGCCTCTCACTACTTCCAATGTACAGAAATCCTGTAAGCTGCTTCTCTTTTACTCACACTACTGAAAACCCGCATTGTGCGTATGACTACTCCCATGCTACAGAACTCCCGTAAAGTGTTTCCTACACTCAGGATGCAGAACTCCTGTAAACTGCCTCTCACTACTTCCATTGTACAGAAATCCTGTAAGCTGCTTCTGTTTCACTCAGACTACTGAAAACCCGCATGGTGCGTAAGACTACTCCCATGCTACAGAACTCCCGTAAAGTGTTTCCTACACTCAGGTTGCAGAACTCCTGTAAACTGCCTCTCACTACTTCCATTGTACAGAAATCCTGTAAGCTGCTTCTCTTTCACTCAGACTACTGAAAACCCGCATAGTGCGTAAGACTACTCCCATGCTACAGAACTCCCGTAAAGTGTTTCCTACACTCAGGATGCAGAACTCCTGTAAACTGCCTCTCACTACTTCCAATGTACAGAAATCCTGTAAGCTGCTTCTCTTTTACTCACACTACTGAAAACCCGCATAGTCTGTAAGACTACTCCCATGCTACAGAACTCCCGTAAAGTGTTTCCTACACTCAGGATGCAGAACTCCTGTAAACTGCCTCTCCCTACTTCCAATGTACAGAAACCCTGTAAGCTGCTTCTCTTTTACTCACACTACTGAAAACCCGCATTGTGCGTATGACTACTCCCATGCTACAGAACTCCCGTAAAGTGTTTCCTACACTAAGGATGCAGAACTCCTGTAAACTGCCTCTCACTACTTCCAATGTACAGAAATCCTGTAAGCTGCTTCTCTTTTACTCAGACTACTGAAAACACGCATAGTGCGTAAGACTACTCCCATGCTACAGAACTCCCGTAAAGTGTTTCCTACACTCAGGATGCAGAACTCCTGTAAACTGCCTCTCACTACTTCCATTGTACAGAAATCCTGTAAGCTGCTTCTCTTTTACTCAGACTACTGAAAACCCGCATGGTGCGTAAGACTACTCCCATGCTACAGAACTCCTGTAAAGTGTTTCCTACACTCAGGATGCAGAACTGCTGTAAACTGCCTCTCACTACTTCCAAGGTACAGAAATCCTGTAAGCTGCTTCTCTTTTACTCAGACTACTGAAAACCCGCATAGTGCGTAAGACTACTCCCATGCTACAGAACTCCCGTAAAGTGTTTCCTACACTCAGGATGCAGAACTCCTGTAAACTGCCTCTCACTACTTCCATTGTACAGAAATCCAGTAAGCTGCTTCTCTTTTACTCAGACTACTGAAAACCCGCATGGTGCGTAAGACTACTCCCATGCTACAGAACTCCCGTAAAGTGTTTCCTACACTCAGGATGCAGAACTCCTGTAAACTGCCTCTCACTACTTATATTGTACAGAAATCCTGTAAGCTGCTTCTCTTTTACTCAGACTACTGAAAACACGCATAGTGCGTAAGACTACTACCATGCTACAGAACTGCCGTAAAGTGTTTCCTACACTCAGGATGCAGAACTCCTGTAAACTGCCTCTCACTACTTCCATTGTACAGAAATCCTGTAAGCTGCTTCTCTTTCACTCAGACTACTGAAAACCCGCATAGTGCGTAAGACTACTCCCATGCTACAGAACTCCCGTAAAGTGTTTCCTACACTAAGGATGCAGAACTCCTGTAAACTGCGTCTCTCTACTTCCAATGTACAGAAATCCTGTAAGCTGCTTCTCTTTTACTCACACTACTGAAAACCCGCATAGTGTGTAAGACTACTCCCATGCTACTGAACTCCCGTAAAGTGTTTCCTACACTCAGGATGCAGAACTCCTGTAAACTGCCTCTCACTACTTCCATTGTACAGAAATCCTGTAAGCTGCTTCTCTTTTACTCAGACTACTGAAAACCCGCATGGTGCGTAAGGCTACTCCCATGCTACAGAACTCCCGTAAAGTGTTTCCTACACTCAGGATGCAGAACTCCTGTAAACTGCCTCGCACTACTTCCATTGTACAGAAATCCTGTAAGCTGCTTCTGTTTTACTCAGACTACTGAAAACCCGCATGGTGCGTAAGACTACTCTCATGCTACAGAACTCCCATAAAGTGTTTCCTACACTCAGGATGCAGAACTCCTGTAAACTGCCTCTCCGTACTTCCAATGTAGAGAAATCCTGTAAGCTGCTTCTCTTTTACTCAGACTACTGAAAACCCGCATAGTGCGTAAGACTACTCCCATGCTACAGAACTCCCGTAAAGTGTTTCCTACACTCAGGATGCAGAACTCCTCTGAACTGCGTCTCCCTACTTCCAATGTACAGAAACCCTGTAAGCTGCTTCTCTTTTACTCAGACTACTGAAAACACGCATAGTGCGTAAGACTACTCCCATGCTACAGAACTCCCGTAAAGTGTTTCCTACACTCAGGATGCAGAACTCCTGTAAACTGCTTCTCCGTACTTCCAATGTACAGAAATCCTGTAAGCTGCTTCTCTTTTACTCACACTACTGAAAACCCACATTGTGCGTAAGACTACTCCCATGCTACAGAACTCCCGTAAAGTGTTTCCTACACTCAGGATGCAGAACTCCTGTAAACTGCCTCTCACTACTTCCATTGTACAGAAATCCTGTAAGCTGCTTCTGTTTTACTCAGACTACTGAAAACCCGCATAGTGCGTAAGACTACTCCCATGCTACAGAACTCCCGTAAAGTGTTTCCTACACTCAGGATGCAGAACTCCTGTAAACTGCCTCTCACTACTTCCATTGTACAGAAATCCTGTAAGCTGCTTCTGTTTTACTCAGACTACTGAAAACCCGCATAGTGCGTAAGACTACTCCCATGCTACAGAACTCCCGTAAAGTGTTTCCTACACTCAGGATGCAGAACTCCTGTAAACTGCTTCTCCGTACTTCCAATGTACAGAAACCCTGTAAGCTGCTTCTCTTTTACTCAGACTACTGAAAACCCGCATGGTGCGTAAGACTACTCCCATGCTACAGAACTCCCGTAAAGTGTTTCCTACACTCAGGATGCAGAACTCCTGTAAACTGCTTCTCCGTACTTCCAATGTACAGAAACCCTGTAAGCTGCTTCTCTTTTACTCAGACTACTGAAAACCCGCATGGTGCGTAAGACTACTCCCATGCTACAGAACTCCCGTAAAGTGTTTCCTACACTCAGGTTGCAGAACTCCTGTAAACTGCCTCTCACTACTTCCATTGTACAGAAATCCTGTAAGCTGCTTCTCTTTTACTCAGACTACTGAAAACCCGCATAGTGCGTAAGACTACTCCCATGCTACAGAACTCCCGTAAAGTGTTTCCTACACTCAGGATGCAGAACTCCTGTAAACTGCCTCTCACTACTTCCAATGTACAGAAATCCTGTAAGCTGCTTCTCTTTTACTCACACTACTGAAAACCCGCATTGTGCGTATGACTACTCCCATGCTACAGAACTCCCGTAAAGTGTTTCCTACACTCAGGATGCAGAACTCCTGTAAACTGCCTCTCACTACTTCCAATGTACAGAAATCCTGTAAGCTGCCTCTCTTTTACTCAGACTACTGAAAACCCGCATAGTGCGTAAGACTAATCCCATGCTACAGAACTCCCGTAAAGTGTTTCCTACACTCAGGATGCAGAACTCCTGTAAACTGCCTCTCACTACTTCCATTGTACAGAAATCCAGTAAGCTGCTTCTCTTTTACTCAGACTACTGAAAACCCGTATGGTGCGTAAGACTACTCCCATGCTACAGAACTCCCGTAAAGTGTTTCCTACACTCAGGATGCAGAACTCCTGTAAACTGCCTCTCACTACTTATATTGCACAGAAATCCTGTAAGCTGCTTCTCTTTTACTCAGACTACTGAAAACACGCATAGTGCGTAAGACTACTCCCATGCTACAGAACTCCCGTAAAGTGTTTCCTACACTCAGGATGCAGAACTCCTGTAAACTGCCTCTCACTACTTCCATTGTACAGAAATCCTGTAAGCTGCTTCTCTTTCACTCAGACTACTGAAAACCCGCATAGTGCGTAAGACTACTCCCATGCTACAGAACTCCCGTAAAGTGTTTCCTACACTCAGGATGCAGAACTCCTGTAAACTGCGTCTCCCTACTTCCAATGTAGAGAAATCCTGTAAGCTGCTTCTCTTTTGCTCAGACTACTGAAAACCCGCATGGTGCGTAAGACTACTCTCATGCTACAGAACTCCCATAAAGTGTTTCCTACACTCAGGATGCAGAACTCCTGTAAACTGCCTCTAACTACTTCCAATGTACAGAAATCCTGTAAGCTGCTTCTCTTTTACTCAGACTACTGAAAACCCGCATAGTGCGTAAGACTACTCCCATGCTACAGAACTCCCGTAAAGTGTTTCCTACACTCAGGATGCAGAACTCCTCTGAACTGCGTCTCCCTACTTCCAATGTACAGAAATCCTGTAAGCTGTTTCTCTTTTACTCAGACTACTGAAAACACGCATAGTGCGTAAGACTACTCCCATGCTACAGAACTCCCGTAAAGTGTTTCCTACACTCAGGATGCAGAACTCCTGTAAACTGCTTCTCCGTACTTCCAATGTACAGAAACCCTGTAAGCTGCTTCTCTTTACTCACACTACTGAAAATCCACATTTGCGTAAGACTACTCCCATGCTACAGAACTCCCGTAAAGTGTTTCCTACACTCAGGATGCAGAACTCCTGTAAACTGCCTCTCACTACTTCCATTGTACAGAAATCCTGTAAGCTGCTTCTGTTTTACTCAGACTACTGAAAACCCGCATAGTGCGTAAGACTACTCCCATGCTACAGAACTCCCGTAAAGTGTTTCCTACACTCAGGATGCAGAACTCCTGTAAACTGCCTCTCACTACTTCCAATGTACAGAAATCCTGTAAGCTGCTTCTCTTTTACTCACACTACTGAAAACCCGCATAGTCTGTAAGACTACTCCAATGCTACAGAACTCCCGTAAAGTGTTTCCTACACTCAGGATGCAGAACTCCTGTAAACTGCCTCTCAGTACTTCCAATGTACAGAAATCCTGTAAGCTGCTTCTCTTTTACTCACACTACTTAAAACCCGCATTGTGCGTATGACTACTCCCATGCTACAGAACTCCCGTAAAGTGTTTCCTACACTAAGGATGCAGAACTCCTGTAAACTGCCTCTCACTACTTCCAATGTACAGAAATCCTGTAAGCTGCCTCTCTTTTACTCAGACTACTGAAAACCCGCATAGTGCGTAAGACTACTCCCATGCTACAGAACTCCCGTAAAGTGTTTCCTACACTCAGGATGCAGAACTCCTGTAAACTGCTTCTCCGTACTTCCAATGTACAGAAACCCTGTAAGCTGCTTCTCTTTTACTCACACTACTGAAAACCCACATTGTGCGTAAGACTACTCCCATGCTACAGAACTCCCGTAAAGTGTTTCCTACACTCAGGATGCAGAACTCCTGTAAACTGCCTCTCACTACTTCCATTGTACAGAAATCCTGTAAGCTGCTTCTGTTTTACTCAGACTACTGAAAACCCGCATAGTGCGTAAGACTACTCCCATGCTACAGAACTCCCGTAAAGTGTTTCCTACACTCAGGATGCAGAACTCCTGTAAACTGCCTCTCACTACTTCCATTGTACAGAAATCCTGTAAGCTGCTTCTGTTTTACTCAGACTACTGAAAACCCGCATAGTGCGTAAGACTACTCCCATGCTACAGAACTCCCGTAAAGTGTTTCCTACACTCAGGATGCAGAACTCCTGTAAACTGCTTCTCCGTACTTCCAATGTACAGAAACCCTGTAAGCTGCTTCTCTTTTACTCACACTACTGAAAACCCGCATGGTGCGTAAGACTACTCCCATGCTACAGAACTCCCGTAAAGTGTTTCCTACACTCAGGATGCAGAACTCCTGTAAACTGCTTCTCCGTACTTCCAATGTACAGAAACCCTGTAAGCTGCTTCTCTTTTACTCACACTACTGAAAACCCACATGGTGCGTAAGACTACTCCCATGCTACAGAACTCCCGTAAAGTGTTTCCTACACTCAGGTTGCAGAACTCCTGTAAACTGCCTCTCACTACTTCCATTGTACAGAAATCCTGTAAGCTGCTTCTCTTTTACTCAGACTACTGAAAACCCGCATAGTGCGTAAGACTACTCCCATGCTACAGAACTCCCGTAAAGTGTTTCCTACACTCAGGATGCAGAACTCCTGTAAACTGCCTCTCACTACTTCCAATGTACAGAAATCCTGTAAGCTGCTTCTCTTTTACTCACACTACTGAAAACCCGCATAGTCTGTAAGACTACTCCAATGCTACAGAACTCCCGTAAAGTGTTTCCTACACTCAGGATGCAGAACTCCTGTAAACTGCCTCTCAGTACTTCCAATGTACAGAAATCCTGTAAGCTGCTTCTCTTTTACTCACACTACTGAAAACCCGCATTGTGCGTATGACTACTCCCATGCAACAGAACTCCCGTAAAGTGTTTCCTACACTAAGGATGCAGAACTCCTGTAAACTGCCTCTCACTACTTCCAATGTACAGAAATCCTGTAAGCTGCCTCTCTTTTACTCAGACTACTGAAAACCCGCATAGTGCGTAAGACTAATCCCATGCTACAGAACTCCCGTAAAGTGTTTCCTACACTCAGGATGCAGAACTCCTGTAAACTGCCTCTCACTACTTCCATTGTACAGAAATCCAGTAAGCTGCTTCTCTTTTACTCAGACTACTGAAAACCCGCATGGTGCGTAAGACTACTCCCATGCTACAGAACTCCCGTAAAGTGTTTCCTACACTCAGGATGCAGAACTCCTGTAAACTGCCTCTCACTACTTCCATTGTACAGAAATCCTGTAAGCTGCTTCTCTTTTACTCAGACTACTGAAAACACGCATAGTGCGTAAGACTACTCCCATGCTACAGAACTCCCGTAAAGTGTTTCCTACACTCAGGATGCAGAACTCCTGTAAACTGCCTCTCACTACTTCCATTGTACAGAAATCCTGTAAGCTGCTTCTCTTTCACTCAGACTACTGAAAACCCGCATAGTGCGTAAGACTACTCCCATGCTACAGAACTCCCGTAAAGTGTTTCCTACACTCAGGATGCAGAACTCCTGTAAACTGCCTCTAACTACTTCCAATGTACAGAAATCCTGTAAGCTGCTTCTCTTTTACTCAGACTACTGAAAACCCGCATAGTGCGTAAGACTACTCCCATGCTACAGAACTCCCGTAAAGTGTTTCCTACACTCAGGATGCAGAACTCCTCTGAACTGCGTCTCCCTACTTCCAATGTACAGAAATCCTGTAAGCTGCTTCTCTTTTACTCAGACTACTGAAAACCCGCATGGTGCGTAAGACTACTCTCATGCTACAGAACTCCCATAAAGTGTTTCCTACACTCAGGATGCAGAACTCCTGTAAACTGCCTCTAACTACTTCCAATGTACAGAAATCCTGTAAGCTGCTTCTCTTTTACTCAGACTACTGAAAACCCGCATAGTGCGTAAGACTACTCCCATGCTACAGAACTCCCGTAAAGTGTTTCCTACACTCAGGATGCAGAACTCCTCTGAACTGCGTCTCCCTACTTCCAATGTACAGAAATCCTGTAAGCTGCTTCTCTTTTACTCAGACTACTGAAAACACGCATAGTGCGTAAGACTACTCCCATGCTACAGAACTCCCGTAAAGTGTTTCCTACACTCAGGATGCAGAACTCCTGTAAACTGCTTCTCCGTACTTCCAATGTACAGAAACCCTGTAAGCTGCTTCTCTTTTACTCACACTACTGAAAACCCACATTGTGCGTAAGACTACTCCCATGCTACAGAACTCCCGTAAAGTGTTTCCTACACTCAGGATGCAGAACTCCTGTAAACTGCCTCTCACTACTTCCATTGTACAGAAATCCTGTAAGCTGCTTCTGTTTTACTCAGACTACTGAAAACCCGCATAGTGCGTAAGACTACTCCCATGCTACAGAACTCCCGTAAAGTGTTTCCTACACTCAGGATGCAGAACTCCTGTAAACTGCCTCTCACTACTTCCATTGTACAGAAATCCTGTAAGCTGCTTCTGTTTTACTCAGACTACTGAAAACCCGCATAGTGCGTAAGAGTACTCCCATGCTACAGAACTCCCGTAAAGTGTTTCCTACACTCAGGATGCAGAACTCCTGTAAACTGCTTCTCCGTACTTCCAATGTACAGAAACCCTGTAAGCTGCTTCTCTTTTACTCACACTACTGAAAACCCGCATGGTGCGTAAGACTACTCCCATGCTACAGAACTCCCGTAAAGTGTTTCCTACACTCAGGATGCAGAACTCCTGTAAACTGCTTCTCCGTACTTCCAATGTACAGAAACCCTGTAAGCTGCTTCTCTTTTACTCACACTGCTGAAAACCCACGTGGTGCGTAAGACTACTCCCATGCTACAGAACTCCCGTAAAGTGTTTCCTACACTCAGGTTGCAGAACTCCTGTAAACTGCCTCTCACTACTTCCATTGTACAGAAATCCTGTAAGCTGCTTCTCTTTTACTCAGACAACTGAAAACCCGCATAGTGCGTAAGACTACTCCCATGCTACAGAACTCCCGTAAAGTGTTTCCTACACTCAGGATGCAGAACTCCTGTAAACTGCCTCTCACTACTTCCAATGTACAGAAATCCTGTAAGCTGCTTCTCTTTTACTCACACTACTGAAAACCCGCATAGTCTGTAAGACTACTCCAATGCTACAGAACTCCCGTAAAGTGTTTCCTACACTCAGGATGCAGAACTCCTGTAAACTGCCTCTCAGTACTTCCAATGTACAGAAATCCTGTAAGCTGCTTCTCTTTTACTCACACTACTGAAAACCCGCATTGTGCGTATGACTACTCCCATGCTACAGAACTCCCGTAAAGTGTTTCCTACACTAAGGATGCAGAACTCCTGTAAACTGCCTCTCACTACTTCCAATGTACAGAAATCCTGTAAGCTGCCTCTCTTTTACTCAGACTACTGAAAACCCGCATAGTGCGTAAGACTAATCCCATGCTACAGAACTCCTGTAAAGTGTTTCCTACACTCAGGATGCAGAACTCCTGTAAACTGCCTCTCACTACTTCCATTGTACAGAAATCCTGTAAGCTGCTTCTCTTTTACTCAGACTACTGAAAACCCGCATAGTGCGTAAGACTACTCCCATGCTACAGAACTCCCGTAAAGTGTTTCCTACACTCAGGATGCAGAACTCCTGTAAACTGCCTCTCACTACTTCCAATGTACAGAAATCCTGTAAGCTGCTTCTCTTTTACTCACACTACTGAAAACCCGCATAGTCTGTAAGACTACTCCAATGCTACAGAACTCCCGTAAAGTGTTTCCTACACTCAGGATGCAGAACTCCTGTAAACTGCCTCTCACTACTTCCATTGTACAGAAATCCTGTAAGCTGCTTCTCTTTTACTCACACTACTGAAAACCCGCATTGTGCGTATGACTACTCCCATGCTACAGAACTCCCGTAAAGTGTTTCCTACATTCAGGATGCAGAACTCCTGTAAACTGCCTCTCACTACTTCCAATGTACAGAAATCCTGTAAGCTGCCTCTCTTTTACTCAGACTACTGAAAACCCGCATAGTGCGTAAGACTAATCCCATGCTACAGAACTCCTGTAAAGAGTTTCCTACACTCAGGATGCAGAACTCCTGTAAACTGCCTCTCACTACTTCCATTGTACAGAAATCCAGTAAGCTGCTTCTCTTTTACTCAGACTACTGAAAACCCGCATGGTGCGTAAGCCTACTCCCATGCTACAGAACTCCCGTAAAGTGTTTCCTACACTCAGGATGCAGAACTCCTGTAAACTGCCTCTCACTACTTCCATTGTACAGAAATCCTGTAAGCTGCTTGTCTTTTACTCAGACTACTGAAAACCCGCATAGTGCGTAAGACTACTCCCATGCTACAGAACTCCCGTAAAGTGTTTCCTACACTCAGGATGCAGAACTCCTGTAAACTGCCTCTCACTACTTCCAATGTACAGAAATCCTGTAAGCTGCTTCTCTTTTACTCAGACTACTGAAAACCCGCATAGTGCGTAAGACTACTCCCATGCTACAGAACTCCCGTAAAGTGTTTCCTACACTCAGGATGCAGAACTCCTGTAAACTGCCTCTCACTACTTCCATTGTACAGAAATCCTGTAAGCTGCTTCTGTTTCACTCAGACTACTGAAAACCCGCATGGTGCATAAGACTACTCCCATGCTACAGAACTCCCGTAAAGTGTTTCCTACACTCAGGTTGCAGAACTCCTGTAAACTGCCTCTCACTACTTCCATTGTACAGAAATCCTGTAAGCTGCTTCTGTTTCACTCAGACTACTGAAAACCCGCATGGTGCATAAGACTACTCCCATGCTACAGAACTCCCGTAAAGTGTTTCCTACACTCAGGTTGCAGAACTCCTGTAAACTGCCTCTCACTACTTCCAATGTACAGAAATCCTGTAAGCTGCTTCTCTTTTACTCACACTACTGAAAACCCGCATAGTCTGTAAGACTACTCCCATGCTACAGAACTCCCGTAAAGTGTTTCCTACACTCAGGATGCAGAACTCCTGTAAACTGCCTCTCAGTACTTCCAATGTACAGAAATCCTGTAAGCTGCTTCTCTTTTACTCACACTACTGAAAACCCGCATTGTGCGTATGACTACTCCCATGCTACAGAACTCCCGTAAAGTGTTTCCTACACTAAGGATGCAGAACTCCTGTAAACTGCCTCTCACTACTTCCAATGTACAGAAATCCTGTAAGCTGCCTCTCTTTTACTCAGACTACTGAAAACCCGCATAGTGCGTAAGACTAATCCCATGCTACAGAACTCCCGTAAAGTGTTTCCTACACTCAGGATGCAGAACTCCTGTAAACTGCCTCTCACTACTTCCATTGTACAGAAATCCAGTAAGCTGCTTCTCTTTTACTCAGACTACTGAAAACCCGCATGGTGCGTAAGACTACTCCCATGCTACAGAACTCCCGTAAAGTGTTTCCTACACTCAGGATGCAGAACTCCTGTAAACTGCGTCTCCCTACTTCCAATGTACAGAAATCCTGTAAGCTGCTTCTCTTTTACTCACACTACTGAAAACCCGCATAGTGTGTAAGACTACTCCCATGCTACAGAACTCCCGTAAAGTGTTTCCTCCATTCAGGATGCAGAACTCCGGTACACTGCCTCTCACTACTTCCATTGTACAGAAATCCTGTAAGCTGCTTCTCTTTTACTCAGACTACTGAAAACCCGCATGGTGCGTAAGACTACTCCCATGCTACAGAACTCCTGTAAAGTGTTTCCTACACTCAGGATGCAGAACTCCTGTAAACTGCCTCGCACTACTTCCATTGTACAGAAATCCTATAAGCTGCTTCTGTTTTACTCAGACTACTGAAAACCCGCATGGTGCGTAAGACTACTCTCATGCTACAGAACTCCCATAAAGTGTTTCCTACACTCAGGATGCAGAACTCCTGTAAACTGCCTCTAACTACTTCCAATGTACAGAAATCCTGTAAGCTGCTTCTCTTTTACTCAGACTACTGAAAACCCGCATAGTGCGTAAGACTACTCCCATGCTACAGAACTCCCGTAAAGTGTTTCCTACACTCAGGATGCAGAACTCCTCTGAACTGCGTCTCCCTACTTCCAATGTACAGAAATCCTGTAAGCTGCTTCTCTTTTACTCAGACTACTGAAAACACGCATAGTGCGTAAGACTACTGCCATGCTACAGAACTCCCGTAAAGTGTTTCCTACACTCAGGATGCAGAACTCCTGTAAACTGCTTCTCCGTACTTCCAATGTACAGAAACCCTGTAAACTGCTTCTCTTTTACTCACACTACTGAAAACCCACATTGTGCGTAAGACTACTCCCATGCTACAGAACTCCCGTAAAGTGTTTCCTACACTCAGGATGCAGAACCCCTGTAAACTGCCTCTCACTACTTCCATTGTACAGAAATCCTGTAAGCTGCTTCTCTTTTACTCAGACTACTGAAAACCCGCATAGTGCGTAAGACTACTCCCATGCTACAGAACTCCCGTAAAGGGTTTCCTACACTCAGGATGCAGAACTCCTGTAAACTGCCTCTCACTACTTCCATTGTACAGAAATCCTGTAAGCTGCTTCTGTTTTACTCAGACTACTGAAAACCCGCATAGTGCGTAAGACTTCTCCCATGCTACAGAACTCCCGTAAAGTGTTTCCTACACTCAGGATGCAGAACTCCTGTAAACTGCTTCTCCGTACTTCCAATGTACAGAAACCCTGTAAGCTGCTTCTCTTTTACTCACACTACTGAAAACCCGCATGGTGCGTAAGACTACTCCCATGCTACAGAACTCCCGTAAAGTGTTTCCTACACTCAGGATGCAGAACTCCTGTAAACTGCTTCTCCGTACTTCCAATGTACAGAAACCCTGTAAGCTGCTTCTCTTTTACTCACACTACTGAAAACCCACATGGTGCGTAAGACTACTCCCATGCTACAGAACTCCCGTAAAGTGTTTCCTACACTCAGGTTGCAGAACTCCTGTAAACTGCCTCTCACTACTTCCATTGTACAGAAATCCTGTAAGCTGCTTCTCTTTTACTCAGACTACTGAAAACCCGCATAGTGCGTAAGACTACTCCCATGCTACAGAACTCCCGTAAAGTGTTTCCTACACTCAGGATGCAGAACTCCTGTAAACTGCCTCTCAGTACTTCCAATGTACAGAAATCCTGTAAGCTGCTTCTCTTTTACTCACACTACTGAAAACCCGCATAGTCTGTAAGACTACTCCAATGCTACAGAACTCCCGTAAAGTGTTTCCTACACTCAGGATGCAGAACTCCTGTAAACTGCCTCTCAGTACTTCCAATGTACAGAAATCCTGTAAGCTGCTTCTCTTTTACTCACACTACTGAAAACCCGCATTGTGCGTATGACTACTCCCATGCTAGAGAACTCCCGTAAAGTGTTTCCTACACTCAGGATGCAGAACTCCTGTAAACTGCCTCTCACTACTTCCAATGTACAGAAATCCTGTAAGCTGCTTCTCTTTTACTAACACTACTGAAAACCCGCATAGTGTGTAAGACTACTCCCATGCTACAGAACTCCCGTAAAGTGTTTCCTCCACTCAGGATGCAGAACTCCTGTAAACTGCCTCTCACTACTTCCAATGTACAGAAATCCTGTAAGCTGCTTCTGTTTTACTCAGACTACTGAAAACCCGCATGGTGCGTAAGACTACTCCCATGCTACAGAACTCCCGTAAAGTGTTTCCCACACTCAGGATGCAGAACTCCTGTAAACTGCCTCTCACTACTTCCATTGTACAGAAATCCTGTAAGCTGCTTCTCTTTTACTCAGACTACTGAAAACCCACATTGTGCGTAAGACTACTCCCATGCTACAGAACTCCCGTAAAGTGTTTCCTACACTCAGGATGCAGAACTGCTGTAAACTGCCTCTCACTACTTCCAATGTACAGAAATCCTGTAAGCTGCTTCTCTTTTACTCAGACTACTGAAAACACGCATAGTGCGTAAGACTACTCCCATGCTACAGAACTCCCGTAAAGTGTTTCCTACACTCAGGATGCAGAACTCCTGTAAACTGCCTCTCACTACTTCCATTGTACAGAAATCCTGTAAGCTGCTTCTCTTTTACTCACACTACTGAAAACCCGCATGGTGCGTAAGACTACTCCCATGCTACAGAACTCCCATAAAGTGTTTCCCACACTCAGGATGCAGAACTCCTGTAAACTGCCTCTCACTACTTCCAATGTACAGAAATCCTGTAAGCTGCTTCTCTTTCACTCAGACTACTGAAAACCCGCATAGTGCGTAAGACTACTCCCATGCTACAGAACTCCCGTAAAGTGTTTCCTACACTCAGGATGCAGAACTCCTGTAAACTGCCTCTCCGTACTTCCAATGTACAGAAACCCTGTAAGCTGCTTCTCTTTTACTCACACTACTGAAAACCCGCATAGTGTGTAAGACTACTCCCATGCTACAGAACTCCCGTAAAGTGTTTCCTACACTCAGGATGCAGAACTCCTGTAAACTGCCTCTCACTACTTCGAATGTACAGAAATCCTGTAAGCTGCTTCTCTTTTACTCACACTACTGAAAACACGCATAGTGTGTAAGACTACTGCCATGCTACAGAACTCCCGTAAAGTGTTTCCTACACTCAGGATGCAGAACTCCTGTAAACTGCCTCTCACTACTTCCAGTGTACAGAAATCCTGTAAGCTGCTTCTCTTTTACTCACACCACTGAAAACCCGCATTGTGCGTATGACTACTCCCATGCTACAGAACTCCCGTAAAGTGTTTCCTACACTCAGGATGCAGAACTCCTGTAAACTGCCTCTCACTACTTCCATTGTACAGAAATCCTGTAAGCTGCTTCTCTTTTACTCAGACTACTGAAAACCCGCATGGTGCGTAAGACTACTCCCATGCTACAGAACTCCCGTAAAGTGTTTCCTACACTCAGGATGCAGAACTCCTGTAAACTGCCTCTCACTACTTCCATTGTACAGAAATCCTGTAAGCTGCTTCTGTTTCACTCAGACTACTGAACCCGCATGGTGCGTAAGACTACTCCCATGCTACAGAACTCCCGTAAAGTGTTTCCTCCACTCAGGATGCAGAACTCCTGTAAACTGCCTCTCACTACTTCCAATGTACAGAAATCCTGTAAGCTGCTTCTCTTTTACTCACACTACTGAAAACCCGCATGGTGCGTAAGACTACTCCCATGCTACAGAACTCCCGTAAAGTGTTTCCTACACTCAGGATGCAGAACTCCTGTAAACTGCCTCTCACTACTTCCATTGTACAGAAATCCTGTAAGCTGCTTCTCTTTCACTCAGACTACTGAAAACCCGCATGGTGCGTAAGACTACTCCCATGCTACAGAACTCCCGTAAAGTGTTTCCTACACTCAGGATGCAGAACTCCTGTAAACTGCCTCTCACTACTTCCATTGTACAGAAATCCTGTAAGCTGCTTCTCTTTCACTCACACTACTGAAAACCCACATGGTGCGTAAGACTACTCCCATGCTACAGAACTCCCGTAAAGTGTTTCCTACACTCAGGATGCAGAACTCCTGTAAACTGCCTCTCACTACTTCCATTGTACAGAAATCCTGTAAGCTGCTTCTCTTTCACTCAGACTACGGAAAACCCGCATAGTGCGTAAGACTACTCCCATGCTACAGAACTCCCATAAAGTGTTTCCTACACTCAGGATGCAGAACTCCTGTAAACTGCCTCTCACTACTTCCAATGTACAGAAATCCTGTAAGCTGCTTCTCTTTTACTCAGACTACTGAAAACCCGCATAGTGTGTAAGACTACTCCCATGCTACAGAACTCCCGTAAAGTGTTTCCTCCACTCAGGATGCAGAACTCCTGTAAACTGCCTCTCACTACTTCCAATGTACAGAAATCCTGTAAGCTGCTTCTGTTTTACTCAGACTACTGAAAACCCGCATGGAGCGTAAGACTACTCCCATGCTACAGAACTCCCGTAAAGTGTTTCCTACACTCAGGATGCAGAACTCCTGTAAACTGCCTCTCACTACTTCCATTGTACAGAAATCCTGTAAGCTGCTTCTCTTTTACTCAGACTACTGAAAACCCGCATGGTGCGTAAGACTACTCTCATGCTACAGAACTCCCATAAAGTGTTTCCTACACTCAGGATGCAGAACTCCTGTAAACTGCCTCTCACTACTTCCAATGTACAGAAATCCTGTAAGCTGCTTCTCTTTTACTCAGACTACTGAAAACCCGCATAGTGCGTAAGACTACTCCCATGCTACAGAACTCCCGTAAAGTGTTTCCTACACTCAGGATGCAGAACTCCTGTGAACTGCTTCTCCGTACTTCCAATGTACAGAAACCCTGTAAGCTGCTTCTCTTTTACTCACACTACTGAAAACCCACATTGTGCGTAAGACTACTCCCATGCTACAGAACTCCCGTAAAGTGTTTCCTACACTCAGGATGCAGAACTCCTGTAAACTGCCTCTCACTACTTCCATTGTACAGAAATCCTGTAAGCTGCTTCTGTTTTACTCAGACTACTGAAAACCCGCATAGTGCGTAAGATTACTCCCATGCTACAGAACTCCCGTAAAGTGTTTCCTACACTCAGGATGCAGAACTCCTGTAAACTGCCTCTCACTACTTCCAATGTACAGAAATCCTGTAAGCTGCTTCTGTTTTACTCAGACTACTGAAAACCCACATAGTGCGTAAGACTACTCCCATGCTACAGAACTCCCGTAAAGTGTTTCCTACACTCAGGATGCAGAACTCCTGTAAACTGCTTCTCCGTACTTCCAATGTACAGAAACCCTGTAAGCTGCTTCTCTTTTACTCACACTACTGAAAACCCGCATGGTGCGTAAGACTACTCCCATGCTACAGAACTCCCGTAAAGTGTTTCCTACACTCAGGATGCAGAACTCCTGTAAACTGCTTCTCACTACTTCCATTGTACAGAAATCCTGTAAGCTGCTTCTGTTTTACTCAGACTACTGAAAACCCGCATAGTGCGTAAGACTACTCCCATGCTACAGAACTCCCGTAAAGTGTTTCCTACACTCAGGATGCAGAACTCCTGTGAACTGCGTCTCCCTACTTCCAATGTACAGAAATCCTGTAAGCTGCTTCTCTTTTACTCAGACTACTGAAAACCCGCATGGTGCATAAGACTACTCCCATGCTACAGAACTCCCGTAAAGTGTTTCCTACACTCAGGATGCAGAACTCCTGTAAACTGCTTCTCTGTACTTCCAATGTACAGAAACCCTGTAAGCTGCTTCTCTTTTACTCACACTACTGAAAACCCGCATGGTGCGTAAGACTACTCCCATGCTACAGAACTCCCGTAAAGTGTTTCCTACACTCAGGATGCAGAACTCCTGTAAACTGCTTCTCCGTACTTCCAATGTACAGAAACCCTGTAAGCTGCTTCTCTTTTACTCACCCTACTGAAAACCCACATGGTGCATAAGACTACTCCCATGCTACAGAACTCCCGTAAAGTGTTTCCTACACTCAGGTTGCAGAACTCCTGTAAACTGCCTCTCACTACTTCCATTGTACAGAAATCCTGTAAGCTGCTTCTCTTTCACTCAGACTACTGAAAACCCGCATAGAGCGTAAGACTACTCCCATGCTACAGAACTCCCGTAAAGTGTTTCCTACACTCAGGATGCAGAACTCCTGTAAACTGCCTCTCACTACTTCCAATGTACAGAAATCCTGTAAGCTGCTTCTCTTTTACTCACACTACTGAAAACCCGCATAGTCTGTAAGACTACTCCCATGCTACAGAACTCCCGTAAAGTGTTTCCTACACTCAGGATGCAGAACTCCTGTAAACTGCCTCTCAGTACTTCCAATGTACAGAAATCCTGTAAGCTGCTTCTCTTTTACTCACACTACTGAAAACCCGCATTGTGCGTATGACTACTCCCATGCTACAGAACTCCCGTAAAGTGTTTCCTACACTCAGGATGCAGAACTCCTGTAAACTGCCTCTCACTACTTATATTGTACAGAAATCCTGTAAGCTGCTTCTCTTTTACTCAGACTACTGAAAACACGCATAGTGTGTAAGACTACTCCCATGCTACAGAACTCCCGTAAAGTGTTTCCTACACTCAGGATGCAGAACTCCTGTAAACTGCCTCTCACTACTTCCATTGTACAGAAATCCTGTAAGCTGCTTCTCTTTCACTCAGACTACTGAAAACCCGCATAGTGCGTAAGACTACTCCCATGCTACAGAACTCCCGTAAAGTGTTTCCTACACTCAGGATGCAGAACTCCTGTAAACTGCCTCTCCCTACTTCCAATGTACAGAAATCCTGTAAGCTGCTTCTCTTTTACTCAGACTACTGAAAACCCGCATAGTGCGTAAGACTACTCCCATGCTACAGAACTCCCGTAAAGTGTTTCCTACACTCAGGATGCAGAACTCCTGTAAACTGCCTCTCCCTACTTCCAATGTACAGTAATCCTGTAAGCTGCTTCTCTTTTACTCAGACTACTGAAAACACGCATAGTGTGTAAGACTACTCCCATGCTTCAGAACTCCCGTAAAGTGTTTCCTACACTCAGGATGCAGAACTCCTGTAAACTGCCTCTCACTACTTCCAATGTACAGAAATCCTGTAAGCTGCTTCTCTTTTACTCACACTACTGAAAACCCGCATTGTGCGTATGACTACTCCCATGCTACAGAACTCCCGTAAAGTGTTTCCTACACTCAGGATGCAGAACTCCTGTAAACTGCCTCTCACTACTTCCATTGTACAGAAATCCTGTAAGCTGCTTCTGTTTCACTCAGACTACTGAAAACCCGCATGGTGCGTAAGACTACTCCCATGCTACAGAACTCCCGTAAAGTGTTTCCTACACTCAGGTTGCAGAACTCCTGTAAACTGCCTCTCACTACTTCCATTGTACAGAAATCCTGTAAGCTGCTTCTCTTTCACTCAGACTACTGAAAACCCGCATAGTGCGTAAGACTACTCCCATGCTACAGAACTCCCGTAAAGTGTTTCCTACACTCAGGATGCAGAACTCCTGTAAACTGCCTCTCACTACTTCCAATGTACAGAAATCCTGTAAGCTGCTTCTCTTTTACTCACACTACTGAAAACCCGCATAGTCTGTAAGACTACTCCCATGCTACAGAACTCCCGTAAAGTGTTTCCTACACTCAGGATGCAGAACTCCTGTAAACTGCCTCTCCCTACTTCCAATGTACAGAAACCCTGTAAGCTGCTTCTCTTTTACTCACACTACTGAAAACCCGCATTGTGCGTATGACTACTCCCATGCTACAGAACTCCCGTAAAGTGTTTCCTACACTAAGGATGCAGAACTCCTGTAAACTGCCTCTCACTACTTCCAATGTACAGAAATCCTGTAAGCTGCTTCTCTTTTACTCAGACTACTGAAAACACGCATAGTGCGTAAGACTACTCCCATGCTACAGAACTCCCGTAAAGTGTTTCCTACACTCAGGATGCAGAACTCCTGTAAACTGCCTCTCACTACTTCCATTGTACAGAAATCCTGTAAGCTGCTTCTCTTTTACTCAGACTACTGAAAACCCGCATGGTGCGTAAGACTACTCCCATGCTACAGAACTCCTGTAAAGTGTTTCCTACACTCAGGATGCAGAACTGCTGTAAACTGCCTCTCACTACTTCCAATGTACAGAAATCCTGTAAGCTGCTTCTCTTTTACTCAGACTACTGAAAACCCGCATAGTGCGTAAGACTACTCCCATGCTACAGAACTCCCGTAAAGTGTTTCCTACACTCAGGATGCAGAACTCCTGTAAACTGCCTCTCACTACTTCCATTGTACAGAAATCCAGTAAGCTGCTTCTCTTTTACTCAGACTACTGAAAACCCGCATGGTGCGTAAGACTACTCCCATGCTACAGAACTCCCGTAAAGTGTTTCCTACACTCAGGATGCAGAACTCCTGTAAACTGCCTCTCACTACTTATATTGTACAGAAATCCTGTAAGCTGCTTCTCTTTTACTGAGACTACTGAAAACACGCATAGTGCGTAAGACTACTACCATGCTACAGAACTGCCGTAAAGTGTTTCCTACACTCAGGATGCAGAACTCCTGTAAACTGCCTCTCACTACTTCCATTGTACAGAAATCCTGTAAGCTGCTTCTCTTTCACTCAGACTACTGAAAACCCGCATAGTGCGTAAGACTACTCCCATGCTACAGAACTCCCGTAAAGTGTTTCCTACACTAAGGATGCAGAACTCCTGTAAACTGCGTCTCTCTACTTCCAATGTACAGAAATCCTGTAAGCTGCTTCTCTTTTACTCACACTACTGAAAACCCGCATAGTGTGTAAGACTACTCCCATGCTACTGAACTCCCGTAAAGTGTTTCCTACACTCAGGATGCAGAACTCCTGTAAACTGCCTCTCACTACTTCCATTGTACAGAAATCCTGTAAGCTGCTTCTCTTTTACTCAGACTACTGAAAACCCGCATGGTGCGTAAGGCTACTCCCATGCTACAGAACTCCCGTAAAGTGTTTCCTACACTCAGGATGCAGAACTCCTGTAAACTGCCTCGCACTACTTCCATTGTACAGAAATCCTGTAAGCTGCTTCTGTTTTACTCAGACTACTGAAAACCCGCATGGTGCGTAAGACTACTCTCATGCTACAGAACTCCCATAAAGTGTTTCCTACACTCAGGATGCAGAACTCCTGTAAACTGCCTCTCCGTACTTCCAATGTAGAGAAATCCTGTAAGCTGCTTCTCTTTTACTCAGACTACTGAAAACCCGCATAGTGCGTAAGACTACTCCCATGCTACAGAACTCCCGTAAAGTGTTTCCTACACTCAGGATGCAGAACTCCTCTGAACTGCGTCTCCCTACTTCCAATGTACAGAAACCCTGTAAGCTGCTTCTCTTTTACTCAGACTACTGAAAACACGCATAGTGCGTAAGACTACTCCCATGCTACAGAACTCCCGTAAAGTGTTTCCTACACTCAGGATGCAGAACTCCTGTAAACTGCTTCTCCGTACTTCCAATGTACAGAAATCCTGTAAGCTGCTTCTCTTTTACTCACACTACTGAAAACCCACATTGTGCGTAAGACTACTCCCATGCTACAGAACTCCCGTAAAGTGTTTCCTACACTCAGGATGCAGAACTCCTGTAAACTGCCTCTCACTACTTCCATTGTACAGAAATCCTGTAAGCTGCTTCTGTTTTACTCAGACTACTGAAAACCCGCATAGTGCGTAAGACTACTCCCATGCTACAGAACTCCCGTAAAGTGTTTCCTACACTCAGGATGCAGAACTCCTGTAAACTGCCTCTCACTACTTCCATTGTACAGAAATCCTGTAAGCTGCTTCTGTTTTACTCAGACTACTGAAAACCCGCATAGTGCGTAAGACTACTCCCATGCTACAGAACTCCCGTAAAGTGTTTCCTACACTCAGGATGCAGAACTCCTGTAAACTGCTTCTCCGTACTTCCAATGTACAGAAACCCTGTAAGCTGCTTCTCTTTTACTCAGACTACTGAAAACCCGCATGGTGCGTAAGACTACTCCCATGCTACAGAACTCCCGTAAAGTGTTTCCTACACTCAGGATGCAGAACTCCTGTAAACTGCTTCTCCGTACTTCCAATGTACAGAAACCCTGTAAGCTGCTTCTCTTTTACTCAGACTACTGAAAACCCGCATGGTGCGTAAGACTACTCCCATGCTACAGAACTCCCGTAAAGTGTTTCCTACACTCAGGTTGCAGAACTCCTGTAAACTGCCTCTCACTACTTCCATTGTACAGAAATCCTGTAAGCTGCTTCTCTTTTACTCAGACTACTGAAAACCCGCATAGTGCGTAAGACTACTCCCATGCTACAGAACTCCCGTAAAGTGTTTCCTACACTCAGGATGCAGAACTCCTGTAAACTGCCTCTCACTACTTCCAATGTACAGAAATCCTGTAAGCTGCTTCTCTTTTACTCACACTACTGAAAACCCGCATTGTGCGTATGACTACTCCCATGCTACAGAACTCCCGTAAAGTGTTTCCTACACTCAGGATGCAGAACTCCTGTAAACTGCCTCTCACTACTTCCAATGTACAGAAATCCTGTAAGCTGCCTCTCTTTTACTCAGACTACTGAAAACCCGCATAGTGCGTAAGACTAATCCCATGCTACAGAACTCCCGTAAAGTGTTTCCTACACTCAGGATGCAGAACTCCTGTAAACTGCCTCTCACTACTTCCATTGTACAGAAATCCAGTAAGCTGCTTCTCTTTTACTCAGACTACTGAAAACCCGTATGGTGCGTAAGACTACTCCCATGCTACAGAACTCCCGTAAAGTGTTTCCTACACTCAGGATGCAGAACTCCTGTAAACTGCCTCTCACTACTTATATTGCACAGAAATCCTGTAAGCTGCTTCTCTTTTACTCAGACTACTGAAAACACGCATAGTGCGTAAGACTACTCCCATGCTACAGAACTCCCGTAAAGTGTTTCCTACACTCAGGATGCAGAACTCCTGTAAACTGCCTCTCACTACTTCCATTGTACAGAAATCCTGTAAGCTGCTTCTCTTTCACTCAGACTACTGAAAACCCGCATAGTGCGTAAGACTACTCCCATGCTACAGAACTCCCGTAAAGTGTTTCCTACACTCAGGATGCAGAACTCCTGTAAACTGCGTCTCCCTACTTCCAATGTAGAGAAATCCTGTAAGCTGCTTCTCTTTTGCTCAGACTACTGAAAACCCGCATGGTGCGTAAGACTACTCTCATGCTACAGAACTCCCATAAAGTGTTTCCTACACTCAGGATGCAGAACTCCTGTAAACTGCCTCTAACTACTTCCAATGTACAGAAATCCTGTAAGCTGCTTCTCTTTTACTCAGACTACTGAAAACCCGCATAGTGCGTAAGACTACTCCCATGCTACAGAACTCCCGTAAAGTGTTTCCTACACTCAGGATGCAGAACTCCTCTGAACTGCGTCTCCCTACTTCCAATGTACAGAAATCCTGTAAGCTGTTTCTCTTTTACTCAGACTACTGAAAACACGCATAGTGCGTAAGACTACTCCCATGCTACAGAACTCCCGTAAAGTGTTTCCTACACTCAGGATGCAGAACTCCTGTAAACTGCTTCTCCGTACTTCCAATGTACAGAAACCCTGTAAGCTGCTTCTCTTTACTCACACTACTGAAAATCCACATTTGCGTAAGACTACTCCCATGCTACAGAACTCCCGTAAAGTGTTTCCTACACTCAGGATGCAGAACTCCTGTAAACTGCCTCTCACTACTTCCATTGTACAGAAATCCTGTAAGCTGCTTCTGTTTTACTCAGACTACTGAAAACCCGCATAGTGCGTAAGACTACTCCCATGCTACAGAACTCCCGTAAAGTGTTTCCTACACTCAGGATGCAGAACTCCTGTAAACTGCCTCTCACTACTTCCAATGTACAGAAATCCTGTAAGCTGCTTCTCTTTTACTCACACTACTGAAAACCCGCATAGTCTGTAAGACTACTCCAATGCTACAGAACTCCCGTAAAGTGTTTCCTACACTCAGGATGCAGAACTCCTGTAAACTGCCTCTCAGTACTTCCAATGTACAGAAATCCTGTAAGCTGCTTCTCTTTTACTCACACTACTTAAAACCCGCATTGTGCGTATGACTACTCCCATGCTACAGAACTCCCGTAAAGTGTTTCCTACACTAAGGATGCAGAACTCCTGTAAACTGCCTCTCACTACTTCCAATGTACAGAAATCCTGTAAGCTGCCTCTCTTTTACTCAGACTACTGAAAACCCGCATAGTGCGTAAGACTACTCCCATGCTACAGAACTCCCGTAAAGTGTTTCCTACACTCAGGATGCAGAACTCCTGTAAACTGCTTCTCCGTACTTCCAATGTACAGAAACCCTGTAAGCTGCTTCTCTTTTACTCACACTACTGAAAACCCACATTGTGCGTAAGACTACTCCCATGCTACAGAACTCCCGTAAAGTGTTTCCTACACTCAGGATGCAGAACTCCTGTAAACTGCCTCTCACTACTTCCATTGTACAGAAATCCTGTAAGCTGCTTCTGTTTTACTCAGACTACTGAAAACCCGCATAGTGCGTAAGACTACTCCCATGCTACAGAACTCCCGTAAAGTGTTTCCTACACTCAGGATGCAGAACTCCTGTAAACTGCCTCTCACTACTTCCATTGTACAGAAATCCTGTAAGCTGCTTCTGTTTTACTCAGACTACTGAAAACCCGCATAGTGCGTAAGACTACTCCCATGCTACAGAACTCCCGTAAAGTGTTTCCTACACTCAGGATGCAGAACTCCTGTAAACTGCTTCTCCGTACTTCCAATGTACAGAAACCCTGTAAGCTGCTTCTCTTTTACTCACACTACTGAAAACCCGCATGGTGCGTAAGACTACTCCCATGCTACAGAACTCCCGTAAAGTGTTTCCTACACTCAGGATGCAGAACTCCTGTAAACTGCTTCTCCGTACTTCCAATGTACAGAAACCCTGTAAGCTGCTTCTCTTTTACTCACACTACTGAAAACCCACATGGTGCGTAAGACTACTCCCATGCTACAGAACTCCCGTAAAGTGTTTCCTACACTCAGGTTGCAGAACTCCTGTAAACTGCCTCTCACTACTTCCATTGTACAGAAATCCTGTAAGCTGCTTCTCTTTTACTCAGACTACTGAAAACCCGCATAGTGCGTAAGACTACTCCCATGCTACAGAACTCCCGTAAAGTGTTTCCTACACTCAGGATGCAGAACTCCTGTAAACTGCCTCTCACTACTTCCAATGTACAGAAATCCTGTAAGCTGCTTCTCTTTTACTCACACTACTGAAAACCCGCATAGTCTGTAAGACTACTCCAATGCTACAGAACTCCCGTAAAGTGTTTCCTACACTCAGGATGCAGAACTCCTGTAAACTGCCTCTCAGTACTTCCAATGTACAGAAATCCTGTAAGCTGCTTCTCTTTTACTCACACTACTGAAAACCCGCATTGTGCGTATGACTACTCCCATGCAACAGAACTCCCGTAAAGTGTTTCCTACACTAAGGATGCAGAACTCCTGTAAACTGCCTCTCACTACTTCCAATGTACAGAAATCCTGTAAGCTGCCTCTCTTTTACTCAGACTACTGAAAACCCGCATAGTGCGTAAGACTAATCCCATGCTACAGAACTCCCGTAAAGTGTTTCCTACACTCAGGATGCAGAACTCCTGTAAACTGCCTCTCACTACTTCCATTGTACAGAAATCCAGTAAGCTGCTTCTCTTTTACTCAGACTACTGAAAACCCGCATGGTGCGTAAGACTACTCCCATGCTACAGAACTCCCGTAAAGTGTTTCCTACACTCAGGATGCAGAACTCCTGTAAACTGCCTCTCACTACTTCCATTGTACAGAAATCCTGTAAGCTGCTTCTCTTTTACTCAGACTACTGAAAACACGCATAGTGCGTAAGACTACTCCCATGCTACAGAACTCCCGTAAAGTGTTTCCTACACTCAGGATGCAGAACTCCTGTAAACTGCCTCTCACTACTTCCATTGTACAGAAATCCTGTAAGCTGCTTCTCTTTCACTCAGACTACTGAAAACCCGCATAGTGCGTAAGACTACTCCCATGCTACAGAACTCCCGTAAAGTGTTTCCTACACTCAGGATGCAGAACTCCTGTAAACTGCCTCTAACTACTTCCAATGTACAGAAATCCTGTAAGCTGCTTCTCTTTTACTCAGACTACTGAAAACCCGCATAGTGCGTAAGACTACTCCCATGCTACAGAACTCCCGTAAAGTGTTTCCTACACTCAGGATGCAGAACTCCTCTGAACTGCGTCTCCCTACTTCCAATGTACAGAAATCCTGTAAGCTGCTTCTCTTTTACTCAGACTACTGAAAACCCGCATGGTGCGTAAGACTACTCTCATGCTACAGAACTCCCATAAAGTGTTTCCTACACTCAGGATGCAGAACTCCTGTAAACTGCCTCTAACTACTTCCAATGTACAGAAATCCTGTAAGCTGCTTCTCTTTTACTCAGACTACTGAAAACCCGCATAGTGCGTAAGACTACTCCCATGCTACAGAACTCCCGTAAAGTGTTTCCTACACTCAGGATGCAGAACTCCTCTGAACTGCGTCTCCCTACTTCCAATGTACAGAAATCCTGTAAGCTGCTTCTCTTTTACTCAGACTACTGAAAACACGCATAGTGCGTAAGACTACTCCCATGCTACAGAACTCCCGTAAAGTGTTTCCTACACTCAGGATGCAGAACTCCTGTAAACTGCTTCTCCGTACTTCCAATGTACAGAAACCCTGTAAGCTGCTTCTCTTTTACTCACACTACTGAAAACCCACATTGTGCGTAAGACTACTCCCATGCTACAGAACTCCCGTAAAGTGTTTCCTACACTCAGGATGCAGAACTCCTGTAAACTGCCTCTCACTACTTCCATTGTACAGAAATCCTGTAAGCTGCTTCTGTTTTACTCAGACTACTGAAAACCCGCATAGTGCGTAAGACTACTCCCATGCTACAGAACTCCCGTAAAGTGTTTCCTACACTCAGGATGCAGAACTCCTGTAAACTGCCTCTCACTACTTCCATTGTACAGAAATCCTGTAAGCTGCTTCTGTTTTACTCAGACTACTGAAAACCCGCATAGTGCGTAAGAGTACTCCCATGCTACAGAACTCCCGTAAAGTGTTTCCTACACTCAGGATGCAGAACTCCTGTAAACTGCTTCTCCGTACTTCCAATGTACAGAAACCCTGTAAGCTGCTTCTCTTTTACTCACACTACTGAAAACCCGCATGGTGCGTAAGACTACTCCCATGCTACAGAACTCCCGTAAAGTGTTTCCTACACTCAGGATGCAGAACTCCTGTAAACTGCTTCTCCGTACTTCCAATGTACAGAAACCCTGTAAGCTGCTTCTCTTTTACTCACACTGCTGAAAACCCACGTGGTGCGTAAGACTACTCCCATGCTACAGAACTCCCGTAAAGTGTTTCCTACACTCAGGTTGCAGAACTCCTGTAAACTGCCTCTCACTACTTCCATTGTACAGAAATCCTGTAAGCTGCTTCTCTTTTACTCAGACAACTGAAAACCCGCATAGTGCGTAAGACTACTCCCATGCTACAGAACTCCCGTAAAGTGTTTCCTACACTCAGGATGCAGAACTCCTGTAAACTGCCTCTCACTACTTCCAATGTACAGAAATCCTGTAAGCTGCTTCTCTTTTACTCACACTACTGAAAACCCGCATAGTCTGTAAGACTACTCCAATGCTACAGAACTCCCGTAAAGTGTTTCCTACACTCAGGATGCAGAACTCCTGTAAACTGCCTCTCAGTACTTCCAATGTACAGAAATCCTGTAAGCTGCTTCTCTTTTACTCACACTACTGAAAACCCGCATTGTGCGTATGACTACTCCCATGCTACAGAACTCCCGTAAAGTGTTTCCTACACTAAGGATGCAGAACTCCTGTAAACTGCCTCTCACTACTTCCAATGTACAGAAATCCTGTAAGCTGCCTCTCTTTTACTCAGACTACTGAAAACCCGCATAGTGCGTAAGACTAATCCCATGCTACAGAACTCCTGTAAAGTGTTTCCTACACTCAGGATGCAGAACTCCTGTAAACTGCCTCTCACTACTTCCATTGTACAGAAATCCTGTAAGCTGCTTCTCTTTTACTCAGACTACTGAAAACCCGCATAGTGCGTAAGACTACTCCCATGCTACAGAACTCCCGTAAAGTGTTTCCTACACTCAGGATGCAGAACTCCTGTAAACTGCCTCTCACTACTTCCAATGTACAGAAATCCTGTAAGCTGCTTCTCTTTTACTCACACTACTGAAAACCCGCATAGTCTGTAAGACTACTCCAATGCTACAGAACTCCCGTAAAGTGTTTCCTACACTCAGGATGCAGAACTCCTGTAAACTGCCTCTCACTACTTCCATTGTACAGAAATCCTGTAAGCTGCTTCTCTTTTACTCACACTACTGAAAACCCGCATTGTGCGTATGACTACTCCCATGCTACAGAACTCCCGTAAAGTGTTTCCTACATTCAGGATGCAGAACTCCTGTAAACTGCCTCTCACTACTTCCAATGTACAGAAATCCTGTAAGCTGCCTCTCTTTTACTCAGACTACTGAAAACCCGCATAGTGCGTAAGACTAATCCCATGCTACAGAACTCCTGTAAAGAGTTTCCTACACTCAGGATGCAGAACTCCTGTAAACTGCCTCTCACTACTTCCATTGTACAGAAATCCAGTAAGCTGCTTCTCTTTTACTCAGACTACTGAAAACCCGCATGGTGCGTAAGCCTACTCCCATGCTACAGAACTCCCGTAAAGTGTTTCCTACACTCAGGATGCAGAACTCCTGTAAACTGCCTCTCACTACTTCCATTGTACAGAAATCCTGTAAGCTGCTTGTCTTTTACTCAGACTACTGAAAACCCGCATAGTGCGTAAGACTACTCCCATGCTACAGAACTCCCGTAAAGTGTTTCCTACACTCAGGATGCAGAACTCCTGTAAACTGCCTCTCACTACTTCCAATGTACAGAAATCCTGTAAGCTGCTTCTCTTTTACTCAGACTACTGAAAACCCGCATAGTGCGTAAGACTACTCCCATGCTACAGAACTCCCGTAAAGTGTTTCCTACACTCAGGATGCAGAACTCCTGTAAACTGCCTCTCACTACTTCCATTGTACAGAAATCCTGTAAGCTGCTTCTGTTTCACTCAGACTACTGAAAACCCGCATGGTGCATAAGACTACTCCCATGCTACAGAACTCCCGTAAAGTGTTTCCTACACTCAGGTTGCAGAACTCCTGTAAACTGCCTCTCACTACTTCCATTGTACAGAAATCCTGTAAGCTGCTTCTGTTTCACTCAGACTACTGAAAACCCGCATGGTGCATAAGACTACTCCCATGCTACAGAACTCCCGTAAAGTGTTTCCTACACTCAGGTTGCAGAACTCCTGTAAACTGCCTCTCACTACTTCCAATGTACAGAAATCCTGTAAGCTGCTTCTCTTTTACTCACACTACTGAAAACCCGCATAGTCTGTAAGACTACTCCCATGCTACAGAACTCCCGTAAAGTGTTTCCTACACTCAGGATGCAGAACTCCTGTAAACTGCCTCTCAGTACTTCCAATGTACAGAAATCCTGTAAGCTGCTTCTCTTTTACTCACACTACTGAAAACCCGCATTGTGCGTATGACTACTCCCATGCTACAGAACTCCCGTAAAGTGTTTCCTACACTAAGGATGCAGAACTCCTGTAAACTGCCTCTCACTACTTCCAATGTACAGAAATCCTGTAAGCTGCCTCTCTTTTACTCAGACTACTGAAAACCCGCATAGTGCGTAAGACTAATCCCATGCTACAGAACTCCCGTAAAGTGTTTCCTACACTCAGGATGCAGAACTCCTGTAAACTGCCTCTCACTACTTCCATTGTACAGAAATCCAGTAAGCTGCTTCTCTTTTACTCAGACTACTGAAAACCCGCATGGTGCGTAAGACTACTCCCATGCTACAGAACTCCCGTAAAGTGTTTCCTACACTCAGGATGCAGAACTCCTGTAAACTGCGTCTCCCTACTTCCAATGTACAGAAATCCTGTAAGCTGCTTCTCTTTTACTCAGACTACTGAAAACCCACATTGTGCGTAAGACTACTCCCATGCTACAGAACTCCCGTAAAGTGTTTCCTACACTCAGGATGCAGAACTCCTGTAAACTGCCTCGCACTACTTCCATTGTACAGAAATCCTATAAGCTGCTTCTGTTTTACTCAGACTACTGAAAACCCGCATGGTGCGTAAGACTACTCTCATGCTACAGAACTCCCATAAAGTGTTTCCTACACTCAGGATGCAGAACTCCTGTAAACTGCCTCTAACTACTTCCAATGTACAGAAATCCTGTAAGCTGCTTCTCTTTTACTCAGACTACTGAAAACCCGCATAGTGCGTAAGACTACTCCCATGCTACAGAACTCCCGTAAAGTGTTTCCTACACTCAGGATGCAGAACTCCTCTGAACTGCGTCTCCCTACTTCCAATGTACAGAAATCCTGTAAGCTGCTTCTCTTTTACTCAGACTACTGAAAACACGCATAGTGCGTAAGACTACTGCCATGCTACAGAACTCCCGTAAAGTGTTTCCTACACTCAGGATGCAGAACTCCTGTAAACTGCTTCTCCGTACTTCCAATGTACAGAAACCCTGTAAACTGCTTCTCTTTTACTCACACTACTGAAAACCCACATTGTGCGTAAGACTACTCCCATGCTACAGAACTCCCGTAAAGTGTTTCCTACACTCAGGATGCAGAACCCCTGTAAACTGCCTCTCACTACTTCCATTGTACAGAAATCCTGTAAGCTGCTTCTCTTTTACTCAGACTACTGAAAACCCGCATAGTGCGTAAGACTACTCCCATGCTACAGAACTCCCGTAAAGGGTTTCCTACACTCAGGATGCAGAACTCCTGTAAACTGCCTCTCACTACTTCCATTGTACAGAAATCCTGTAAGCTGCTTCTGTTTTACTCAGACTACTGAAAACCCGCATAGTGCGTAAGACTTCTCCCATGCTACAGAACTCCCGTAAAGTGTTTCCTACACTCAGGATGCAGAACTCCTGTAAACTGCTTCTCCGTACTTCCAATGTACAGAAACCCTGTAAGCTGCTTCTCTTTTACTCACACTACTGAAAACCCGCATGGTGCGTAAGACTACTCCCATGCTACAGAACTCCCGTAAAGTGTTTCCTACACTCAGGATGCAGAACTCCTGTAAACTGCTTCTCCGTACTTCCAATGTACAGAAACCCTGTAAGCTGCTTCTCTTTTACTCACACTACTGAAAACCCACATGGTGCGTAAGACTACTCCCATGCTACAGAACTCCCGTAAAGTGTTTCCTACACTCAGGTTGCAGAACTCCTGTAAACTGCCTCTCACTACTTCCATTGTACAGAAATCCTGTAAGCTGCTTCTCTTTTACTCAGACTACTGAAAACCCGCATAGTGCGTAAGACTACTCCCATGCTACAGAACTCCCGTAAAGTGTTTCCTACACTCAGGATGCAGAACTCCTGTAAACTGCCTCTCACTACTTCCAATGTACAGAAATCCTGTAAGCTGCTTCTCTTTTACTCACACTACTGAAAACCCGCATAGTCTGTAAGACTACTCCAATGCTACAGAACTCCCGTAAAGTGTTTCCTACACTCAGGATGCAGAACTCCTGTAAACTGCCTCTCAGTACTTCCAATGTACAGAAATCCTGTAAGCTGCTTCTCTTTTACTCACACTACTGAAAACCCGCATTGTGCGTATGACTACTCCCATGCTAGAGAACTCCCGTAAAGTGTTTCCTACACTCAGGATGCAGAACTCCTGTAAACTGCCTCTCACTACTTCCAATGTACAGAAATCCTGTAAGCTGCTTCTCTTTTACTAACACTACTGAAAACCCGCATAGTGTGTAAGACTACTCCCATGCTACAGAACTCCCGTAAAGTGTTTCCTCCACTCAGGATGCAGAACTCCTGTAAACTGCCTCTCACTACTTCCAATGTACAGAAATCCTGTAAGCTGCTTCTGTTTTACTCAGACTACTGAAAACCCGCATGGTGCGTAAGACTACTCCCATGCTACAGAACTCCCGTAAAGTGTTTCCCACACTCAGGATGCAGAACTCCTGTAAACTGCCTCTCACTACTTCCATTGTACAGAAATCCTGTAAGCTGCTTCTCTTTTACTCAGACTACTGAAAACCCACATTGTGCGTAAGACTACTCCCATGCTACAGAACTCCCGTAAAGTGTTTCCTACACTCAGGATGCAGAACTGCTGTAAACTGCCTCTCACTACTTCCAATGTACAGAAATCCTGTAAGCTGCTTCTCTTTTACTCAGACTACTGAAAACACGCATAGTGCGTAAGACTACTCCCATGCTACAGAACTCCCGTAAAGTGTTTCCTACACTCAGGATGCAGAACTCCTGTAAACTGCCTCTCACTACTTCCATTGTACAGAAATCCTGTAAGCTGCTTCTCTTTTACTCACACTACTGAAAACCCGCATGGTGCGTAAGACTACTCCCATGCTACAGAACTCCCATAAAGTGTTTCCCACACTCAGGATGCAGAACTCCTGTAAACTGCCTCTCACTACTTCCAATGTACAGAAATCCTGTAAGCTGCTTCTCTTTCACTCAGACTACTGAAAACCCGCATAGTGCGTAAGACTACTCCCATGCTACAGAACTCCCGTAAAGTGTTTCCTACACTCAGGATGCAGAACTCCTGTAAACTGCCTCTCCGTACTTCCAATGTACAGAAACCCTGTAAGCTGCTTCTCTTTTACTCACACTACTGAAAACCCGCATAGTGTGTAAGACTACTCCCATGCTACAGAACTCCCGTAAAGTGTTTCCTACACTCAGGATGCAGAACTCCTGTAAACTGCCTCTCACTACTTCGAATGTACAGAAATCCTGTAAGCTGCTTCTCTTTTACTCACACTACTGAAAACACGCATAGTGTGTAAGACTACTGCCATGCTACAGAACTCCCGTAAAGTGTTTCCTACACTCAGGATGCAGAACTCCTGTAAACTGCCTCTCACTACTTCCAGTGTACAGAAATCCTGTAAGCTGCTTCTCTTTTACTCACACCACTGAAAACCCGCATTGTGCGTATGACTACTCCCATGCTACAGAACTCCCGTAAAGTGTTTCCTACACTCAGGATGCAGAACTCCTGTAAACTGCCTCTCACTACTTCCATTGTACAGAAATCCTGTAAGCTGCTTCTCTTTTACTCAGACTACTGAAAACCCGCATGGTGCGTAAGACTACTCCCATGCTACAGAACTCCCGTAAAGTGTTTCCTACACTCAGGATGCAGAACTCCTGTAAACTGCCTCTCACTACTTCCATTGTACAGAAATCCTGTAAGCTGCTTCTGTTTCACTCAGACTACTGAACCCGCATGGTGCGTAAGACTACTCCCATGCTACAGAACTCCCGTAAAGTGTTTCCTCCACTCAGGATGCAGAACTCCTGTAAACTGCCTCTCACTACTTCCAATGTACAGAAATCCTGTAAGCTGCTTCTCTTTTACTCACACTACTGAAAACCCGCATGGTGCGTAAGACTACTCCCATGCTACAGAACTCCCGTAAAGTGTTTCCTACACTCAGGATGCAGAACTCCTGTAAACTGCCTCTCACTACTTCCATTGTACAGAAATCCTGTAAGCTGCTTCTCTTTCACTCAGACTACTGAAAACCCGCATGGTGCGTAAGACTACTCCCATGCTACAGAACTCCCGTAAAGTGTTTCCTACACTCAGGATGCAGAACTCCTGTAAACTGCCTCTCACTACTTCCATTGTACAGAAATCCTGTAAGCTGCTTCTCTTTCACTCACACTACTGAAAACCCACATGGTGCGTAAGACTACTCCCATGCTACAGAACTCCCGTAAAGTGTTTCCTACACTCAGGATGCAGAACTCCTGTAAACTGCCTCTCACTACTTCCATTGTACAGAAATCCTGTAAGCTGCTTCTCTTTCACTCAGACTACGGAAAACCCGCATAGTGCGTAAGACTACTCCCATGCTACAGAACTCCCATAAAGTGTTTCCTACACTCAGGATGCAGAACTCCTGTAAACTGCCTCTCACTACTTCCAATGTACAGAAATCCTGTAAGCTGCTTCTCTTTTACTCAGACTACTGAAAACCCGCATAGTGTGTAAGACTACTCCCATGCTACAGAACTCCCGTAAAGTGTTTCCTCCACTCAGGATGCAGAACTCCTGTAAACTGCCTCTCACTACTTCCAATGTACAGAAATCCTGTAAGCTGCTTCTGTTTTACTCAGACTACTGAAAACCCGCATGGAGCGTAAGACTACTCCCATGCTACAGAACTCCCGTAAAGTGTTTCCTACACTCAGGATGCAGAACTCCTGTAAACTGCCTCTCACTACTTCCATTGTACAGAAATCCTGTAAGCTGCTTCTCTTTTACTCAGACTACTGAAAACCCGCATGGTGCGTAAGACTACTCTCATGCTACAGAACTCCCATAAAGTGTTTCCTACACTCAGGATGCAGAACTCCTGTAAACTGCCTCTCACTACTTCCAATGTACAGAAATCCTGTAAGCTGCTTCTCTTTTACTCAGACTACTGAAAACCCGCATAGTGCGTAAGACTACTCCCATGCTACAGAACTCCCGTAAAGTGTTTCCTACACTCAGGATGCAGAACTCCTGTGAACTGCTTCTCCGTACTTCCAATGTACAGAAACCCTGTAAGCTGCTTCTCTTTTACTCACACTACTGAAAACCCACATTGTGCGTAAGACTACTCCCATGCTACAGAACTCCCGTAAAGTGTTTCCTACACTCAGGATGCAGAACTCCTGTAAACTGCCTCTCACTACTTCCATTGTACAGAAATCCTGTAAGCTGCTTCTGTTTTACTCAGACTACTGAAAACCCGCATAGTGCGTAAGATTACTCCCATGCTACAGAACTCCCGTAAAGTGTTTCCTACACTCAGGATGCAGAACTCCTGTAAACTGCCTCTCACTACTTCCATTGTACAGAAATCCTGTAAGCTGCTTCTGTTTTACTCAGACTACTGAAAACCCACATAGTGCGTAAGACTACTCCCATGCTACAGAACTCCCGTAAAGTGTTTCCTACACTCAGGATGCAGAACTCCTGTAAACTGCTTCTCCGTACTTCCAATGTACAGAAACCCTGTAAGCTGCTTCTCTTTTACTCACACTACTGAAAACCCGCATGGTGCGTAAGACTACTCCCATGCTACAGAACTCCCGTAAAGTGTTTCCTACACTCAGGATGCAGAACTCCTGTAAACTGCTTCTCACTACTTCCATTGTACAGAAATCCTGTAAGCTGCTTCTGTTTTACTCAGACTACTGAAAACCCGCATAGTGCGTAAGACTACTCCCATGCTACAGAACTCCCGTAAAGTGTTTCCTACACTCAGGATGCAGAACTCCTGTGAACTGCGTCTCCCTACTTCCAATGTACAGAAATCCTGTAAGCTGCTTCTCTTTTACTCAGACTACTGAAAACCCGCATGGTGCGTAAGACTACTCCCATGCTACAGAACTCCCGTAAAGTGTTTCCTACACTCAGGATGCAGAACTCCTGTAAACTGCTTCTCTGTACTTCCAATGTACAGAAACCCTGTAAGCTGCTTCTCTTTTACTCACACTACTGAAAACCCGCATGGTGCGTAAGACTACTCCCATGCTACAGAACTCCCGTAAAGTGTTTCCTACACTCAGGATGCAGAACTCCTGTAAACTGCTTCTCCGTACTTCCAATGTACAGAAACCCTGTAAGCTGCTTCTCTTTTACTCACCCTACTGAAAACCCACATGGTGCATAAGACTACTCCCATGCTACAGAACTCCCGTAAAGTGTTTCCTACACTCAGGTTGCAGAACTCCTGTAAACTGCCTCTCACTACTTCCATTGTACAGAAATCCTGTAAGCTGCTTCTCTTTCACTCAGACTACTGAAAACCCGCATAGAGCGTAAGACTACTCCCATGCTACAGAACTCCCGTAAAGTGTTTCCTACACTCAGGATGCAGAACTCCTGTAAACTGCCTCTCACTACTTCCAATGTACAGAAATCCTGTAAGCTGCTTCTCTTTTACTCACACTACTGAAAACCCGCATAGTCTGTAAGACTACTCCCATGCTACAGAACTCCCGTAAAGTGTTTCCTACACTCAGGATGCAGAACTCCTGTAAACTGCCTCTCACTACTTCCAATGTACAGAAATCCTGTAAGCTGCTTCTCTTTTACTCAGACTACTGAAAACACGCATAGTGCGTAAGACTACTCCCATGCTACAGAACTCCCGTAAAGTGTTTCCTACACTCAGGATGCAGAACTCCTGTAAACTGCCTCTCACTACTTCCATTGTACAGAAATCCTGTAAGCTGCTTCTGTTTTACTCAGACTACTGAAAACCCGCATGGTGCGTAAGACTACTCCCATGCTACAGAACTCCCGTAAAGTGTTTCCTACACTCAGGATGCAGAACTCCTGTAAACTGCCTCTCACTACTTCCATTGTACACAAATCCTGTAAGCTGCTTCTCTTTTACTCACACTACTGAAAACCCACATGGTGCGTAAGACTACTCCCATGCTACAGAACTCCCGTAAAGTGTTTCCTACACTCAGGATGCAGAACTCCTGTAAACTGCTTCTCCGTACTTCCAATGTGCAGAAACCCTGTAAGCTGCTTCTCTTTTACTCACACTACTGAAAACCCACATGGTGCGTAAGACTACTCCCATGCTACAGAACTCCCGTAAAGTGTTTCCTACACTCAGGTTGCAGAACTCCTGTAAACTGCCTCTCACTACTTCCATTGTACAGAAATCCTGTAAGCTGCTTCTCTTTCACTCAGACTACTGAAAACTCGCATACTGGATATGACTACTCCCATGCTACAGAACTCCCGTAAAGTGTTTCCTACACTCAGGATGCAGAACTCCTGTAAACTGCCTCTCACTACTTCCAATGTAAAGAAATCCTGTAAGCTGCTTCTCTTTTACTCACACTACTGAAAACCCGCATAGTCTGTAAGAATACTCCCATGCTACAGAACTCCCGTAAAGTGTTTCCTACACTCAGGATGCAGAACTCCTGTAAACTGCCTCTCAGTACTTCCAATGTACAGAAATCCTGTAAGCTGCTTCTCTTTTACTCACACTACTGAAAAACCGCATAGTCTGTAAGAATACTCCCACGCTACAGAACTCCCGTAAAGTGTTTCCTACACTAGGATGCAGAACTCCTGTAAACTGCCTCTCACTACTTCCAATGTACAGAAATCCTGTAAGCTGCCTCTCTTTTACTCAGACTACTGAAAACCCGCATAGTGCGTAAGACTAATCCCATTCTACAGAACTCCTGTAAAGTGTTTCCTACACTCAGGATGCAGAACTCCTGTAAACTGCCTCTCACTACTTCCATTGTACAGAAATCCTGTAAGCTGCTTCTCTTTTACTCAGACTACTGAAAACCCGCATGGTGCGTAAGACTACTCCCATGCTACAGAACTCCCGTAAAGTGTTTCCTACACTCAGGATGCAGAACTCCTGTAAGCTGCCTCTCACTACTTATATTGTACAGAAATCCTGTAAGCTGCTTCTCTTTTACTCAGACTACTGAAAACCCGCATAGTGCGTAAGACTACTCCCATGCTACAGAACTCCCGTAAAGTGTTTCCTACACTCAGGATGCAGAACTCCTGTAAACTGCCTCTCCGTACTTCCAATGTACAGAAATCCTGTAAGCTGCTTCTCTTTCACTCAGACTACTGAAAACCCGCATAGTGCGTAAGACTACTCCCATGCTACAGAACTCCCGTAAAGTGTTTCCTACACTCAGGATGCAGAACTCCTGTAAACTGCCTCTCACTACTTCCAATGTACAGAAATCCTGTAAGCTGCTTCTCTTTTACTCAGACTACTGAAAACCCGCATGGTGCGTAAGACTACTCCCATGCTACAGAACTCCCGTAAAGTGTTTCCTACACTCAGGATGCAGAACTCCTGTAAACTGCCTCTCACTACTTCCATTGTACAGAAATCCTGTAAGCTGCTTCTCTTTTACTCAGACTACTGAAAACTCGCATAGTGCGTAATACTACTCCCATGCTACAGAACTCCCGTAAAGTGTTTCCTACACTCAGGATGCAGAACTCCTGTAAACTGCCTCTCACTACTTCCATTGTACACAAATCCTGTAAGCTGCTTCTCTTTTACTCACACTACTGAAAACCCGCATAGTGCGTAAGACTACTCCCATGCTACAGAACTCCCGTAAAGTGTTTCCTACACTCAGGATGCAGAACTCCTGTAAATTGCCTCTCACTACTTCCAATGTACAAAAATCCTGTAAGCTGCTTCTCTTTTACTCACACTACTGAAAACCCGCATAGTGTGTAAGACTACTCCCATGCTACAGAACTCCCGTAAAGTGTTTCCTCCACTCAGGATGCAGAACTCCTGTAAACTGCCTCTCACTACTTCCATTGTACAGAAATCCTGTAAGCTGCTTCTCTTTTACTCACACTACTGAAAACCCGCATAGTGCGTAAGACTACTCCCATGCTACAGAACTCCCGTAAAGTGTTTCCTACACTCAGGATGCAGAACTCCTGTAAACTGCCTCTCACTACTTCCAATGTACAAAAATCCTGTAAGCTGCTTCTCTTTTACTCACACTACTGAAAACCCGCATAGTGTGTAAGACTACTCCCATGCTAGAGAACTCCCGTAAAGTGTTTCCTCCACTCAGGATGCAGAACTCCTGTAAACTGCGTCTCCCTACTTCCAATGTACAAAAATCCTGTAAGCTGCTTCTGTTTTACTCAGACTACTGAAAACCCGCATAGTGTGTAAGACTACTCCCATGCTACAGAACTCCCGTAAAGTGTTTCCTACACTCAGGATGCAGAACTCCTGTAAACTGCCTCTCACTACTTCCATTGTACAGAAATCCTGTAAGCTGCTTCTCTTTCACTCAGACTACTGAAAACCCGCATGGTGCGTAAGACTACTCTCATGCTACAGAACTCCCATAAAGTGTTTCCTACACTCAGGATGCAGAACTCCTGTAAACTGCCTCTCACTACTTCCAATGTACAGAAATCCAGTAAGCTGCTTCTCTTTTACTCAGACTACTGAAAACCCGCATAGTGCGTAAGACTACTCCCATGCTACAGAACTCCCGTAAAGTGTTTCCTACACTCAGGATGCAGAACTCCTGTGAACTGCGTCTCCCTACTTCCAATGTACAGAAATCCTGTAAGCTGCTTCTCTTTTACTCAGACTACTGAAAACACGCATAGTGCGTAAGACTACTCCCATGCTACAGAACTCCCGTAAAGTGTTTCCTACACTCAGGATGCAGAACTCCTGTAAACTGCTTCTCCGTACTTCCAATGTACAGAAACCCTGTAAGCTGCTTCTCTTTTACTCACACTACTGAAAACCCACATTGTGCGTAAGACTACTCCCATGCTACAGAACTCCCGTAAAGTGTTTCCTACACTCAGGATGCAGAACTCCTGTAAACTGCCTCTCACTACTTCCATTGTACAGAAATCCTGTAAGCTGCCTCTCTTTTACTCAGACTACTGAAAACCCGCGTAGTGCGTAAGACTACTCCCATGCTACAGAACTCCCGTAAAGTGTTTCCTACACTCAGGATGCAGAACTCCTGTAAACTGCCTCTCACTACTTCCATTGTACAGAAATCCTGTAAGCTGCTTCTGTTTTACTCAGACTACTGAAAACCCGCATAGTGCGTAAGACTACTCCCATGCTACAGAACTCCCGTAAAGTGTTTCCTACACTCAGGATGCAGAACTCCTGTAAACTGCTTCTCCGTACTTCCAATGTACAGAAACCCTGTAAGCTGCTTCTCTTTTACTCACACTACTGAAAACCCGCATGGTGCGTAAGATTACTCCCATGCTACAGAACTCCCGTAAAGTGTTTCCTACACTCAGGATGCAGAACTCCTGTAAACTGCTTCTCCGTACTTCCAATGTACAGAAACCCTGTAAGCTGCTTCTCTTTTACTCACACTACTGAAAACCCACATGGTGCGTAAGACTACTCCCATGCTACAGAACTCCCGTAAAGTGTTTCCTACACTCAGGATGCAGAACTCCTGTAAACTGCCTCTCACTACTTCCAATGTACAGAAATCCTGTAAGCTGTTTCTCTTTCACTCAGACTACTTAAAACCCGCATAGTGCGTAAGACTACTCCCATGCTACAGAACTCCCGTAAAGTGTTTCCTACACTCAGGATGCAGAACTGCTGTAAACTGCCTCTCACTACTTCCAATGTACAGAAATCCTGTAAGCTGCTTCTCTTTTACTCAGACTACTGAAAACCCGCATAGTGCGTAAGACTACTCCCATGCTACAGAACTCCCGTAAAGTGTTTCCTACACTCAGGATGCAGAACTCCTGTAAACTGCCTCTCACTACTTCCAATGTACAGAAATCCTGTAAGCTGCTTCTCTTTTACTCAGACTACTGAAAACCCGCATGGTGCGTAAGACTACTCCCATGCTACAGAACTCCCGTAAAGTGTTTCCTACACTCAGGATGCAGAACTCCTGTAAACTGCCTCTCACTACTTCCATTGTACAGAAATCCTGTAAGCTGCTTCTCTTTCACTCAGACTACTGAAAACCCGCATAGTGCGTAAGACTACTCCCATGCTACAGAACTCCCGTAAAGTGTTTCCTACACTCAGGATGCAGAACTCCTGTAAACTGCCTCTCCGTACTTCCAATGTACAGAAACCCTGTAAGCTGCTTCTCTTTTACTCACACTACTGAAAACCCGCATAGTGTGTAAGACTACTCCCATGCTACAGAACTCCCGTAAAGTGTTTCCTACACTCAGGATGCAGAACTCCTGTAAACTGCCTCTCACTACTTCCAATGTACAGAAATCCTGTAAGCTGCTTCTCTTTTACTCAGACTACTGAAAACACGCATAGTGTGTAAGACTACTCCCATGCTTCAGAACTCCCGTAAAGTGTTTCCTACACTCAGGATGCAGAACTCCTGTAAACTGCCTCTCACTACTTCCAATGTACAGAAATCCTGTAAGCTGCTTCTCTTTTACTCAGACTACTGAAAACCCGCATAGTGCGTAAGACTACTCCCATGCTACAGAACTCCCGTAAAGTGTTTCCTACACTCAGGATGCAGAACTCCTGTAAACTGCCTCTCCGTACTTCCAATGTACAGAAATCCTGTAAGCTGCTTCTCTTTCACTCAGACTACTGAAAACCCGCATAGTGCGTAAGACTACTCCCATGCTACAGAACTCCCGTAAAGTGTTTCCTACACTCAGGATGCAGAACTCCTGTAAACTGCCTCTCACTACTTCCAATGTACAGAAATCCTGTAAGCTGCTTCTCTTTTACTCAGACTACTGAAAACCCGCATGGTGCGTAAGACTACTCCCATGCTACAGAACTCCCGTAAAGTGTTTCCTACACTCAGGATGCAGAACTCCTGTAAACTGCCTCTCACTACTTCCATTGTACAGAAATCCTGTAAGCTGCTTCTCTTTTACTCAGACTACTGAAAACTCGCATAGTGCGTAATACTACTCCCATGCTACAGAACTCCCGTAAAGTGTTTCCTACACTCAGGATGCAGAACTCCTGTAAACTGCCTCTCACTACTTCCATTGTACACAAATCCTGTAAGCTGCTTCTCTTTTACTCACACTACTGAAAACCCGCATAGTGCGTAAGACTACTCCCATGCTACAGAACTCCCGTAAAGTGTTTCCTACACTCAGGATGCAGAACTCCTGTAAATTGCCTCTCACTACTTCCAATGTACAAAAATCCTGTAAGCTGCTTCTCTTTTACTCACACTACTGAAAACCCGCATAGTGTGTAAGACTACTCCCATGCTACAGAACTCCCGTAAAGTGTTTCCTCCACTCAGGATGCAGAACTCCTGTAAACTGCCTCTCACTACTTCCATTGTACAGAAATCCTGTAAGCTGCTTCTCTTTTACTCACACTACTGAAAACCCGCATAGTGCGTAAGACTACTCCCATGCTACAGAACTCCCGTAAAGTGTTTCCTACACTCAGGATGCAGAACTCCTGTAAACTGCCTCTCACTACTTCCAATGTACAAAAATCCTGTAAGCTGCTTCTCTTTTACTCACACTACTGAAAACCCGCATAGTGTGTAAGACTACTCCCATGCTAGAGAACTCCCGTAAAGTGTTTCCTCCACTCAGGATGCAGAACTCCTGTAAACTGCGTCTCCCTACTTCCAATGTACAAAAATCCTGTAAGCTGCTTCTGTTTTACTCAGACTACTGAAAACCCGCATAGTGTGTAAGACTACTCCCATGCTACAGAACTCCCGTAAAGTGTTTCCTACACTCAGGATGCAGAACTCCTGTAAACTGCCTCTCACTACTTCCATTGTACAGAAATCCTGTAAGCTGCTTCTCTTTCACTCAGACTACTGAAAACCCGCATGGTGCGTAAGACTACTCTCATGCTACAGAACTCCCATAAAGTGTTTCCTACACTCAGGATGCAGAACTCCTGTAAACTGCCTCTCACTACTTCCAATGTACAGAAATCCAGTAAGCTGCTTCTCTTTTACTCAGACTACTGAAAACCCGCATAGTGCGTAAGACTACTCCCATGCTACAGAACTCCCGTAAAGTGTTTCCTACACTCAGGATGCAGAACTCCTGTGAACTGCGTCTCCCTACTTCCAATGTACAGAAATCCTGTAAGCTGCTTCTCTTTTACTCAGACTACTGAAAACACGCATAGTGCGTAAGACTACTCCCATGCTACAGAACTCCCGTAAAGTGTTTCCTACACTCAGGATGCAGAACTCCTGTAAACTGCTTCTCCGTACTTCCAATGTACAGAAACCCTGTAAGCTGCTTCTCTTTTACTCACACTACTGAAAACCCACATTGTGCGTAAGACTACTCCCATGCTACAGAACTCCCGTAAAGTGTTTCCTACACTCAGGATGCAGAACTCCTGTAAACTGCCTCTCACTACTTCCATTGTACAGAAATCCTGTAAGCTGCCTCTCTTTTACTCAGACTACTGAAAACCCGCGTAGTGCGTAAGACTACTCCCATGCTACAGAACTCCCGTAAAGTGTTTCCTACACTCAGGATGCAGAACTCCTGTAAACTGCCTCTCACTACTTCCATTGTACAGAAATCCTGTAAGCTGCTTCTGTTTTACTCAGACTACTGAAAACCCGCATAGTGCGTAAGACTACTCCCATGCTACAGAACTCCCGTAAAGTGTTTCCTACACTCAGGATGCAGAACTCCTGTAAACTGCTTCTCCGTACTTCCAATGTACAGAAACCCTGTAAGCTGCTTCTCTTTTACTCACACTACTGAAAACCCGCATGGTGCGTAAGATTACTCCCATGCTACAGAACTCCCGTAAAGTGTTTCCTACACTCAGGATGCAGAACTCCTGTAAACTGCTTCTCCGTACTTCCAATGTACAGAAACCCTGTAAGCTGCTTCTCTTTTACTCACACTACTGAAAACCCACATGGTGCGTAAGACTACTCCCATGCTACAGAACTCCCGTAAAGTGTTTCCTACACTCAGGATGCAGAACTCCTGTAAACTGCCTCTCACTACTTCCAATGTACAGAAATCCTGTAAGCTGTTTCTCTTTCACTCAGACTACTTAAAACCCGCATAGTGCGTAAGACTACTCCCATGCTACAGAACTCCCGTAAAGTGTTTCCTACACTCAGGATGCAGAACTGCTGTAAACTGCTTCTCCGTACTTCCAATGTACAGAAACCCTGTAAGCTGCTTCTCTTTTACTCAGACTACTGAAAACCCGCATAGTGCGTAAGACTACTCCCATGCTACAGAACTCCCGTAAAGTGTTTCCTACACTCAGGATGCAGAACTCCTGTAAACTGCCTCTCACTACTTCCAATGTACAGAAATCCTGTAAGCTGCTTCTCTTTTACTCAGACTACTGAAAACCCGCATGGTGCGTAAGACTACTCCCATGCTACAGAACTCCCGTAAAGTGTTTCCTACACTCAGGATGCAGAACTCCTGTAAACTGCCTCTCACTACTTCCATTGTACAGAAATCCTGTAAGCTGCTTCTCTTTCACTCAGACTACTGAAAACCCGCATAGTGCGTAAGACTACTCCCATGCTACAGAACTCCCGTAAAGTGTTTCCTACACTCAGGATGCAGAACTCCTGTAAACTGCCTCTCCGTACTTCCAATGTACAGAAACCCTGTAAGCTGCTTCTCTTTTACTCACACTACTGAAAACCCGCATAGTGTGTAAGACTACTCCCATGCTACAGAACTCCCGTAAAGTGTTTCCTACACTCAGGATGCAGAACTCCTGTAAACTGCCTCTCACTACTTCCAATGTACAGAAATCCTGTAAGCTGCTTCTCTTTTACTCAGACTACTGAAAACACGCATAGTGTGTAAGACTACTCCCATGCTTCAGAACTCCCGTAAAGTGTTTCCTACACTCAGGATGCAGAACTCCTGTAAACTGCCTCTCACTACTTCCAATGTACAGAAATCCTGTAAGCTGCTTCTCTTTTACTCACACTACTGAAAACCCGCATTGTGCGTATGACTACTCCCATGCTACAGAACTCCCGTAAAGTGTTTCCTACACTCAGGATGCAGAACTCCTGTAAACTGCCTCTCACTAATTCCATTGTACAGAAATCCTGTAATTTGATTCTGTTTCACTCAGACTACTGAAAACCCGCATGGTGCGTAAGACTACTCCCATGCTACAGAACTCCCGTAAAGTGTTTCCTACACTCAGGTTGCAGAACTCCTGTAAACTGCCTCTCACTACTTCCATTGTACAGAAATCCTGTAAGCTGCTTCTCTTTCACTCAGACTACTGAAAACCCGCATAGTGCGTAAGACTACTCCCATGCTACAGAACTCCCGTAAAGTGTTTCCTACACTCAGGATGCAGAACTCCTGTAAACTGCCTCTCACTACTTCCATTGTACAGAAATCCTGTAAGCTGCTTCTCTTTCACTCAGACTACTGAAAACCCGCATAGTGCGTAAGACTACTCCCATGCTACAGAACTCCCGTAAAGTGTTTCCTACATTCAGGATGCAGAACTCCTGTAAACTGCCTCTCACTACTTCCAATGTACAGAAATCCTGTAAGCTGCTTCTCTTTTACTCACACTACTGAAAACCCGCATAGTCTGTAAGACTACTCCCATGCTACAGAACTCCCGTAAAGTGTTTCCTACATTCAGGATGCAGAACTCCTGTAAACTGCCTCTCACTACTTCCAATGTACAGAAATCCTGTAAGCTGCTTCTCTTTTACTCACACTACTGAAAACCCGCATGGTGCGTAAGATTACTCCCATGCTACAGAACTCCCGTAAAGTGTTTCCTACACTCAGGATGCAGAACTCCTGTAAACTGCTTCTCCGTACTTCCAATGTACAGAAACCCTGTAAGCTGCTTCTCTTTTACTCACACTACTGAAAACCCACATGGTGCGTAAGACTACTCCCATGCTACAGAACTCCCGTAAAGTGTTTCCTACACTCAGGATGCAGAACTCCTGTAAACTGCCTCTCACTACTTCCAATGTACAGAAATCCTGTAAGCTGTTTCTCTTTCACTCAGACTACTGAAAACCCGCATAGTGCGTAAGACTACTCCCATGCTACAGAACTCCCGTAAAGTGTTTCCTACACTCAGGATGCAGAACTCCTGTAAACTGCCTCTCCGTACTTCCAATGTACAGAAACCCTGTAAGCTGCTTCTCTTTTACTCACACTACTGAAAACCCGCATAGTGTGTAAGACTACTCCCATGCTACAGATCTCCCGTAAAGTGTTTCCTACACTCAGGATGCAGAACTCCTGTAAACTGCCTATCACTACTTCCAATGTACAGAAATCCTGTAAGCTGCTTCTCTTTTACTCAGACTACTGAAAACACGCATAGTGTGTAAGACTACTCCCATTCTTCAGAACTCCCGTAAAGTGTTTCCTACACTCAGGTTGCAGAACTCCTGTAAACTGCCTCTCACTACTTCCAATGTACAGAAATCCTGTAAGCTGCTTCTCTTTTACTCACACTACTGAAAACCCGCATTGTGCGTATGACTACTCCCATGCTACAGAACTCCCGTAAAGTGTTTCCTACACTCAGGATGCAGAACTCCTGTAAACTGCCTATCACTACTTCCATTGTACAGAAATCCTGTAATTTGCTTCTGTTTCACTCAGACTACTGAAAACCCGCATGGTGCGTAAGACTACTCCCATGCTACAGAACTCCCGTAAAGTGTTTCCTACACTCAGGTTGCAGAACTCCTGTAAACTGCCTCTCACTACTTCCAATGTACAGAAATCCTGTAAGCTGCTTCTCTTTTACTCAGACTACTGAAAACCCGCATAGTCTGTAAGACTACTCCCATGCTACAGAACTCCCGTAAAGTGTTTCCTACACTCAGGATGCAGAACTCCTGTAAACTGCCTCTCACTACTTCCAATGTACAGAAACCCTGTAAGCTGCTTCTCTTTTACTCACACTACTGAAAACCCGCATTGTGCGTATGACTACTCCCATGCTACAGAACTCCCGTAAAGTGTTTCCTACACTAAGGATGCAGAACTCCTGTAAACTGCCTCTCACTACTTCCAATTTACAGAAATCCTGTAAGCTGCTTCTCTTTTACTCAGACTACTGAAAACCCGCATAGTGCGTAAGACTACTCCCATGCTACAGAACTCCCGTAAAGTGTTTCCTACACTCAGGATGCAGAACTCCTGTAAACTGCCTCTCACTACTTCCATTGTACAGAAATCCTGTAAGCTGCTTCTCTTTTACTCAGACTACTGAAAACCCGCATGGTGCGTAAGACTACTCCCATGCTACAGAACTCCCGTAAAGTGTTTCCTACACTCAGGATGCAGAAGTCCTGTAAACTGCCTCTCACTACTTATATTGTACAGAAATCCTGTAAGCTGCTTCTCTTTTACTCAGACTACTGAAAACCCGCATAGTGCGTAAGACTACTCCCATGCTACAGAACTCCCGTAAAGTGTTTCCTACACTCAGGATGCAGAACTCCTGTAAACTGCCTCTCACTACTTATATTGTACAGAAATCCTGTAAGCTGCTTCTCTTTCACTCAGACTACTGAAAACCCGCATAGTGCGTAAGACTACTCCCATGCTACAGAACTCCCATAAAGTGTTTCCTACACTCAGGATGCAGAACTCCTGTAAACTGCCTCTCACTACTTCCAATGTACAGAAATCCTGTAAGCTGCTTCTCTTTTACTCAGACTACTGAAAACCCGCATAGTGCGTAAGACTACTCCCATGCTACAGAACTCCCGTAAAGTGTTTCCTACACTCAGGATGCAGAACTCCTGTGAACTGCGTCTCCCTACTTCCAATGTACAGAAATCCTGTAAGCTGGTTCTCTTTTACTCAGACTACTGAAAACCCGCATAGTGCGTAAGACTACTCCCATGCTACAGAACTCCCGTAAAGTGTTTCCTACACTCAGGATGCAGAAGTCCTGTAAACTGCCTCTCACTACATATATTGTACAGAAATCCTGTAAGCTGCTTCTCTTTAACTCAGACTACTGAAAACACGCATAGTGCGTAAGACTACTCCCATGCTACAGAACTCCCGTAAAGTGTTTCCTACATTCAGGATGCAGAACTCCTGTAAACTGCCTCTCACTACTTCCATTGTACAGAAATCCTGTAAGCTGCTTCTCTTTCACTCAGACTACTGAAAACCCGCATGGTGCGTAAGACTACTACCATGCTACAGAACTCCCGTAAAGTGTTTCCTACACTCAGGATGCAGAACTCCTGTAAACTGCGTCTCCCTACTTCCATTGTACAGAAATCCTGTAAGCTGCTTCTCTTTTACTCACACTACTGAAAACCCGCATAGTGCGTAAGACTACTCCCATGCTACAGAACTCCCGTAAAGTGTTTCCTACACTCAGGATGCAGAACTCCTGTAAACTGCCTCTCACTACTTCCAATGTACAGAAATCCTGTAAGCTGCCTCTCTTTTACTCAGACTACTGAAAACCCGCATAGTGCGTAAGACTAATCCCATGCTACAGAACTCCTGTAAAGTGTTTCCTACACTCAGGATGCAGAACTCCTGTAAACTGCCTCTCACTACTTCCATTGTACAGAAATCCTGTAAGCTGCTTCTCTTTCACTCAGACTACTGAAAACCCGTATGGTGCGTAAGACTACTCCCATGCTACAGAACTCCCGTAAAGTGTTTCCTACACTCAGGATGCAGAAGTCCTGTAAACTGCCTCTCACTACTTCCATTGTACAGAAATCCTGTAAGCTGCTTCTCTTTCACTCAGACTACTGAAAACCCGCATGGTGCGTAAGACTACTCCCATGCTACAGAACTCCCGTAAAGTGTTTCCTACACTCAGGATGCAGAACTCCTGTAAACTGCCTCTCCGTACTTCCAATGTACAGAAATCCTGTAAGCTGCTTCTCTTTTACTCAGACTACTGAAAACCCGCATAGTGCGTAAGACTACTCCCATGCTACCGAACTCCCGTAAAGTGTTTCCTACACTCAGGATGCAGAACTCCTGTAAACTGCCTCTCACTACTTCCATTGTACAGAAATCCTGTAAGCTGCTTCTCTTTCACTCAGACTACTGAAAACCCGCATGGTGCGTAAGACTACTCCCATGCTACAGAACTCCCGTAAAGTGTTTCCTACACTCAGGATGCAGAACTCCTGTAAACTGCCTCTCACTACTTCCATTGTACAGAAATCCTGTAAGCTGCTTCTCTTTCACTCAGACTACTGAAAACCCGCATAGTGCGTAAGACTACTCCCATGCTACAGAACTCTCGTAAAGTGTTTCCTACACTCAGGATGCAGAACTCCTGTAAACTGCCTCTCCGTACTTCCAATGTACAGAAACCCTGTAAGCTGTTTCTCTTTTACTCACACTACTGAAAACCCGCATGGTGCGTAAGACTACTCCCATGCTACAGAACTCCCGTAAAGTGTTTCCTACACTCAGGATGCAGAACTCCTGTAAACTGCCTCTCACTACTTCCATTGTACAGAAATCCTGTAAGCTGCTTCTCTTTTACTCAGACTACTGAAAACCCGCATGGTGCGTAAGACTACTCCCATGCTACAGAACTCCCGTAAAGTGTTTCCTACACTCAGGATGCAGAACTCCTGTAAACTGCCTCTCACTACTTCCAATGTACAGAAATCCTGTAAGCTGCTTCTCTTTTACTCAGACTACTGAAAACCCGCATAGTGCGTAAGACTACTCCCATGCTACAGAACTCCCGTAAAGTGTTTCCTACACTCAGGATGCAGAAGTCCTGTAAACTGCCTCTCACTACTTATATTGTACAGAAATCTTGTAAGCTGCTTCTCTTTTACTCAGACTACTGAAAACCCGCATAGTGCGTAAGACTACTCCCATGCTACAGAACTCCCGTAAAGTGTTTCCTCCACTCAGGATGCAGAACTCCTGTAAACTGCCTGTCACTACTTCCATTGTACAGAAATCCTGTAAGCTGCTTCTCTTTCACTCAGACTACTGAAAACCCGCATAGTGCGTAAGACTACTCCCATGCTACAGAACTCCCGTAAAGTGTTTCCTACACTCAGGATGCAGAACTCCTGTAAACTGCCTCTCACTACTTCGAATGTACAGAAATCCTGTAAGCTGCTTCTCTTTTACTCACACTACTGAAAACCCGCATAGTGTGTAAGACTACTCCCATGCTACAGAACTCCCGTAAAGTGTTTCCTCCACTCAGGATGCAGAACTCCTGTAAACTGCCTCTCACTACTTCCAATGTACAGAAATCCTGTAAGCTGCTTCTGTTTTACTCAGACTACTGAAAACCCGCATGGTGCGTAAGACTACTCCCATGCTACAGAACTCCCGTAAAGTGTTTCCTACACTCAGGATGCAGAACTCCTGTAAACTGCCTCTCACTACTTCCATTGTACAGAAATCCTGTAAGCTGCTTCTGTTTTACTCAGTCTACTGAAAACCCGCATGGTGCGTAAGAGTACTCTCATGCTACAGAACTCCCATAAAGTGTTTCCTACACTCAGGATGCAGAACTCCTGTAAACTGCCTCTCACTACTTCCATTGTACAGAAATCCTGTAAGCTGCTTCTCTTTTACTCAGACTACTGAAAACCCGCAGAGTGCGTAAGACTACTCCCATGCTACAGAACTCCCGTAAAGTGTTTCCTACACTCAGGATGCAGAACTCCTGTGAACTGCGTCTCCCTACTTCCAATGTACAGAAATCCTGTAAGCTGCTTCTCTTTTACTCAGACTACTGAAAACACGCATAGTGCGTAAGACTACTCCCATGCTACAGAACTCCCGTAAAGTGTTTCCTACACTCAGGATGCAGAAGTCCTGTAAACTGCTTCTCCGTACTTCCAATGTACAGAAACCCTGTAAGCTGCTTCTCTTTTACTCACACTACTGAAAACCCACATTGTGCGTAAGACTACTCCCATGCTACAGAACTCCCGTAAAGTGTTTCCTCCACTCAGGATGCAGAACTCCTGTAAACTGCCTCTCACTACTTCCAATGTACAGAAATCCTGTAAGCTGCTTCTCTTTTACTCACACTACTGAAAACCCGCATAGTGTGTAAGACTACTCCCATGCTACAGAACTCCCGTAAAGTGTTTCCTACACTCAGGATGCAGAACTCCTGTAAACTGCCTCTCCCTACTTCCAGTGTACAGAAACCCTGTAAGCTGCTTCTCTTTTACTCACACTACTGAAAACCCGCATTGTGCGTATGACTACTCCCATGCTACAGAACTCCCGTAAAGTGTTTCCTCCACTCAGGATGCAGAACTCCTGTAAACTGCCTCTCACTACTTCCAATGTACAGAAATCCTGTAAGCTGCTTCTCTTTTACTCAGACTACTGAAAACACGCATAGTGCGTAAGACTACTCCCATGCTACAGAACTCCCGTAAAGTGTTTCCTACACTCAGGATGCAGAACTCCTGTAAACTGCCTCTCACTACTTCCATTGTACAGAAATCCTGTAAGCTGCTTCTCTTTTACTCAGACTACTGAAAACCCGCATGGTGCGTAAGACTACTCCCATGCTACAGAACTCCCGTAAAGTGTTTCCTTCACTAAGGATGCAGAAGTCCTGTAAACTGTCTCTCACTACTTATATTGTACAGAAATCCTGTAAGCTGCTTCTCTTTTACTCAGACTACTGAAAACCCGCATGGTGCGTAAGACTACTCCCATGCTACAGAACTCCCGTAAAGTGTTTCCTACACTCAGGATGCAGAACTCCTGTAAACTGCCTCTCACTACTTCCATTGTACAGAAATCCTGTAAGCTGCTTCTCTTTCACTCAGACTACTGAAAACCCGCATAGTGCGTAAGACTACTCCCATGCTACAGAACTCCCATAAAGTGTTTCCTACACTCAGGATGCAGAACTCCTGTAAACTGCCTTTCACTACTTCCAATGTACAGAAATCCAGTAAGCTGCTTCTCTTTTACTCAGACTACTGAAAACCCGCATAGTGCGTAAGACTACTCCCATGCTACAGAACTCCCGTAAAGTGTTTCCTACACTCAGGATGCAGAACTCCTGTGAACTGCGTCTCCCTACTTCCAATGTACAGAAATCCTGTAAGCTGGTTCTCTTTTACTCAGACTACTGAAAACACGCATAGTGCGTAAGACTACTCCCATGCTACAGAACTCCCGTAAAGTGTTTCCTACACTCAGGATGCAGAAGTCCTGTAAACTGCTTCTCCGTACTTCCAATGTACAGAATCCCTGTAAGCTGCTTCTCTTTCACTCAGACTACTGAAAACCCGCATGGTGCGTAAGACTACTCCCATGCTACAGAACTCCCGTAAAGTGTTTCCTACACTCAGGATGCAGAACTCCTGTAAACTGCCTCTCACTACTTCCATTGTACAGAAATCCTGTAAGCTGCTTCTCTTTCACTCAGACTACTGAAAACCCGCATAGTGCGTAAGACTACTCCCATGCTACAGAACTCTCGTAAAGTGTTTCCTACACTCAGGATGCAGAACTCCTGTAAACTGCCTCTCCGTACTTCCAATGTACAGAAACCCTGTAAGCTGTTTCTCTTTTACTCACACTACTGAAAACCCGCATGGTGCGTAAGACTACTCCCATGCTACAGAACTCCCGTAAAGTGTTTCCTACACTCAGGATGCAGAACTCCTGTAAACTGCCTCTCACTACTTCCATTGTACAGAAATCCTGTAAGCTGCTTCTCTTTTACTCAGACTACTGAAAACCCGCATGGTGCGTAAGACTACTCCCATGCTACAGAACTCCCGTAAAGTGTTTCCTACACTCAGGATGCAGAACTCCTGTAAACTGCCTCTCACTACTTCCAATGTACAGAAATCCTGTAAGCTGCTTCTCTTTTACTCAGACTACTGAAAACCCGCATAGTGCGTAAGACTATTCCCATGCTACAGAACTCCCGTAAAGTGTTTCCTACACTCAGGATGCAGAAGTCCTGTAAACTGCCTCTCACTACTTATATTGTACAGAAATCTTGTAAGCTGCTTCTCTTTTACTCAGACTACTGAAAACCCGCATAGTGCGTAAGACTACTCCCATGCTACAGAACTCCCGTAAAGTGTTTCCTCCACTCAGGATGCAGAACTCCTGTAAACTGCCTGTCACTACTTCCATTGTACAGAAATCCTGTAAGCTGCTTCTCTTTCACTCAGACTACTGAAAACCCGCATAGTGCGTAAGACTACTCCCATGCTACAGAACTCCCGTAAAGTGTTTCCTACACTCAGGATGCAGAACTCCTGTAAACTGCCTCTCACTACTTCGAATGTACAGAAATCCTGTAAGCTGCTTCTCTTTTACTCACACTACTGAAAACCCGCATAGTGTGTAAGACTACTCCCATGCTACAGAACTCCCGTAAAGTGTTTCCTCCACTCAGGATGCAGAACTCCTGTAAACTGCCTCTCACTACTTCCAATGTACAGAAATCCTGTAAGCTGCTTCTGTTTTACTCAGACTACTGAAAACCCGCATGGTGCGTAAGACTACTCCCATGCTACAGAACTCCCGTAAAGTGTTTCCTACACTCAGGATGCAGAACTCCTGTAAACTGCCTCTCACTACTTCCATTGTACAGAAATCCTGTAAGCTGCTTCTGTTTTACTCAGTCTACTGAAAACCCGCATGGTGCGTAAGAGTACTCTCATGCTACAGAACTCCCATAAAGTGTTTCCTACACTCAGGATGCAGAACTCCTGTAAACTGCCTCTCACTACTTCCATTGTACAGAAATCCTGTAAGCTGCTTCTCTTTTACTCAGACTACTGAAAACCCGCAGAGTGCGTAAGACTACTCCCATGCTACAGAACTCCCGTAAAGTGTTTCCTACACTCAGGATGCAGAACTCCTGTGAACTGCGTCTCCCTACTTCCAATGTACAGAAATCCTGTAAGCTGCTTCTCTTTTACTCAGACTACTGAAAACACGCATAGTGCGTAAGACTACTCCCATGCTACAGAACTCCCGTAAAGTGTTTCCTACACTCAGGATGCAGAAGTCCTGTAAACTGCTTCTCCGTACTTCCAATGTACAGAAACCCTGTAAGCTGCTTCTCTTTTACTCACACTACTGAAAACCCACATTGTGCGTAAGACTACTCCCATGCTACAGAACTCCCGTAAAGTGTTTCCTCCACTCAGGATGCAGAACTCCTGTAAACTGCCTCTCACTACTTCCAATGTACAGAAATCCTGTAAGCTGCTTCTCTTTTACTCACACTACTGAAAACCCGCATAGTGTGTAAGACTACTCCCATGCTACAGAACTCCCGTAAAGTGTTTCCTACACTCAGGATGCAGAACTCCTGTAAACTGCCTCTCCCTACTTCCAGTGTACAGAAACCCTGTAAGCTGCTTCTCTTTTACTCACACTACTGAAAACCCGCATTGTGCGTATGACTACTCCCATGCTACAGAACTCCCGTAAAGTGTTTCCTCCACTCAGGATGCAGAACTCCTGTAAACTGCCTCTCACTACTTCCAATGTACAGAAATCCTGTAAGCTGCTTCTGTTTTACTCAGACTACTGAAAACCCGCATGGTGCGTAAGACTACTCCCATGCTACAGAACTCCCGTAAAGTGTTTCCTACACTCAGGATGCAGAACTCCTGTAAACTGCCTCTCACTACTTCCATTGTACAGAAATCCTGTAAGCTGCTTCTGTTTTACTCAGTCTACTGAAAACCCGCATGGTGCGTAAGAGTACTCTCATGCTACAGAACTCCCATAAAGTGTTTCCTACACTCAGGATGCAGAACTCCTGTAAACTGCCTCTCACTACTTCCAATGTACAGAAATCCTGTAAGCTGCTTCTCTTTTACTCAGACTACTGAAAACCCGCATAGTGCGTAAGACTACTCCCATGCTACAGAACTCCCGTAAAGTGTTTCCTACACTCAGGATGCAGAACTCCTGTGAACTGCGTCTCCCTACTTCCAATGTACAGAAATCCTGTAAGCTGCTTCTCTTTTACTCAGACTACTGAAAACACGCATAGTGCGTAAGACTACTCCCATGCTACAGAACTCCCGTAAAGTGTTTCCTACACTCAGGATGCAGAAGTCCTGTAAACTGCTTCTCCGTACTTCCAATGTACAGAAACCCTGTAAGCTGCTTCTCTTTTACTCACACTACTGAAAACCCACATTGTGCGTAAGACTACTCCCATGCTACAGAACTCCCGTAAAGTGTTTCCTACACTCAGGATGCAGAACTCCTGTAAACTGCCTCTCACTACTTCCAATGTACAGAAATCCTGTAAGCTGCTTCTCTTTTACTCACACTACTGAAAACCCGCATAGTCTGTAAGACTACTCCCATGCTACAGAACTCCCGTAAAGTGTTTCCTACACTCAGGATGCAGAACTCCTGTAAACTGCCTCTCCCTACTTCCAATGTACAGAAACCCTGTAAGCTGCTTCTCTTTTACTCACACTACTGAAAACCCGCATTGTGCGTATGACTACTCCCATGCTACAGAACTCCCGTAAAGTGTTTCCTCCACTCAGGATGCAGAACTCCTGTAAACTGCCTCTCACTACTTCCAATGTACAGAAATCCTGTAAGCTGCTTCTCTTTTACTCAGACTACTGAAAACACGCATAGTGCGTAAGACTACTCCCATGCTACAGAACTCCCGTAAAGTGTTTCCTACACTCAGGATGCAGAACTCCTGTAAACTGCCTCTCCCTACTTCCAATGTACAGTAATCCTGTAAGCTGCTTCTCTTTTACTCAGACTACTGAAAACCCGCATAGTGCGTAAGACTACTCCCATGCTACAGAACTCCCGTAAAGTGTTTCTTACACTCAGGATGCAGAACTCCTGTAAACTGCCTCTCCGTACTTCCAATGTACAGAAATCCTGTAAGCTGCTTCTCTTTTACTCACACTACTGAAAACCCGCATAGTCTGTAAGACTACTCCCATGCTACAGAACTCCCGTAAAGTGTTTCCTACACTCAGGATGCAGAACTCCTGTAAACTGCCTCTCACTACTTCCATTGTACAGTAATCCTGTAAGCTGCTTCAGTTTTACTCAGTCTACTGAAAACCCGCATGGTGCGTAAGAGTACTCTCATGCTACAGAACTCCCATAAAGTGTTTCCTACACTCAGGATGCAGAACTCCTGTAAACTGCCTCTCACTACTTCCAATGTACAGAAATCCTGTAAGCTGCTTCTCTTTTACTCAGACTACTGAAAACCCGCATAGTGCGTAAGACTACTCCCATGCTACAGAACTCCCGTAAAGTGTTTCCTACACTCAGGATGCAGAACTCCTGTGAACTGCGTCTCCCTACTTCCAATGTACAGAAATCCTGTAAGCTGCTTCTCTTTTACTCAGACTACTGAAAACACGCATAGTGCGTAAGACTACTCCCATGCTACAGAACTCCCGTAAAGTGTTTCCTACACTCAGGATGCAGAAGTCCTGTAAACTGCTTCTCCGTACTTCCAATGTACAGAAAACCTGTAAGCTGCTTCTCTTTTACTCACACTACTGAAAACCCACATTGTGTGTAAGACTACTCCCATGCTACAGAACTCCCGTAAAGTGTTTCCTACACTCAGGATGCAGAACTCCTGTAAACTGCCTCTCACTAGTTCCATTGTACAGAAATCCTGTAAGCCGCTTCTGTTTTACTCAGACTACTGAAAACCCGCATAGTGCGTAAGACTACTCCCATGCTACAGAACTCCCGTAAAGTGTTTCCTACACTCAGGATGCAGAACTCCTGTAAACTGCCTCTCACTACTTCCATTGTACAGAAATCCTGTAAGCTGCTTCTGTTTTACTCAGACTACTGAAAACCCGCATAGTGCGTAAGACTACTCCCATGCTACAGAACTCCCGTAAAGTGTTTCCTACACTCAGGATGCAGAACTCCTGTAAACTGCTTCTCCGTACTTCCAATGTACAGAAACCCTGTAAGCTGCTTCTCTTTTACTCAGACTACGGAAAACCCGCATGGTGCGTAAGACTACTCCCATGCTACAGAACTCCCGTAAAGTGTTTCCTACACTCAGGTTGCAGAACTCCTGTAAACTGCTTCTCCGTACTTCCAATGTACAGAAACCCTGTAAGCTGTTTCTCTTTTACTCACACTACTGAAAACCCGCATAGTCTGTAAGACTACTCCCATGCTACAGAACTCCCGTAAAGTGTTTCCTACACTCAGGATGCAGAACTCCTGTAAACTGCCTCTCACTACTTCCAATGTACAGAAATCCTGTAAGCTGTTTCTCTTTCACTCAGACTACTGAAAACCCGCATAGTTCGTAAGACTACTCCCATGCTACAGAACTCCCGTAAAGTGTTTCCTACACTCAGGATGTAGAACTGCTGTTAACTGCCTCTCACTACTTCCAATGTACAGAAATCCTGTAAGCTGCTTCTCTTTTACTCAGACTACTGAAAAACCGCATTGTGCGTAAGACTACTCCCATGCTACAGAACTCCCGTAAAGTGTTTCCTACACTCAGGATGCAGAACTCCTGTAAACTGCCTCTCACTACTTCCATTGTACAGAAATCCTGTAAGCTGCTTCTCTTTCACTCAGACTACTGAAAACCCGCATAGTGCGTAAGACTACTCCCATGCTACAGAACTCCCATAAAATGTTTCCTACACTCAGGATGCAGAACTCCTGTAAACTGCCTCTCACTACTTCCAATGTACAGAAATCCAGTAAGCTGCTTCTCTTTTACTCAGACTACTGAAAACCCGCATAGTGCGTAAGACTACTCCCATGCTACAGAACTCCCGTAAAGTGTTTCCTACACTCAGGATGCAGAACTCCTGTGAACTGCCTCTCCCTACTTCCAATGTACAGAAATCCTGTAAGCTGGTTCTCTTTTACTCAGACTACTGAAAACACGCATAGTGCGTAAGACTACTCCCATGCTACAGAACTCCCGTAAAGTGTTTCCTACACTCAAGATGCAGAAGTCCTGTAAACTGCCTCTCACTACTTATATTGTACAGAAATCCTGTAAGCTGCTTCTCTTTTACTCAGACTACTGAAAACCCGCATAGTGCGTATGACTACTCCCATGCTACAGAACTCCCGTAAAGTGTTTCCTACACTCAGGATGCAGAACTCCTGTAAACTGCCTCTCACTACTTCCAATGTACAGAAATCCTGTAAGCTGCTTCTCTTTTACTCACACTACTGAAAACCCGCATTGTGCGTATGACTACTCCCATGCTACAGAACTCCCGTAAAGTGTTTCCTACACTCAGGATGCAGAACTCCTGTAAACTGCCTCTCACTACTTCCATTGTACAGAAATCCTGTAAGCTGCTTCTGTTTCACTCAGACTACTGAAAACCCGCATGGTGCGTAAGACTACTCCCATGCTACAGAACTCCCGTAAAGTGTTTCCTACACTCAGGTTGCAGAACTCCTGTAAACTGCCTCTCACTACTTCCATTGTACAGAAATCCTGTAAGCTGCTTCTCTTTCACTCAGACTACTGAAAACCCGCATAGTGCGTAAGACTACTCCCATGCTACAGAACTCCCGTAAAGTGTTTCCTACACTCAGGATGCAGAACTCCTGTAAACTGCCTCTCACTACTTCCAATGTACAGAAATCCTGTAAGCTGCTTCTCTTTTACTCACACTACTGAAAACCCGCATAGTCTGTAAGACTACTCCCATGCTACAGAACTCCCGTAAAGTGTTTCCTACACTCAGGATGCAGAACTCCTGTAAACTGCCTCTCCCTACTTCCAATGTACAGAAATCCTGTAAGCTGCTTCTCTTTTACTCAGACTACTGAAAACCCGCATAGTGCGTAAGACTACTCCCATGCTACAGAACTCCCGTAAAGTGTTTCCTACACTCAGGATGCAGAACTCCTGTAAACTGCCTCTCCCTACTTCCAATGTACAGTAATCCTGTAAGCTGCTTCTCTTTTACTCACACTACTGAAAACCCGCATAGTCTGTAAGACTACTCCCATGCTACAGAACTCCCGTAAAGTGTTTCCTACACTCAGGATGCAGAACTCCTGTAAACTGCCTCTCACTAATTCCAATGTACAGAAATCCTGTAAGCTGCTTCTCTTTTACTCACACTACTGAAAACCCGCATTGTGCGTATGACTACTCCCATGCTACAGAACTCCCGTAAAGTGTTTCCTACACTCAGGATGCAGAACTCCTGTAAACTGCCTCTCACTACTTCCAATGTACAGAAATCCTGTAAGCTGCTTCACTTTTACTCACACTACTGAAAACCCGCATAGTGCGTAAGACTACTCCCATGCTACAGAACTCCCGTAAAGTGTTTCCTACACTCAGGATGCAGAACTCCTGTAAACTGCCTCTCACTACTTCCATGGTACAGAAATCCTGTAAGCTGCTTCTCTTTCACTCAGACTACTGAAAACCCGCATAGTGCGTAAGACTACTCCCATGCTACAGAACTCCCGTAAAGTGTTTCCTACACTCAGGATGCAGAACTCCTGTAAACTGCCTCTCACTACTTCCAATGTACAGAAACCCTGTAAGCTGCTTCTCTTTTACTCACACTACTGAAAACCCGCATTGTGCGTAAGACTACTCCCATGCTACAGAACTCCCGTAAAGTGTTTCCTACACTCAGGATGCAGAACTCCTGTAAACTGCCTCTCACTACTTCCATTGTACAGAAATCCTGTAAGCTGCTTCTCTTTCACTCAGACTACTGAAAACCCGCATAGTGCGTAAGACTACTCCCATGCTACAGAACTCCCGTAAAGTGTTTCCTACACTCAGGATGCAGAACTCCTGTGAACTGCCTCTCACTACTTCGAATGTACAGAAATCCTGTAAGCTGCTTCTCTTTTACTCACACTACTGAAAACCCGCATAGTGTGTAAGACTACTCCCATGCTACAGAACTCCCGTAAAGTGTTTCCTCCACTCAGGATGCAGAACTCCTGTAAACTGCCTCTCACTACTTCCAATGTACAGAAATCCTGTAAGCTGCTTCTGTTTTACTCAGACTACTGAAAACCCGCATGGTGCGTAAGACTACTCCCATGCTACAGAACTCCCGTAAAGTGTTTCCTACACTCAGGATGCAGAACTCCTGTAAACTGCCTCTCACTACTTCCATTGTACAGAAATCCTGTAAGCTGCTTCTGTTTTACTCAGACTACTGAAAACCCGCAGGGTGCGTAAGACTACTCCCATGCTACAGAACTCCCGTAAAGTGTTTCCTACACTCAGGATGCAGAACTCCTGTAAACTGCCTCTCCCTACTTCCAATGTACAGAAATCCTGTAAGCTGCTTCTCTTTTACTCACACTACTGAAAACCCGCATAGTGCGTAAGACTACTCCCATGCTACAGAACTCCCGTAAAGTGTTTCCTACATTCAGGATGCAGAACTCCTGTAAACTGCCTCTCACTACTTCCAATGTACAGAAATCCTGTAAGCTGCTTCTCTTTTACTCAGACTACTGAAAACCCGCATAGTGCGTAAGACTACTCCCATGCTACAGAACTCCCGTAAAGTGTTTCCTACACTCAGGATGCAGAACTCCTGTAAACTGCCTCTCACGACTTCCAATGTACAGAAATCCTGTAAGCTGCTTCTCTTTTACTCACACTACTGAAAACCCGCATTGTGCGTATGACTACTCCCATGCTACAGAACTCCCGTAAAGTGTTTCGTACACTAAGGATGCAGAACTCCTGTAAACTGCCTCTCACTACTTCCAATGTACAGAAATCCTGTAAGCTGCTTCTCTTTCACTCCGACTACTGAAAACCCGCATAGTGCGTAAGACTACTCCCATGCTACAGTACTCCCGTAAAGTGTTTCCTACACTCAGGATGCAGAACTCCTGTAAACTGCCTCTCACTACTTCCAATGTACAGAAATCCTGTAAGCTGCTTCTCTTTCACTCAGACTACTGAAAACCCGCATAGTGCGTAAGACTACTCCCATGCTACAGAACTCCCGTAAAGTGTTTCCTACACTCAGGATGCAGAACTCCTGTAAACTGCCTCTCACTACTTCCATTGTACAGAAATCCTGTAAGCTGCTTCTGTTTTACTCAGACTACTGAAAACCCGCATGGTGCGTAAGACTACTCCCATGCTACAGAACTCCCGTAAAGTGTTTCCTACACTCAGGATGCAGAACTCCTGTAAACTGCCTCTCACTACTTCCATTGTACAGAAATCCTGTAAGCTGCTTCTGTTTTACTCAGACTACTGAAAATCCGCATGGTGCGTAAGACTACTCCCATGCTACAGAACTCACATAAAGTGTTTCCTACACTCAGGATGCAGAACTCCTGTAAACTGCCTCTCACTACTTCCAATGTACAGAAATCCTGTAAGCTGCTTCTCTTTTACTCACACTACTGAAAACCCGCATAGTGCGTAAGACTACTCCCATGCTACAGAACTCCCGTAAAGTGTTTCCTCCACTCAGGATGCAGAACTCCTGTAAACTGCCTCTCACTACTTCCAATGTACAGAAATCCTGTAAGCTGCTTCTCTTTTACTCAGACTACTGAAAACACGCATAGTGCGTAAGACTACTCCCATGCTACAGAACTCCCGTAAAGTGTTTCCTACACTCAGGATGCAGAACTCCTGTAAACTGCTTCTCCGTACTTCCAATGTACAGAAACCCTGTAAGCTGCTTCTCTTTTACTCACACTACTGAAAACCCACATTGTGCGTAAGACTACTCCCATGCTACAGAACTCCCGTAAAGTGTTTCCTACACTCAGGATGCAGAACTCCTGTAAACTGCCTCTCACTACTTCCATTGTACAGAAATCCTGTAAGCTGCTTCTGTTTTACTCAGACTACTGAAAACCCGCATGGTGCGTAAGACTACTCCCATGCTACAGAACTCCCGTAAAGTGTTTCCTACACTCAGGATGCAGAACTCCTGTAAACTGCTTCTCCGTACTTCCAATGTACAGAAACCCTGTAAGCTGCTTCTCCTTTACTCACACTACTGAAAACCCACATTGTGCGTAAGACTAATCCCTTGCTACAGAACTCCCGTAAAGTGTTTCCTACACTCAGGATGCAGAACTCCTGTAAACTGCCTCTCACTACTTCCAATGTACAGAAATCCTGTAAGCTGCGTCTCTTTTACTCACACTACTGAAAACCCGCATAGTCCGTAAGACTACTCCCATGCTACAGAACTCCCGTAAAGTGTTTCCTACACTCAGGATGCAGAACTCCTGTAAACTGCTTCTCCGTACTTCCATTGTACAGAAATCCTGTAAGCTGCTTCTGTTTTACTCAGACTACTGAAAACCCGCATAGTGCGTAAGACTACTCCCATGCTACAGAACTCCCGTAAAGTGTTTCCTACACTCAGGATGCAGAACTCCTGTAAACTGCCTCTCACTACTTCCATTGTACAGAAATCCTGTAAGCTGCTTCTCTTTTACTCAGACTACTGAAAACCCGCATGGTGCGTAAGACTACTCCCATGCTACAGAACTCCCGTAAAGTGTTTCCTACACTCAGGATGCAGAACTCCTGTAAACTGCCTCTCCGTACTTCCAATGTACAGAAACCCTATAAGCTGCTTCTCTTTTACTCACACTACTGAAAACCCGCATAGTGTGTAAGACTACTCCCATGCTACAGAACTCCCGTAAAGTGTTTCCTACACTCAGGATGCAGAACTCCTGTAAACTGCCTCTCACTACTTCCAATGTACCGAAATCCTGTAAGCTGCTTCTCTTTTACTCAGACTACTGAAAACACGCATAGTGTGTAAGACTACTCCCATGCTTCAGAACTCCCGTAAAGTGTTTCCTACACTCAGGATGCAGAACTCCTGTAAACTGCCTCTCACTACTTCCAATGTACAGAAATCCTGTAAGCTGCTTCTCTTTTACTCACACTACTGAAAACCCGCATTGTGCGTATGACTACTCCCATGCTACAGAACTCCCGTAAAGTGTTTCCTACACTCAGGATGCAGAACTCCTGTAAACTGCCTCTCACTACTTCCATTGTACAGAAATCCTGTAAGCTGCTTCTGTTTCACTCAGACTACTGAAAACCCGCATGGTGCGTAAGACTACTCCCATGCTACAGAACTCCCGTAAAGTGTTTCCTACACTCAGGTTGCAGAACTCCTGTAAACTGCCTCTCACTACTTCCATTGTACAGAAATCCTGTAAGCTGCTTCTCTTTCACTCAGACTACTGAAAACCCGCATAGTGCGTAAGACTACTCCCATGCTACAGAACTCCCGTAAAGTGTTTCCTACATTCAGGATGCAGAACTCCTGTAAACTGCCTCTCACTACTTCCATTGTACAGAAATCCTGTAAGCTGCTTCTCTTTTACTCACACTACTGAAAACCCACATTGTGCGTAAGACTACTCCCATGCTACAGAACTCCCGTAAAGTGTTTCCTACACTCAGGATGCAGAACTCCTGTAAACTGCCTCTCACTACTTCCATTGTACAGAAATCCTGTAAGCCGCTTCTGTTTTACTCAGACTACTGAAAACCCGCATAGTGCGTAAGACTACTCCCATGCTACAGAACTCCCGTAAAGTGTTTCCTACACTCAGGATGCAGAACTCCTGTAAACTGCCTCTCACTACTTCCATTGTACAGAAATCCTGTAAGCTGCTTCTGTTTTACTCAGACTACTGAAAACCCGCATAGTGCCTAAGACTACTCCCATGCTACAGAACTCCCGTAAAGTGTTTCCTACACTCAGGATGCAGAACTCCTGTAAACTGCTTCTCCGTACTTCCAATGTACAGAAACCCTGTAAGCTGCTTCTCTTTTACTCAGACTACTGAAAACCCGCATGGTGCGTAAGACTATTCCCATGCTACAGAACTCCCGTAAAGTGTTTCCTACACTCAGGATGCAGAACTCCTGTAAACTGCCTCTCACTACTTCCATTGTACAGAAATCCTGTAAGCTGCTTCTCTTTTACTCACACTACTGAAAACCCGCATAGTCTGTAAGACTACTGCCATGCTACAGAACTCCCGTAAAGTGTTTCCTACACTCAGGATGCAGAACTCCTGTAAACTGCCTCTCACTACTTCCATTGTACAGAAATCCTGTAAGCTGCTTCTCTTTCACTCAGACTACTGAAAACCCGCATGGTGCGTAAGACTACTCCCATGCTACAGAACTCCCGTAAAGTGTTTCCTACACTCAGGTTGCAGAACTCCTGTAAACTGCCTCTCACTACTTCCATTGTACAGAAATCCTGTAAGCTGCTTCTCTTTCACTCAGACTACTGAAAACCCGCATAGTGCGTAAGACTACTCCCATGCTACAGAACTCCCGTAAAGTGTTTCCTACATTCAGGATGCAGAACTCCTGTAAACTGCCTCTCACTACTTCCAATGTACAGAAATCCTGTAAGCTGCTTCTCTTTTACTCACACTACTGAAAACCCGCATAGTCTGTAAGACTACTCCCATGCTACAGAACTCCCATAAAGTGTTTCCAACACTCAGGATGCTGAACTCCTGTAAACTGCCTCTCACTACTTCCATTGTACAGAAATCCTGTAAGCCGCTTCTGTTTTACTCAGACTACTGAAAACCCGCATAGTGCGTAAGACTACTCCCATGCTACAGAACTCCCGTAAAGTGTTTCCTACACTCAGGATGCAGAACTCCTGTAAACTGCCTCTCACTACTTCCATTGTACAGAAATCCTGTAAGCTGCTTCTGTTTTACTCAGACTACTGAAAACCCGCATAGTGCCTAAGACTACTCCCATGCTACAGAACTCCCGTAAAGTGTTTCCTACACTCAGGATGCAGAACTCCTGTAAACTGCTTCTCCGTACTTCCAATGTACAGAAACCCTGTAAGCTGCTTCTCTTTTACTCAGACTACTGAAAACCCGCATGGTGCGTAAGACTATTCCCATGCTACAGAACTCCCGTAAAGTGTTTCCTACACTCAGGATGCAGAACTCCTGTAAACTGCCTCTCACTACTTCCATTGTACAGAAATCCTGTAAGCTGCTTCTCTTTTACTCACACTACTGAAAACCCGCATAGTCTGTAAGACTACTGCCATGCTACAGAACTCCCGTAAAGTGTTTCCTACACTCAGGATGCAGAACTCCTGTAAACTGCCTCTCACTACTTCCATTGTACAGAAATCCTGTAAGCTGCTTCTCTTTCACTCAGACTACTGAAAACCCGCATGGTGCGTAAGACTACTCCCATGCTACAGAACTCCCGTAAAGTGTTTCCTACACTCAGGTTGCAGAACTCCTGTAAACTGCCTCTCACTACTTCCATTGTACAGAAATCCTGTAAGCTGCTTCTCTTTCACTCAGACTACTGAAAACCCGCAGAGTGCGTAAGACTACTCCCATGCTACAGAACTCCCGTAAAGTGTTTCCTACATTCAGGATGCAGAACTCCTGTAAACTGCCTCTCACTACTTCCAATGTACAGAAATCCTGTAAGCTGCTTCTCTTTTACTCACACTACTGAAAACCCGCATAGTCTGTAAGACTACTCCCATGCTACAGAACTCCCATAAAGTGTTTCCAACACTCAGGATGCTGAACTCCTGTAAACTGCCTCTCACTACTTCCATTGTACAGAAATCCTGTAAGCCGCTTCTGTTTTACTCAGACTACTGAAAACCCGCATAGTGCGTAAGACTACTCCCATGCTACAGAACTCCCGTAAAGTGTTTCCTACACTCAGGATGCAGAACTCCTGTAAACTGCCTCTCACTACTTCCATTGTACAGAAATCCTGTAAGCTGCTTCTGTTTTACTCAGACTACTGAAAACCCGCATAGTGCCTAAGACTACTCCCATGCTACAGAACTCCCGTAAAGTGTTTCCTACACTCAGGATGCAGAACTCCTGTAAACTGCTTCTCCGTACTTCCAATGTACAGAAACCCTGTAAGCTGCTTCTCTTTTACTCAGACTACTGAAAACCCGCATGGTGCGTAAGACTATTCCCATGCTACAGAACTCCCGTAAAGTGTTTCCTACACTCAGGATGCAGAACTCCTGTAAACTGCCTCTCACTACTTCCATTGTACAGAAATCCTGTAAGCTGCTTCTCTTTTACTCACACTACTGAAAACCCGCATAGTCTGTAAGACTACTGCCATGCTACAGAACTCCCGTAAAGTGTTTCCTACACTCAGGATGCAGAACTCCTGTAAACTGCCTCTCACTACTTCCATTGTACAGAAATCCTGTAAGCTGCTTCTCTTTCACTCAGACTACTGAAAACCCGCATGGTGCGTAAGACTACTCCCATGCTACAGAACTCCCGTAAAGTGTTTCCTACACTCAGGTTGCAGAACTCCTGTAAACTGCCTCTCACTACTTCCATTGTACAGAAATCCTGTAAGCTGCTTCTCTTTCACTCAGACTACTGAAAACCCGCAGAGTGCGTAAGACTACTCCCATGCTACAGAACTCCCGTAAAGTGTTTCCTACATTCAGGATGCAGAACTCCTGTAAACTGCCTCTCACTACTTCCAATGTACAGAAATCCTGTAAGCTGCTTCTCTTTTACTCACACTACTGAAAACCCGCATAGTCTGTAAGACTACTCCCATGCTACAGAACTCCCATAAAGTGTTTCCAACACTCAGGATGCTGAACTCCTGTAAACTGCCTCTCACTACTTCCAATGTACAGAAACCCTGTAAGCTGCTTCTCTTTTACTCACACTACTGAAAACCCGCATTGTGCGTATGACTACTCCCATGCTACAGAACTCCCGTAAAGTGTTTCCTACACTAAGGATGCAGAACTCCTGTAAACTGCCTCTCACTACTTCCAATGTACAGAAATCCTGTAAGCTGCTTCTCTTTTACTCAGACTACTGAAAACACACATAGTGCGTAAGACTACTCCCATGCTACAAAACTCCTGTAAAGTGTTTCCTACACTCAGGATGCAGAACTCCTGTAAACTGCCTCTCCCTACTTCCAATGTACAGAAGTCCTGTAAGCTGCTTCTCTTTTACTCACACTACTGAAAACACGCATAGTGCGTAAGTCTACTCCCATGCTACAGAACTCCCGTAAAGTGTTTCCTACACTCAGGATGCAGAACTCCTGTAAACTGCCTCTCACTACTTCCATTGTATAGAAATCCTGTAAGCTGCTTCTGTTTTACTCAGACTACTGAAAACCCGCATGGTGCGTAAGACTACTCCCATCCTACAGAACTCCCGTAAAGTGTTTCCTACACTCAGGATGCAGAACTCCTGTAAACTGCTTCTCCGTACTTCCAATGTACAGAAACCCTGTAAGCTGCTTCTCTTTTACTCACACTACTGAAAACCCACATTGTGCGTAAGACTACTCCCATGGTACAGAACTCCCGTAAAGTGTTTCCTACACTCAGGATGCAGAACTCCTGTAAACTGCCTCTCACTACTTCCAATGTACAGAAATCCTGTAAGCTGCTTCTCTTTTACTCAGACTACTGAAAACCCGCATAGTGCGTAAGACTACTCCCATGCTACAGAACTCCTGTAAAGTGTTTCCTACACTCAGGATGCAGAACTGCTGTAAACTGCCTCTCACTACTTATATTGTACAGAAATCCTGTAAGCTGCTTCTCTTTTACTCAGACTACTGAAAACCCGCATAGTGCGTAAGACTACTCCCATGCTACAGAACTCCCGTAAAGTGTTTCCTACACTCAGGATGCAGAACTCCTGTAAACTGCCTCTCACTACTTCCATTGTACAGAAATCCTGTAAGCTGCTTCTCTTTCACTCAGACTACTGAAAACCCGCATAGTGCGTAAGACTACTCCCATGCTACAGAACTCCCGTAAAGTGTTTCCTACACTCAGGATGCAGAACTCCTGTAAACTGCCTCTCACTACTTCCAATGTACAGAAATCCTGTAAGCTGCTTCTGTTTTACGCAGACTACTGAAAACCCGCATAGTGCGTAAGACTACTCCCATGCTACAGAACTCCCGTAAAGTGTTTCCTCCACTCAGGATGCAGAACTCCTGTAAACTGCCTCTCACTACTTCCAATGTACAGTAATCCTGTAAGCTGCTTCTGTTTTACTCAGACTACTGAAAACCCGCATGGTGCGTAAGACTACTCCCATGCTACAGAACTCCCGTAAAGTGTTTCCTACACTCAGGATGCAGAACTCCTGTAAACTGCCTCTCACTACTTCCAATGTACAGAAATCCTGTAAGCTGCTTCTCTTTTACTCAGACTACTGAAAACCCGCATAGTGCGTAAGACTACTCCCATGCTACAGAACTCCCGTAAAGTGTTTCCTACACTCAGGATGCAGAACTCCTGTAAACTGCCTCTCCCTACTTCCAATGTACAGAAATCCTGTAAGCTGCTTCTCTTTTACTCAGACTACTGAAAACACGCATAGTGCGTAAGACTACTCCCATGCTACAGAACTCCCGTAAAGTGTTTCCTACACTCAGGATGCAGAACTCCTGTAAACTGCTTCTCCGTACTTCCAATGTACAGAAATCCTGTAAGCTGCTTCTCTTTTACTCACACTACTGAAAACCCACATTGTGCGTAAGACTACTCCCATGCTACAGAATTCTCGTAAAGTGTTTCCTACACTCAGGATGCAGAACTCCTGTAAACTGCCTCTCACTACTTCCATTGTACAGAAATCCTGTAAGCTGCTTCTGTTTTACTCAGACTACTGAAAACCCGCATTGTGCGTAAGACTACTCCCATGCTACAGAACTCCCGTAAAGTGTTTCCTACACTCAGGATGCAGAACTCCTGTAAACTGCTTCTCCGTACTTCCAATGTACAGAAACCCTGTAAGCTGCTTCTCTTTTACTCACACTACTGAAAACCCACATTGTGCGTAAGACTACTCCCATGCTACAGAACTCCCGTAAAGTGTTTCCTACACTCAGGATGCAGAACTCCTGTAAACTGCCTCTCACTACTTCCAATGTACAGAAATCCTGTAAGCTGCTTCTCTTTTACTCAGACTACTGAAAACCCGCATAGTGCGTAAGACTACTCCCATGCTACACAACTCCCGTAAAGTGTTTCCTACACTCAGGATGCAGAACTCCTGTAAACTGCCTCTCCCTACTTCCAATGTACAGAAGTCCTGTAAGCTGCTTCTCTTTTACTCACACTACTGAAAACACGCATAGTGCGTAAGTCTACTCCCATGCTACAGAACTCCCGTAAAGTGTTTCCTACACTCAGGATGCAGAACTCCTGTAAACTGCCTCTCACTACTTCCATTGTATAGAAATCCTGTAAGCTGCTTCTGTTTTACTCAGACTACTGAAAACCCGCATGGTGCGTAAGACTACTCCCATCCTACAGAACTCCCGTAAAGTGTTTCCTACACTCAGGATGCAGAACTCCTGTAAACTGCTTCTCCGTACTTCCAATGTACAGAAACCCTGTAAGCTGCTTCTCTTTTACTCACACTACTGAAAACCCACATTGTGCGTAAGACTACTCCCATGGTACAGAACTCCCGTAAAGTGTTTCCTACACTCAGGATGCAGAACTCCTGTAAACTGCCTCTCCCTACTTCCAATGTACAGAAATCCTGTAAGCTGCTTCTCTTTTACTCAGACTACTGAAAACCCGCATAGTGCGTAAGACTACTCCCATGCTACAGAACTCCTGTAAAGTGTTTCCTACACTCAGGATGCAGAACTGCTGTAAACTGCCTCTCACTACTTCCAAGGTACAGAAATCCTGTAAGCTGCTTCGCTTTTACTCAGACTACTGAAAACCCGCATAGTGCGTAAGACTACTCCCATGCTACAGAACTCCCGTAAAGTGTTTCCTACACTCAGGATGCAGAACTCCTGTAAACTGCCTCTCACTACTTCCATTGTACAGAAATCCTGTAAGCTGCTTCTCTTTTACTCAGACTACTGAAAACCCGCATGGTGCGTAAGACTACTCCCATGCTACAGAACTCCCGTAAAGTGTTTCCTACACTCAGGATGCAGAACTCCTGTAAACTGCCTCTCACTACTTCCATTGTACAGAAATCCTGTAAGCTGCTTCTCTTTCACTCAGACTACTGAAAACCCGCATAGTGCGTAAGACTACTCCCATGCTACAGAACTCCCGTAAAGTGTTTCCTACACTCAGGATGCAGAACTCCTGTAAACTGCCTCTCACTACTTCCATTGTACAGAAATCCTGTAAGCTGCTTCTGTTTTACTCAGACTACTGAAAACCCGCATGGTGCGTAAGACTACTCCCATGCTACAGAACTCCCGTAAAGTGTTTCCTACACTCAGGATGCAGAACTCCTGTAAACTGCTTCTCCGTACTTCCAATGTACAGAAACCCTGTAAGCTGCTTCTCTTTTACTCACACTACTGAAAACCCACATTGTGCGTAAGACTACTCCCATGCTACAGAACTCCCGTAAAGTGTTTCCTACACTCAGGATGCAGAACTCCTGTAAACTGCCTCTCACTACTTCCTTTGTACAGAAATCCTGCAAGCTGCTTCAGTTTTACTCAGACTACTGAAAACCCGCATGGTGCGTAAGACTACTCCCACGCTACAGAACTCCCGTAAAGTGTTTCCTACACTCAGGATGCAGAACTCCTGTAAACCGCCTCTCACTACTTCCAATGTACAGAAATCCTGTAAGCTGCTTCTCTTTTACTCAGACTACTGAAAACCCGCATAGTGCGTAAGACTACTCCCATGCTACAGAACTCCCGTAAAGTGTTTCCTACACTCAGGATGCAGAACTCCTGTAAACTGCCTCTCACTACTTCCAATGTACAGAAATCCTGTAAGCTGCTTCACTTTTACTCACACTACTGAAAACCCGCATAGTGCGTAAGACTACTCCCATGCTACAGAACTCCCGTAAAGTGTTTCCTACACTCAGGATGCAGAACTCCTGTAAACTGCCTCTCACTACTTCCATTGTACAGAAATCCTGTAAGCTGCTTCTCTTTCACTCAGACTACTGAAAACCCGCATAGTGCGTAAGACTACTCCCATGCTACAGAACTCCCGTAAAGTGTTTCCTACACTCAGGATGCAGAACTCCTGTAAACTGCCTCTCACTACTTCCAATGTACAGAAACCCTGTAAGCTGCTTCTCTTTTACTCAGACTACTGAAAACCCGCATTGTGCGTAAGACTACTCCCATGCTACAGAACTCCCGTAAAGTGTTTCCTACACTCAGGATGCAGAACTCCTGTAAACTGCCTCTCACTACTTCCATTGTACAGAAATCCTGTAAGCTGCTTCTCTTTCACTCAGACTACTGAAAACCCGCATAGTGCGTAAGACTACTCCCATGCTACAGAACTCCCGTAAAGTGTTTCCTACACTCAGGATGCAGAACTCCTGTAAACTGCCTCTCACTACTTCCATTGTACAGAAATCCTGTAAGCTGCTTCTGTTTTACTCAGACTACTGAAAATCCGCATGGTGCGTAATACTACTCCCATGCTACAGAACTCCCGTAAAGTGTTTCCTACACTCAGGATGCAGAACTCCTGTAAACTGCCTCTCACTACTTCCAATGTACAGAAATCCTGTAAGCTGCTTCTCTTTTACTCAGACTACTGAAAACCCGCATAGTGCGTAAGACTACTCCCATGCTACAGAACTCCCGTAAAGTGTTTCCTACACTCAGGATGCAGAACTCCTGTAAACTGCCTCTCACTACTTCCATTGTACAGAAATCCTGTAAGCTGCTTCTCTTTTACTCAGACTACTGAAAACCCGCAGGGTGCGTAAGACTACTCCCATGCTACAGAACTCCCGTAAAGTGTTTCCTACACTCAGGATGCAGAACTCCTGTAAACTGCCTCTCCCTACTTCCAATGTACAGAAATCCTGTAAGCTGCTTCTCTTTTACTCAGACTACTGAAAACACGCATAGTGCATAAGACTACTCCCATGCTACAGAACTCCCGTAAAGTGTTTCCTACATTCAGGATGCAGAACTCCTGTAAACTGCCTCTCACTACTTCCAATGTACAGAAATCCTGTAAGCTGCTTCTCTTTTACTTACACTATTGAAAACCCGCATGGTGCGTAAGACTACTCCCATGCTACAGAACTCCCGTAAAGTGTTTCCTACACTCAGGATGCAGAACTCCTGTAAACTGCCTCTCACTACTTCCATTGTACAGAAATCCTGTAAGCTGCTTCTGATTTACTCAGACTACTGAAAACCCGCTGGGTGCGTAAGACTACTCCCATGCTACAGAACTCCCGTAAAGTGTTTCCTACACTCAGGATGCAGAACTCCTGTAAACTGCCTCTCCCTACTTCCAATGTACAGAAATCCTGTAAGCTGCTTCTCTTTTACTCAGACTACTGAAAACACGCATAGTGCGTAAGACTACTCCCATGCTACAGAACTCCCGTAAAGTGTTTCCTACATTCAGGATGCAGAACTCCTGTAAACTGCCTCTCACTACTTCCAATGTACAGAAATCCTGTAAGCTGCTTCTCTTTTACTCAGACTACTGAAAACCCGCATAGTCTGTAAGACTACTCCCATGCTACAGAACTCCCGTAAAGTGTTTCCTACACTCAGGATGCAGAACTCCTGTAAACTGCCTCTCACTACTTCCAATGTACAGAAATCCTGTAAGCTGCTTCTCTTTTACTCACACTACTGAAAACCCGCATTTTGCGTATGACTACTCCCATGCTACAGAACTCCCGTAAAGTGTTTCGTACACTAAGGATGCAGAACTCCTGTAAACTGCCTCTCACTACTTCCAATGTACAGAAATCCTGTAAGCTGCTTCTCTTTCACTCAGACTACTGAAAAGCCGCATAGTGCGTAAGACTACTCCCATGCTACAGAACTCCCGTAAAGTGTTTCCTACACTCAGGATGCAGAACTCCTGTAAACTGCCTCTCACTACTTTCAATGTACAGAAATCCTGTAAGCTGCTTCTCTTTCACTCAGACTACTGAAAACCCGCATAGTGCGTAAGACTACTCCCATGCTACAGAACTCCCGTAAAGTGTTTCCTCCACTCAGGATGCAGAACTCCTGTGAACTGCCTCTCACTACTTCCATTGTACAGAAATCCTGTAAGCTGCTTCTGTTTTACTCAGACTACTGAAAACCCGCATGGTGCGTAAGACTACTCCCATGCTACAGAACTCCCGTAAAGTGTTTCCTCCACTCAGGATGCAGAACTCCTGTAAACTGCCTCTCACTACTTCCATTGTACAGAAATCCTGTAAGCTGCTTCTGTTTTACTCAGACTACTGAAAATCCGCATAGTGCGTAAGACTACTCCCATGCTACAGAACTCCCGTAAAGTGTTTCCTACACTCAGGATGCAGAACTCCTGTAAACTGCCTCTCACTACTTCCAATGTACAGAAATCCTTTAAGCTGCTTCTCTTTTACTCAGACTACTGAAAACCCGCATAGTGCGTAAGACTACTCCCATGCTACAGAACTCCCGTAAAGTGTTTCCTACACTCAGGATGCAGAACTCCTGTAAACTGCCTCTCCCTACTTCCAATGTACAGAAATCCTGTAAGCTGCTTCTCTTTTACTCAGACTACTGAAAACACGCATAGTGCGTAAGACTACTCCCATGCTACAGAACTCCCGTAAAGTGTTTCCTACACTCAGGATGCAGAACTCCTGTAAACTGCTTCTCCGTACTTCCAATGTACAGAAACCCTGTAAGCTGCTTCTCTTTTACTCACACTACTGAAAACCCGCATAGTGCGTAAGACTACTCCCATGCTACAGAACTCCCGTAAAGTGTTTCCTACACTCAGGATGCAGAACTGCTGTAAACTGCCTCTCACTACTTCCAATGTACAGAAATCCTGTAAGCTGCTTCTCTTTTACTCACACTACTGAAAACCCGCATGGTGCGTAAGACTACTCCCATGCTACAGAAATCCCGTAAAGTGTTTCCTACACTCAGGATGCACAACTCCTCTAAACTGCCTCTCACTACTTCCATTGTACAGAAATCCTGTAAGCTGCTTCTGATTTACTCAGACTACTGAAAACCCGCAGGGTGCGTAAGACTACTCCCATGCTACAGAACTCCCGTAAAGTGTTTCCTACACTCAGGATGCAGAACTCCTGTAAACTGCCTCTCCCTACTTCCAATGTACAGTAATCCTGTAAGCTGCTTCTCTTTTACTCAGACTACTGAAAACCCGCATAGTCTGTAAGACAACTCCCATGCTACAGAACTCCCGTAAAGTGTTTCCTACACTCAGGATGCAGAACTCCTGTAAACTGCCTCTCACTACTTCCAATGTACAGAAATCCTGTAAGCTGCTTCTCTTTTACTCACACTACTGAAAACCCGCATTGTGCGTATGACTACTCCCATGCTACAGAACTCCCGTAAAGTGTTTCGTACACTAAGGATGCAGAACTCCTGTAAACTGCCTCTCACTACTTCCAATGTACAGAAATCCTGTAAGCTGCTTCTCTTTCACTCAGACTACTGAAAAGCCGCATAGTGCGTAAGACTACTCCCATGCTACAGAACTCCCGTAAAGTGTTTCCTACACTCAGGATGCAGAACTCCTGTAAACTGCCTCTCACTACTTCCAATGTACAGAAATCCTGTAAGCTGCTTCTCTTTCACTCAGACTACTGAAAACCCGCATAGTGCGTAAGACTACTCCCATGCTACAGAACTCCCGTAAAGTGTTTCCTCCACTCAGGATGCAGAACTCCTGTGAACTGCCTCTCACTACTTCCATTGTACAGAAATCCTGTAAGCTGCTTCTGTTTTACTCAGACTACTGAAAACCCGCATGGTGCGTAAGACTACTCCCATGCTACAGAACTCCCGTAAAGTGTTTCCTCCACTCAGGATGCAGAACTCCTGTAAACTGCCTCTCACTACTTCCATTGTACAGAAATCCTGTAAGCTGCTTCTGTTTTACTCAGACTACTGAAAATCCGCATGGTGCGTAAGACTACTCCCATGCTACAGAACTCCCGTAAAGTGTTTCCTACACTCAGGATGCAGAACTCCTGTAAACTGCCTCTCACTACTTCCAATGTACAGAAATCCTGTAAGCTGCTTCTCTTTTACTCAGACTACTGAAAACCCGCATAGTGCGTAAGACTACTCCCATGCTACAGAACTCCCGTAAAGTGTTTCCTACACTCAGGATGCAGAACTCCTGTAAACTGCCTCTCCCTACTTCCAATGTACAGAAATCCTGTAAGCTGCTTCTCTTTTACTCAGACTACTGAAAACACGCATAGTGCGTAAGACTACTCCCATGCTACAGAACTCCCGTAAAGTGTTTCCTACACTCAGGATGCAGAACTCCTGTAAACTGCTTCTCCGTACTTCCAATGTACAGAAACCCTGTAAGCTGCTTCTCTTTTACTCACACTACTGAAAACCCGCATAGTGCGTAAGACTACTCCCATGCTACAGAACTCCCGTAAAGTGTTTCCTACACTCAGGATGCAGAACTGCTGTAAACTGCCTCTCACTACTTCCAATGTACAGAAATCCTGTAAGCTGCTTCTCTTTTACTCACACTACTGAAAACCCGCATGGTGCGTAAGACTACTCCCATGCTACAGAAATCCCGTAAAGTGTTTCCTACACTCAGGATGCACAACTCCTCTAAACTGCCTCTCACTACTTCCATTGTACAGAAATCCTGTAAGCTGCTTCTGATTTACTCAGACTACTGAAAACCCGCAGGGTGCGTAAGACTACTCCCATGCTACAGAACTCCCGTAAAGTGTTTCCTACACTCAGGATGCAGAACTCCTGTAAACTGCCTCTCCCTACTTCCAATGTACAGAAATCCTGTAAGCTGCTTCTCTTTTACTCAGACTACTGAAAACACGCATAGTGCGTAAGACTACTCCCATGCTACAGAACTCCCGTAAAGTGTTTCCTACATTCAGGATGCAGAACTCCTGTAAACTGCCTCTCACTACTTCCAATGTACAGAAATCCTGTAAGCTGCTTCTCTTTTACTCACACTACTGAAAACCCGCATTGTGCGTATGACTACTCTCATGCTACAGAACTCCCGTAAAGTGTTTCGTACACTAAGGATGCAGAACTCCTGTAAACTGCCTCTCACTACTTCCAATGTACAGAAATCCTGTAAGCTGCTTCTCTTTCACTCAGACTACTGAAAAGCCGCATAGTGCGTAAGACTACTCCCATGCTACAGAACTCCCGTAAAGTGTTTCCTACACTCAGGATGCAGAACTCCTGTAAACTGCCTCTCACTACTTCCAATGTACAGAAATCCTGTAAGCTGCTTCTCTTTCACTCAGACTACTGAAAACCCGCATAGTGCGTAAGACTACTCCCATGCTACAGAACTCCCGTAAAGTGTTTCCTCCACTCAGGATGCAGAAATCCTGTAAACTGCCTCTCACTACTTCCATTGTACAGAAATCCTGTAAGCTGCTTCTGTTTTACTCAGACTACTGAAAACCCGCATGGTGCGTAAGACTACTCCCATGCTACAGAACTCCCGTAAAGTGTTTCCTACACTCAGGATGCAGAACTCCTGTAAACTGCCTCTCACTACTTCCATTGTACAGAAATCCTGTAAGCTGCTTCTGTTTTACTCAGACTACGGAAAACCCGCATAGTGCGTAAGACTACTCCCATGCTACAGAACTGCCGTAAAGTGTTTCCAACACTCAGGATGCAGAACTCCTGTAAACTGCCTCTCACTACTTCCAATGTACAGAAACCCTGTAAGCTGTTTCTCTTTTACTCACACTACTGAAAACCCGCATTGTGCATAAGACTATTCCCATGCTACAGAACTCCCGTAAAGTGTTTCCTGCACTCAGGATGCAGAACTCCTGTAAACTGCCTCTCACTACTTCCATTGTACAGAAATCCTGTAAGCTGCTTCTGTTTTACTCAGACTACTGAAAACCCGCATGGTGCGTAAGACTACTCCCATGCTACAGAACTCCCGTAAAGTGTTTCCTACACTCAGGATGCAGAACTCCTGTAAACTGCCTCTCCGTACTTCCAATGTAAAGAAATCCTGTAAGCTGCTTCTGTTTTACTCAGACTACTGAAAACCCGCATGGTGCGTAAGACTACTCCCATGCTACACAACTCCCGTAAAGTGTTTCCTACACTCAGGATGCAGAACTCCTGTAAACTGCCTCTCCCTACTTCCAATGTACAGAAGTCCTGTAAGCTGCTTCTCTTTTACTCAGACTACTGAAAACCCGCATGGTGCGTAAGACTACTCCCATCCTACAGAACTCCCGTAAAGTGTTTCCTACACTCAGGATGCAGAACTCCTGTAAACTGCTTCTCCGTACTTCCAATGTACAGAAACCCTGTAAGCTGCTTCTCTTTTACTCACACTACTGAAAACCCACATTGTGCGTAAGACTACTCCCATGGTACAGAACTCCCGTAAAGTGTTTCCTACACTCAGGATGCAGAACTCCTGTAAACTGCTTCTCCGTACTTCCAATGTACAGAAACCCTGTAAGCTGCTTCTCTTTTACTCACACTACTGAAAACCCACATTGTGCGTAAGACTACTCCCATGCTACAGAACTCCCGTAAAGTGTTTCCTACACTCAGGATGCAGAACTCCTGTAAACTGCCTCTCACTACTTCCTTTGTACAGAAATCCTGTAAGCTGCTTCTGTTTTACTCAGACTACTGAAAACCCGCATGGTGCGTAAGACTACTCCCATGCTACAGAACTCCCGTAAAGTGTTTCCTACACTCAGGATGCAGAACTCCTGTAAACTGCCTCTCACTACTTCCAATGTACAGAAATCCTGTAAGCTGCTTCTCTTTTACTCAGACTACTGAAAACCCGCATAGTGCGTAAGACTACTCCCATGCTACAGAACTCCCGTAAAGTGTTTCCTACACTCAGGATGCAGAACTCCTGTAAACTGCCTCTCACTACTTCCAATGTACAGAAATCCTGTAAGCTGCTTCTGTTTTACTCAGACTACTGAAAACCCGCATGGTGCGTAAGACTACTCCCATGCTACAGAACTCCCGTAAAGTGTTTCCTACACTCAGGATGCAGAACTCCTGTAAACTGCCTCTCCCTACTTCCAATGTACAGTAATCCTGTAAGCTGCTTCTCTTTTACTCAGACTACTGAAAACCCGCATAGTGCGTAAGACTACTCCCATGCTACAGAACTCCCGTAAAGTGTTTCCTACACTCAGGATGCAGAACTGCTGTAAACTGCTTCTCCGTACTTCCAATGTACAGAAATCCTGTAAGCTGCTTCTGTTTTACTCAGACTACTGAAAACCCGCATGGTGCGTAAGACTACTCCCATGCTACAGAAATCCCGTAAAGTGTTTCCTACACTCAGGATGCACAACTCCTCTAAACTGCCTCTCACTACTTCCATTGTACAGAAATCCTGTAAGCTGCTTCTGATTTACTCAGACTACTGAAAACCCGCAGGGTGCGTAAGACTACTCCCATGCTACAGAACTCCCGTAAAGTGTTTCCTACACTCAGGATGCAGAACTCCTGTAAACTGCCTCTCCCTACTTCCAATGTACAGAAATCCTGTAAGCTGCTTCTCTTTTACTCACACTACTGAAAACACGCATAGTGCGTAAGACTACTCCCATGCTACAGAACTCCCGTAAAGTGTTTCCTACATTCAGGATGCAGAACTCCTGTAAACTGCCTCTCACTACTTCCAATGTACAGAAATCCTGTAAGCTGCTTCTCTTTTACTCAGACTACTGAAAACCCGCATAGTCTGTAAGACAACTCCCATGCTACAGAACTCCCGTAAAGTGTTTCCTACACTCAGGATGCAGAACTCCTGTAAACTGCCTCTCACTACTTCCAATGTACAGAAATCCTGTAAGCTGCTTCTCTTTCACTCAGACTACTGAAAACCCGCATAGTGCGTAAGACTACTCCCATGCTACAGAACTCCCGTAAAGTGTTTCCTACACTCAGGATGCAGAACTCCTGTAAACTGCCTCTCACTACTTCCAATGTACAGAAATCCTGTAAGCTGCTTCTCTTTCACTCAGACTACTGAAAACCCGCATAGTGCGTAAGACTACTCCCATGCTACAGAACTCCCGTAAAGTGTTTCCTCCACTCAGGATGCAGAACTCCTGTAAACTGCCTCTCACTACTTCCAATGTACAGAAACCCTGTAAGCTGCTTCTGTTTTACTCAGACTACTGAAAACCCGCATGGTGCGTAAGACTACTCCCATGCTACAGAACTCCCGTAAAGTGTTTCCTACACTCAGGATGCAGAACTCCTGTAAACTGCCTCTCACTACTTCCATTGTACAGAAATCCTGTAAGCTGCTTCTGTTTTACTCAGACTACTGAAAATCCGCATGGTGCGTAAGACTACTCCCATGCTACAGAACTCCCATAAAGTGTTTCCTACACTCAGGATGCAGAACTCCTGTAAACTGCCTCTCACTACTTCCAATGTACAGAAATCCTGTAAGCTGCTTCTCTTTTACTCAGACTACTGAAAACCCGCATAGTGCGTAAGACTACTCCCATGCTACACAACTCCCGTAAAGTGTTTCCTACACTCAGGATGCAGAACTCCTGTAAACTGCCTCTCCCTACTTCCAATGTACAGAAATCCTGTAAGCTGCTTCTCTTTTACTCAGACTACTGAAAACACGCATAGTGCGTAAGACTACTCCCATGCTACAGAACTCCCGTAAAGTGTTTCCTACACTCAGGATGCAGAACTCCTGTAAACTGCTTCTCCGTACTTCCAATGTACAGAAACCCTGTAAGCTGCTTCTCTTTTACTCACACTACTGAAAACCCACATTGTGCGTAAGACTACTCCCATGCTACAGAACTCCCGTAAAGTGTTTCCTACACTCAGGATGCAGAACTCCTGTAAACTGCCTCTCACTACTTCCATTGTACAGAAATCCTGTAAGCTGCTTCTGTTTTACTCAGACTACTGAAAACCCGCATGGTGCGTAAGACTACTCCCATCCTACAGAACTCCCGTAAAGTGTTTCCTACACTCAGGATGCAGAACTCCTGTAAACTGCTTCTCCGTACTTCCAATGTACAGAAACCCTGTAAGCTGCTTCTCTTTTACTCACACTACTGAAAACCCACATTGTGCGTAAGACTACTCCCATGCTACAGAACTCCCGTAAAGTGTTTCCTACACTCAGGATGCAGAACTCCTGTAAACTGCCTCTCCCTACTTCCAATGTACAGACATCCTGTAAGCTGCTTCACTTTTACTCACACTACTGAAAACCCGCATAGTGCGTAAGACTACTCCCATGCTACAGAACTCCCGTAAAGTGTTTCCTACACTCAGGATGCAGAACTCCTGTAAACTGCCTCTCACTACTTCCATTGTACAGAAATCCTGTAAGCTGCTTCTCTTTTACTCACACTACTGAAAACCCGCATGGTGCGTAAGACTACTCCCATGCTACACAACTCCCGTAAAGTGTTTCCTACACTCAGGATGCAGAACTCCTGTAAACTGCCTCTCCCTACTTCCAATGTACAGAAATCCTGTAAGCTGCTTCTCTTTCACTCAGACTACGGAAAACCCTCATAGTGCGTAAGACTACTCCCATGCTACAGAACTGCCGTAAAGTGTTTCCTACACTCAGGATGCAGAACTCCTGTAAACTGCCTCTCACTACTTCCATTGTACAGAAATCCTGTAAGGTGCTTCTGTTTTACTCAGACTTCTGAAAACCCGCATGGTGCGTAAGACTACTCCCATGCTACAGAACTCCCGTAAAGTGTTTCCTACACTCAGGATGCAGAACTCCTGTAAACTGCTTCTCCGTACTTCCAATGTACAGAAACCCTGTAAGCTGCTTCTCTTTTACTCACACTACTGAAAACCCACATTGTGCGTAAGACTACTCCCATGCTACAGAACTCCCGTAAAGTGTTTCCTACACTCAGGATGCAGAACTCCTGTAAACTGCTTCTCCGTACTTCCATTGTACAGAAACCCTGTAAGCTGCTTCTCTTTTACTCACACTACTGAAAACCCACATTGTGCGTAAGACTACTCCCATGGTACAGAACTCCCGTAAAGTGTTTCCTACACTCAGGATGCAGAACTCCTGTAAACTGCCTCTCACTACTTCCATTGTACAGAAATCCTGTAAGCTGCTTCTCTTTCACTCAGACTACTGAAAACCCGCATGGTGCGTAAGACTACTCCCATGCTACAGAACTCCCGTAAAGTGTTTCCTACACTCAGGATGCAGAACTCCTGTAAACTGCCTCTCACTACTGATATTGTACAGAAATCCTGTAAGCTGCTTCTCTTTTACTCACACTACTGAAAACCCGCATAGTGCGTAAGACTACTCCCATGCTACAGAACTCCCGTAAAGTGTTTCCTACACTCAGGATGCAGAACTCCTGTAAACTGCCTCTCCCTGCTTCCAAAGTACAGAAATCCTGTAAGCTGCTTCTCTTTTACTCAGACTACTGAAAACACGGATAGTGCGTAAGACTACTCCCATGCTACAGAACTCCCGTAAAGTGTTTCCTACACTCAGGATGCAGAACTCCTGTAAACTGCTTCTCCGTACTTCCATTGTACAGAAAAAATGTAAGCTGCTTCTCTTTTACTCACACTACTGAAAACCCACATTGTGCGTAAGACTACTCCCATGCTACAGAACTCCCGTAAAGTGTTTCCTACACTCAGGATGCAGAACTCCTGTAAACTGCCTCTCACTACTTCCATTGTAAAGAAATCCTGTAAGCTGCTTCACTTTTACTCAGACTACTGAAAACCCGCATGGTGCGTAAGACTACTCCTATGCTACAGAACTCCCGTAAAGTGTTTCCTACACTCAGGATGCAGAACTCCTGTAAACTGCCTCTCACTACTTATATTGTACAGAAATCCTGTAAGCTGCTTCTCTTTTACTCAGACTACTGAAAACCCGCATAGTGCGTAAGACTACTCCCATGCTACAGAACTCCCGTAAAGTGTTTCCTACACTCAGGATGCAGAACTCCTGTAAACTGCCTCTCACTACTTCCAATGTACAGAAATCCTGTAAGCTGCTTCTCTTTTACTAACACTACTGAAAACCCGCATAGTGCGTAAGACTACTCCCATGCTACACAACTCCCGTAAAGTGTTTCCTACACTCAGGATGCAGAACTCCTGTAAACTGCCTCTCACTTCTTCCATTGTACAGAAATCCTGTAAGCTGCTTCTCTTTCACTCAGACTACTGAAAACCCGCATGGTGCGTAAGACTACTCCCATGCTACAGAACTCCCGTAAAGTGTTTCCTACACTCAGGATGCAGAACTCCTGTAAACTGCGTTTCACTACTTATATTGTACAGAAATCCTGTAAGCTGCTTCACTTTTACTCAGACTACTGAAAACCCGCATGGTGCGTAAGACTACTCCCATGCTACAGAACTCCCGTAAAGTGTTTCCTACACTCAGGATGCAGAACTCCTGTAAACTGCCTCTCACTACTTCCATTGTACAGAAATCCTGTAAGCTGCTTCTATTTCACTCAGACTACTGAAAACCCGCATAGTGCGTAAGACTACCCCCATGCTACAGAACTCCCGTAAAGTGTTTCCTACACTCAGGATGCAGAACTCCTGTAAACTGCCTCTCACTACTTCCAATGTACAGAAACCCTGTAAGCTGTTTCTCTTTTACTCACACTACTGAAAACCCACATTGTGCGTAAGACTACTCCCATGCTACAGAACTCCCGTAAAGTGTTTCCTACACTCAGGATGCAGAACTCCTGTAAACTGCCTCTCACTACTTCCATTGTACAGAAATCCTGTAAGCTGCTTCTCTTTTACTCAGACTACTGAAAACCCGCATAGTGCGTAAGACTACTCCCATGCTACACAACTCCCGTAAAGTGTTTCCTACACTCAGGATGCAGAACTCCTGTAAACTGCCTCTCCCTACTTCCAATGTACAGAAATCCTGTAAGCTGCTTCTCTTTTACTCAGACTACTGAAAACCCGCATAGTGCGTAAGACTACTCCCATGCTACAGAACTCCCGTAAAGTGTTTCCTACACTCAGGATGCAGAACTCCTGTAAACTGCTTCTCCGTACTTCCAATGTACAGAAACCCTGTAAGCTGCTTCTCTTTTACTCACACTACTGGAAACACACATTGTGCGTAAGACTACTCCCATGCTACAGAACTCCCGTAAAGTGTTTCCTACACTCAGGATGCAGAACTCCTGTAAACTGCTTCTCCGTACTTCCATTGTACAGAAAAAATGTAAGCTGCTTCTCTTTTACTCACACTACTGAAAACCCACATTGTGCGTAAGACTACTCCCATGCTACAGAACTCCCGTAAAGTGTTTCCTACACTCAGGATGCAGAACTCCTGTAAACTGCCTCTCACTACTTCCATTGTAAAGAAATCCTGTAAGCTGCTTCACTTTTACTCAGACTACTGAAAACCCGCATGGTGCGTAAGACTACTCCTATGCTACAGAACTCCCGTAAAGTGTTTCCTACACTCAGGATGCAGAACTCCTGTAAACTGCCTCTCACTACTTATATTGTACAGAAATCCTGTAAGCTGCTTCTCTTTTACTCACACTACTGAAAACCCGCATAGTGCGTAAGACTACTCCCATGCTACAGAACTCCCGTAAAGTGTTTCCTACACTCAGGATGCAGAACTCCTGTAAACTGCCTCTCCCTACTTCCAATGTACAGAAATCCTGTAAGCTGCTTCTCTTTTACTCAGACTACTGAAAACCCGCATAGTGCGTAAGACTACTCCCATGCTACAGAACTCCCGTAAAGTGTTTCCTACACTCAGGATGCAGAACTCCTGTAAACTGCCTCTCCCTACTTCCAATGTACAGAAATCCTGTAAGCTGCTTCTCTTTTACTCACACTACTGAAAACCCGCATGGTGCGTAAGACTACTCCCATGCTACAGAACTCCCGTAAAGTGTTTCCTCCACTCAGGATGCAGAACTCCTGTAAACTGCCTCTCACTACTTCCAATGTACAGAAATCCTGTAAGCTGCTTCTGTTTTACTCAGACTACTGAAAATCCGCATGGTGCGTAAGACTACTCCCATGCTACAGAACTCCCATAAAGTGTTTCCTACACTCAGGATGCAGAACTCCTGTAAACTGCCTCTCACTACTTCCAATGTACAGAAATCCTGTAAGCTGCTTCTCTTTTACTCAGACTACTGAAAACCCGCATAGTGCGTAAGACTACTCCCATGCTACAGAACTCCCGTAAAGTGTTTCCTACACTCAGGATGCAGAACTCCTGTAAACTGCCTCTCACTACTTCCATTGTACAGAAATCCTGTAAGCTGCTTCTCTTTCACTCAGACTACTGAAAACCCGCATAGTGCGTAAGACTACTCCCATGCTACAGAACTCCCGTAAAGTGTTTCCTACACTCAGGATGCAGAACTCCTGTAAACTGCCTCTCACTACTTCCAATGTACAGAAATCCTGTAAGCTGCTTCTCTTTTACTCACACTACTGAAAACCCGCATAGTGTGTAAGACTACTCCCATGCTACAGAACTCCCGTAAAGTGTTTCCTACACTCAGGATGCAGAACTGCTGTAAACTGCCTCTCACTACTTCCAATGTACAGAAATCCTGTAAGCTGCTTCTCTTTTACTCACACTACTGAAAACCCGCATGGTGCGTAAGACTACTCCCATGCTACAGAACTCCCGTAAAGTGTTTCCTACACTCAGGATGCAGAACTCCTGTAAACTGCCTCTCACTACTTCCATTGTACAGAAATCCTGTAAGCTGCTTCTGTTTTACTCAGACTACTGAAAACCCGCAGGGTGCGTAAGACTACTCCCATGCTACAGAACTCCCGTAAAGTGTTTCCTACACTCAGGATGCAGAACTCCTGTAAACTGCCTCTCCCTACTTCCAATGTACAGAAATCCTGTAAGCTGCTTCTCTTTTACTCAGACTACTGAAAACACGCATAGTGCGTAAGACTACTCCCATGCTACAGAACTCCCGTAAAGTGTTTCCTACACTCAGGATGCAGAACTCCTGTAAACTGCCTCTCCCTACTTCCAATGTACAGAAATCCTGTAAGCTGCTTCTCTTTTACTCACACTACTGAAAACCCGCATGGTGCGTAAGACTACTCCCATGCTACAGAACTCCCGTAAAGTGTTTCCTCCACTCAGGATGCAGAACTCCTGTAAACTGCCTCTCACTACTTCCAATGTACAGAAATCCTGTAAGCTGCTTCTGTTTTACTCAGACTACTGAAAATCCGCATGGTGCGTAAGACTACTCCCATGCTACAGAACTCCCATAAAGTGTTTCCTACACTCAGGATGCAGAACTCCTGTAAACTGCCTCTCACTACTTCCAATGTACAGAAATCCTGTAAGCTGCTTCTCTTTTACTCAGACTACTGAAAACCCGCATAGTGCGTAAGACTACTCCCATGCTACAGAACTCCCGTAAAGTGTTTCCTACACTCAGGATGCAGAACTCCTGTAAACTGCCTCTCCCTACTTCCAATGTACAGAAATCCTGTAAGCTGCTTCTCTTTTACTCAGACTACTGAAAACACGCATAGTGCGTAAGACTACTCCCATGCTACAGAACTCCCGTAAAGTGTTTCCTACACTCAGGATGCAGAACTCCTGTAAACTGCTTCTCCGTACTTCCAATGTACAGAAACCCTGTAAGCTGCTTCTCTTTTACTCACACTACTGAAAACCCACATTGTGCGTAAGACTACTGCCATGCTACAGAACTCCCGTAAAGTGTTTCCTACACTCAGGATGCAGAACTCCTGTAAACTGCTTCTCCGTACTTCCATTGTACAGAAAAAATGTAAGCTGCTTCTCTTTTACTCAGACTACTGAAAACCCGCATGGTGCGTAAGACTACTCCCATGCTACAGAACTCCCGTAAAGTGTTTCCTACACTCAGGATGCAGAACTCCTGTAAACTGCTTCTCCGTACTTCCAATGTACAGAAACCCTGTAAGCTGCTTCTCTTTTACTCACACTACTGAAAACCCACATTGTGCGTAAGACTACTCCCATGGTACAGAACTCCCGTAAAGTGTTTCCTACACTCAGGATGCAGAACTCCTGTAAACTGCTTCTCCGTACTTCCAATTAACAGAAACCCTGTAAGCTGCTTCTCTTTTACTCACACTACTGAAAACCTGCATAGTGCGTAAGACTACTCCCATGCTACAGAACTCCCGTAAAGTGTTTCCTACACTCAGGATGCAGAACTCCTGTAAACTGCCTCTCACTACTTCCTTTGTACAGAAATCCTGTAAGCTGCTTCAGTTTTACTCAGACTACTGAAAACCCGCATGGTGCGTAAGACTACTCCCATGCTACAGAACTCCCGTAAAGTGTTTCCTACACTCAGGATGCAGAACTCCTGTAAACTGCCTCTCACTACTTCCAATGTACAGAAATCCTGTAAGCTGCTTCTCTTTTACTCAGACTACTGAAAACCCGCATGGTGCGTAAGACTACTCCCATGCTACAGAACTCCCGTAAAGTGTTTCCTACACTCAGGATGCAGAACTCCTGTAAACTGCCTCTCACTACTTCCAATGTACAGAAATCCTGTAAGCTGCTTCTCTTTTACACACACTACTGAAAACCCGCATAGTGCGTAAGACTACTCCCATGCTACAGAACTCCCGTAAAGTGTTTCCTACACTCAGGATGCAGAACTCCTGTAAACTGCCTCTCACTACTTCCATTGTACAGAAATCCTGTAAGCTGCTTCTCTTTCACTCAGACTGCTGAAAACCCGCATAGTGCGTAAGACTACTCCCATGCTACAGAACTCCCGTAAAGTGTTTCCTACACTCAGGATGCAGAACTCCTGTAAACTGCCTCTCCGTACTTCCAATGTACAGAAACCCTGTAAGCTGCTTCTCTTTTACTCACACTACTGAATACCCGCATTGTGCGTAAGACTACTCCCATGCTACAGAACTCCCGTAAAGTGTTTCCTACACTCAGGATGCAGAACTCCTGTAAACTGCCTCTCACTACTTCCATTGTACAGAAATCCTGTAAGCTGCTTCTCTTTCACTCAGACTACTGAAAACCCGCATTGTGCGTAAGACTACTCCCATGCTACAGAACTCCCGTAAAGTGTTTCCTACACTCAGGATGCAGAACTCCTGTAAACTGCCTTTCACTACTTATATTGTACAGAAATCCTGTAAGCTGCTTCTCTTTTACTCAGACTACTGAAAACCCGCATAGTGCATAAGACTACTCCCATGCTACAGAACTCCCGTAAAGTGTTTCCTACACTCAGGATGCAGAACTCCTGTAAACTGCCTCTCACTACTTATATTGCACAGAAATCCTGTAAGCTGCTTCTCTTTTACTCAGACTACTGAAAACCCGCATGGTGCGTAAGACTACTCCCATGCTACAGAACTCCCGTAAAGTGTTTCCTACACTCAGGATGCAGAACTCCTGTAAACTGCTTCTCCGTACTTCCATTGTACAGAAACCCTGTAAGCTGCTTCTCTTTTACTCACACTACTGAAAACCCACATTGTGCGTAAGACTACTCCCATGGTACAGAACTCCCGTAAAGTGTTTCCTACACTCAGGATGCAGAACTCCTGTAAACTGCCTCTCACTACTTCCATTGTACAGAAATCCTGTAAGCTGCTTCTCTTTCACTCAGACTACTGAAAACCCGCATGGTGCGTAAGACTACTCCCATGCTACAGAACTCCCGTAAAGTGTTTCCTACACTCAGGATGCAGAACTCCTGTAAACTGCCTCTCACTACTGATATTGTACAGAAATCCTGTAAGCTGCTTCTCTTTTACTCACACTACTGAAAACCCGCATAGTGCGTAAGACTACTCCCATGCTACAGAACTCCCGTAAAGTGTTTCCTACACTCAGGATGCAGAACTCCTGTAAACTGCCTCTCCCTACTTCCAAAGTACAGAAATCCTGTAAGCTGCTTCTCTTTTACTCAGACTACTGAAAACACGGATAGTGCGTAAGACTACTCCCATGCTACAGAACTCCCGTAAAGTGTTTCCTACACTCAGGATGCAGAACTCCTGTAAACTGCTTCTCCGTACTTCCATTGTACAGAAAAAATGTAAGCTGCTTCTCTTTTACTCACACTACTGAAAACCCACATTGTGCGTAAGACTACTCCCATGCTACAGAACTCCCGTAAAGTGTTTCCTACACTCAGGATGCAGAACTCCTGTAAACTGCCTCTCACTACTTCCATTGTAAAGAAATCCTGTAAGCTGCTTCACTTTTACTCAGACTACTGAAAACCCGCATGGTGCGTAAGACTACTCCTATGCTACAGAACTCCCGTAAAGTGTTTCCTACACTCAGGATGCAGAACTCCTGTAAACTGCCTCTCACTACTTATATTGTACAGAAATCCTGTAAGCTGCTTCTCTTTTACTCAGACTACTGAAAACCCGCATAGTGCGTAAGACTACTCCCATGCTACAGAACTCCCGTAAAGTGTTTCCTACACTCAGGATGCAGAACTCCTGTAAACTGCCTCTCACTACTTCCAATGTACAGAAATCCTGTAAGCTGCTTCTCTTTTACTAACACTACTGAAAACCCGCATAGTGCGTAAGACTACTCCCATGCTACACAACTCCCGTAAAGTGTTTCCTACACTCAGGATGCAGAACTCCTGTAAACTGCCTCTCACTTCTTCCATTGTACAGAAATCCTGTAAGCTGCTTCTCTTTCACTCAGACTACTGAAAACCCGCATAGTGCGTAAGACTACTCCCATGCTACAGAACTCCCGTAAAGTGTTTCCTACACTCAGGATGCAGAACTCCTGTAAACTGCCTCTCACTACTTCCATTGTACAGAAATCCTGTAAGCTGCTTCTCTTTCACTCAGACTACTGAAAACCCGCATGGTGCGTAAGACTACTCCCATGCTACAGAACTCCCGTAAAGTGTTTCCTACACTCAGGATGCAGAACTCCTGTAAACTGCCTCTCACTACTTATATTGTACAGAAATCCTGTAAGCTGCTTCTCTTTTACTCACACTACTGAAAACCCGCATAGTGCGTAAGACTACTCCCATGCTACAGAACTCCCGTAAAGTGTTTCCTACACTCAGGATGCAGAACTCCTGTAAACTGCCTCTCACTACTTCCATTGTACAGAAATCCAGTAAGCTGCTTCTGTTTTACTCAGACTACTGAAAACCCGCATAGTGCGTAAGACTACTCCCATGCTACAGAACTCCCGTAAAGTGTTTCCTACACTCAGGATGCAGAACTCCTGTAAACTGCGTTTCACTACTTATATTGTACAGAAATCCTGTAAGCTGCTTCACTTTTACTCAGACTACTGAAAACCCGCATGGTGCGTAAGACTACTCCCATGCTACAGAACTCCCGTAAAGTGTTTCCTACACTCAGGATGCAGAACTCCTGTAAACTGCCTCTCACTACTTCCATTGTACAGAAATCCTGTAAGCTGCTTCTATTTCACTCAGACTACTGAAAACCCGCATAGTGCGTAAGACTACCCCCATGCTACAGAACTCCCGTAAAGTGTTTCCTACACTCAGGATGCAGAACTCCTGTAAACTGCCTCTCACTACTTCCAATGTACAGAAACCCTGTAAGCTGTTTCTCTTTTACTCACACTACTGAAAACCCACATTGTGCGTAAGACTACTCCCATGCTACAGAACTCCCGTAAAGTGTTTCCTACACTCAGGATGCAGAACTCCTGTAAACTGCCTCTCACTACTTCCATTGTACAGAAATCCTGTAAGCTGCTTCTCTTTTACTCAGACTACTGAAAACCCGCATAGTGCGTAAGACTACTCCCATGCTACACAACTCCCGTAAAGTGTTTCCTACACTCAGGATGCAGAACTCCTGTAAACTGCCTCTCACTACTGATATTGTACAGAAATCCTGTAAGCTGCTTCTCTTTTACTCACACTACTGAAAACCCGCATAGTGCGTAAGACTACTCCCATGCTACAGAACTCCCGTAAAGTGTTTCCTACACTCAGGATGCAGAACTCCTGTAAACTGCCTCTCCCTACTTCCAAAGTACAGAAATCCTGTAAGCTGCTTCTCTTTTACTCAGACTACTGAAAACACGGATAGTGCGTAAGACTACTCCCATGCTACAGAACTCCCGTAAAGTGTTTCCTACACTCAGGATGCAGAACTCCTGTAAACTGCTTCTCCGTACTTCCATTGTACAGAAAAAATGTAAGCTGCTTCTCTTTTACTCACACTACTGAAAACCCACATTGTGCGTAAGACTACTCCCATGCTACAGAACTCCCGTAAAGTGTTTCCTACACTCAGGATGCAGAACTCCTGTAAACTGCCTCTCACTACTTCCATTGTAAAGAAATCCTGTAAGCTGCTTCACTTTTACTCAGACTACTGAAAACCCGCATGGTGCGTAAGACTACTCCTATGCTACAGAACTCCCGTAAAGTGTTTCCTACACTCAGGATGCAGAACTCCTGTAAACTGCCTCTCACTACTTATATTGTACAGAAATCCTGTAAGCTGCTTCTCTTTTACTCAGACTACTGAAAACCCGCATAGTGCGTAAGACTACTCCCATGCTACAGAACTCCCGTAAAGTGTTTCCTACACTCAGGATGCAGAACTCCTGTAAACTGCCTCTCACTACTTCCAATGTACAGAAATCCTGTAAGCTGCTTCTCTTTTACTAACACTACTGAAAACCCGCATAGTGCGTAAGACTACTCCCATGCTACACAACTCCCGTAAAGTGTTTCCTACACTCAGGATGCAGAACTCCTGTAAACTGCCTCTCACTTCTTCCATTGTACAGAAATCCTGTAAGCTGCTTCTCTTTCACTCAGACTACTGAAAACCCGCATAGTGCGTAAGACTACTCCCATGCTACAGAACTCCCGTAAAGTGTTTCCTACACTCAGGATGCAGAACTCCTGTAAACTGCCTCTCACTACTTCCATTGTACAGAAATCCTGTAAGCTGCTTCTCTTTCACTCAGACTACTGAAAACCCGCATGGTGCGTAAGACTACTCCCATGCTACAGAACTCCCGTAAAGTGTTTCCTACACTCAGGATGCAGAACTCCTGTAAACTGCCTCTCACTACTTATATTGTACAGAAATCCTGTAAGCTGCTTCTCTTTTACTCACACTACTGAAAACCCGCATAGTGCGTAAGACTACTCCCATGCTACAGAACTCCCGTAAAGTGTTTCCTACACTCAGGATGCAGAACTCCTGTAAACTGCCTCTCACTACTTCCATTGTACAGAAATCCAGTAAGCTGCTTCTGTTTTACTCAGACTACTGAAAACCCGCATAGTGCGTAAGACTACTCCCATGCTACAGAACTCCCGTAAAGTGTTTCCTACACTCAGGATGCAGAACTCCTGTAAACTGCGTTTCACTACTTATATTGTACAGAAATCCTGTAAGCTGCTTCACTTTTACTCAGACTACTGAAAACCCGCATGGTGCGTAAGACTACTCCCATGCTACAGAACTCCCGTAAAGTGTTTCCTACACTCAGGATGCAGAACTCCTGTAAACTGCCTCTCACTACTTCCATTGTACAGAAATCCTGTAAGCTGCTTCTATTTCACTCAGACTACTGAAAACCCGCATAGTGCGTAAGACTACCCCCATGCTACAGAACTCCCGTAAAGTGTTTCCTACACTCAGGATGCAGAACTCCTGTAAACTGCCTCTCACTACTTCCAATGTACAGAAACCCTGTAAGCTGTTTCTCTTTTACTCACACTACTGAAAACCCACATTGTGCGTAAGACTACTCCCATGCTACAGAACTCCCGTAAAGTGTTTCCTACACTCAGGATGCAGAACTCCTGTAAACTGCCTCTCACTACTTCCATTGTACAGAAATCCTGTAAGCTGCTTCTCTTTTACTCAGACTACTGAAAACCCGCATAGTGCGTAAGACTACTCCCATGCTACACAACTCCCGTAAAGTGTTTCCTACACTCAGGATGCAGAACTCCTGTAAACTGCCTCTCACTACTTCCAATGTACAGAAATCCTGTAAGCTGCTTCTCTTTTACTCAGACTACTGAAAACCCGCATAGTGCGTAAGACTACTCCCATGCTACAGAACTCCCGTAAAGTGTTTCCTACACTCAGGATGCAGAACTCCTGTAAACTGCCTCTCCCTACTTCCAATGTACAGAAATCCTGTAAGCTGCTTCTCTTTTACTCAGACTACTGTAAACACGCATAGTGCGTAAGACTACTCCCATGCTACAGAACTCCCGTAAAGTGTTTCCTACACTCAGGATGCAGAACTCCTGTAAACTGCTTCTCCGTACTTCCAATGTACAGAAACCCTGTAAGCTGCTTCTCTTTTACTCACACTACTGGAAACACTCATTGTGCGTAAGACTACTCCCATGCTACAGAACTCCCGTAAAGTGTTTCCTACACTCAGGATGCAGAACTCCTGTAAACTGCCTCTCACTACTTCCAATGTACAGAAATCCTGTAAGCTGCTTCTCTTTTACTCAGACTACTGAAAACCCGCATAGTGCGTAAGACTACTCCCATGCTACAGAACTCCCGTAAAGTGTTTCCTACACTCAGGATGCAGAACTCCTGTAAACTGCCTCTCCGTACTTCCAATGTACAGAAACCCTGTAAGCTGTTTCTCTTTTACTCACACTACTGAAAACCCGCATGGTGCGTAAGACTACTCCCATGCTACAGAACTCCCGTAAAGTGTTTCCTACACTCAGGATGCAGAACTCCTGTAAACTGCCTCTCACTACTTCCAATGTACAGAAATCCTGTAAGCTGCTTCTCTTTTACTCACACTACTGAAAACCCGCATAGTGCGTAAGACTACTCCCATGCTACAGAACTCCCGTAAAGTGTTTCCTACACTCAGGATGCAGAACTCCTGTAAACTGCCTCTCCCTACTTCCAATGTACAGAAATCCTGTAAGCTGCTTCTCTTTTACTCAGACTACTGAAAACACGCATAGTGCGTAAGACTACTCCCATGCTACAGAACTCCCGTAAAGTGTTTCCTACACTCAGGATGCAGAACTCCTGTAAACTGCTTCTCCGTACTTCCAATGTACAGAAACCCTGTAAGCTGCTTCTCTTTTACTCACACTACTGAAAACCCACATTGTGCGTAAGACTACTCCCATGCTACAGAACTCCCGTAAAGTGTTTCCTACACTCAGGATGCAGAACTCCTGTAAACTGCCTCTCACTACTTCCAATGTACAGAAATCCTGTAAGCTGCTTCTCTTTCACTCAGACTACTGAAAACCCGCATAGTGCGTAAGACTACTCCCATGCTATAGAACTCCCGTAAAGTGTTTCCTACACTCAGGATGCAGAACTCCTGTAAACTGCCTCTCACTACTTCCATTGTACAGAAATCCTGTAAGCTGCTTCTCTTTCACTCAGACTACTGAAAACCCGCATAGTGCGTAAGACTACTCCCATGCTACAGAACTCCCGTAAAGTGTTTCCTACACTCAGGATGCAGAACTCCTGTAAAGTGCCTCTCACTACTTATATTGTACAGAAATCCTGTAAGCTGCTTCTCTTTTACTCACACTACTGAAAACCCGCATAGTGTGTAAGACTACTCCCATGCTACAGAACTCCCGTAAAGTGTTTCCTACACTCAGGATGCAGAACTCCTGAAAACTGCCTCTCACTACTTATATTGCACAGAAATCCTGTAAGCTGCTTCTCTTTTACTCAGACTACTGAAAACCCGCATGGTGCGTAAGACTACTCCCATGCTACAGAACTCCCGTAAAGTGTTTCCTACACTCAGGATGCAGAACTCCTGTAAACTGCCTCTCACTACTTCCAATGTACAGAAATCCTGTAAGCTGCTTCTCTTTTACTCAGACTACTGAAAACCCGCATAGTGCGTAAGACTACTCCCATGCTACACAACTCCCGAAAAGTGTTTCCTACACTCAGGATGCAGAACTCCTGTAAACTGCCTCTCACTACTTCCATTGTACAGAAATCCAGTAACCTGCTTCTCTTTCACTCAGACTACTGAAAACCCGCATGGTGCGTAAGACTACTCCCATGCTACAGAACTCCCGTAAAGTGTTTCCTACACTCAGGATGCAGAACTCCTGTAAACTGCCTCTCACTACTTCCAATGTACAGAAATCCTGTAAGCTGCTTCTCTTTTACTCAGACTACTGAAAACCCGCATAGTGCGTAAGACTACTCCCATGCTACAGAACTCCCGTAAAGTGTTTCCTACACTCAGGATGCAGAACTCCTGTAAACTGCCTCTCCCTACTTCCAATGTACAGAAATCCTGTAAGCTGCTTCTCTTTTACTCAGACTACTGAAAACACGCATAGTGCGTAAGACTACTCCCATGCTACAGAACTCCCGTAAAGTGTTTCCTACACTCAGGATGCAGAACTCCTGTAAACTGCTACTCCGTACTTCCAATGTACAGAAACCCTGTAAGCTGCTTCTCTTTTACTCAGACTACTGAAAACCCACATTGTGCGTAAGACTACTCCCATGCTACAGAACTCCCGTAAAGTGTTTCCTACACTCAGGATGCAGAACTCCTGTAAACTGCCTCTCACTACTTCCAATGTACAGAAATCCTGTAAGCTGCTTCTCTTTCACTCAGACTACTGAAAACCCGCATAGTGCGTAAGACTACTCCCATGCTATAGAACTCCCGTAAAGTGTTTCCTACACTCAGGATGCAGAACTCCTGTAAACTGCCTCTCACTACTTCCATTGTACAGAAATCCTGTAAGCTGCTTCTCTTTCACTCAGACTACTGAAAACCCGCATAGTGCGTAAGACTACTCCCATGCTACAGAACTCCCGTAAAGTGTTTCCTACACTCAGGATGCAGAACTCCTGTAAAGTGCCTCTCACTACTTATATTGTACAGAAATCCTGTAAGCTGCTTCTCTTTTACTCACACTACTGAAAACCCGCATAGTGTGTAAGACTACTCCCATGCTACAGAACTCCCGTAAAGTGTTTCCTACACAAAGGATGCAGAACTCCTGTAAACTGCCTCTCACTACTTATATTGCACAGAAATCCTGTAAGCTGCTTCTCTTTTACTCAGACTACTGAAAACCCGCATGGTGCGTAAGACTACTCCCATGCTACAGAACTCCCGTAAAGTGTTTCCTACACTCAGGATGCAGAACTCCTGTAAACTGCCTCTCACTACTTCCAATGTACAGAAATCCTGTAAGCTGCTTCTCTTTTACTCAGACTACTGAAAACCCGCATAGTGCGTAAGACTACTCCCATGCTACACAACTCCCGTAAAGTGTTTCCTACACTCAGGATGCAGAACTCCTGTAAACTGCCACTCACTACTTCCATTGTACAGAAATCCAGTAAGCTGCTTCTCTTTCACTCAGACTACTGAAAACCCGCATGGTGCGTAAGACTACTCCCATGCTACAGAACTCCCGTAAAGTGTTTCCTACACTCAGGATGCAGAACTCCTGTAAACTGCCTCTCACTACTTCCAATGTACAGAAATCCTGTAAGCTGCTTCTCTTTTACTCAGACTACTGAAAACCCGCATAGTGCGTAAGACTACTCCCATGCTACAGAACTCCCGTAAAGTGTTTCCTACACTCAGGATGCAGAACTCCTGTAAACTGCCTCTCCCTACTTCCAATGTACAGAAATCCTGTAAGCTGCTTCTCTTTTACTCAGACTACTGAAAACACGCATAGTGCGTAAGACTACTCCCATGCTACAGAACTCCCGTAAAGTGTTTCCTACACTCAGGATGCAGAACTCCTGTAAACTGCTTCTCCGTACTTCCAATGTACAGAAAAAATGTAAGCTGCTTCTCTTTTACTCACACTACTGAAAACCCACATTGTGCGTAAGACTACTCCCATGCTACAGAACTCCCGTAAAGTGTTTCCTACACTCAGGATGCAGAACTCCTGTAAAGTGCCTCTCACTACTTCCATTGTACAGAAATCCTGTCAGCTGCTTCACTTTTACTCAGACTATTGAAAACCCGCATGGTGCGTAAGACTACTCCCATGCTACAGAACTCCCGTAAAGTGTTTCCTACACTCAGGATGCAGAACTCCTGTAAACTGCCTCTCACTACTTCCAATGTACAGAAATCCTGTAAGCTGCTTCTCTTTTACTCAGACTACTGAAAACCCGCATAGTGCGTAAGACTACTCCCATGCTACACAACTCCCGTAAAGTGTTTCCTACACTCAGGATGCAGAACTCCTGTAAACTGCCTCTCACAACTTCCATTGTACAGAAATCCTGTAAGCTGCTTCTGTTTTACTCAGACTACTGAAAACCCGCATGGTGCGTAAGACTACTCCCATGCTACAGAACTCCCGTAAAGTGTTTCCTACACTCAGGATGCAGAACTCCTGTAAACTGCCTCTCACTACTTCCATTGTACAGAAATCCTGTAAGCTGCTTCTCTTTCACTCAGACTACTGAAAACCCGCATGGTGCGTAAGACTACTCCCATGCTACAGAACTCCCGTAAAGTGTTTCCTACACTCAGGATGCAGAACTCCTGTAAACTGCCTCTCACTACTTATATTGTACAGAAATCCTGTAAGCTGCTTCTCTTTTACTCAGACTACTGAAAACCCGCATAGTGCGTAAGACTACTCCCATGCTACACAACTCCCGTAAAGTGTTTCCTACACTCAGGATGCAGAACTCCTGTAAACTGCCTCTCACTACTTCCAATGTACAGAAATCCTGTAAGCTGCTTCTCTTTTACTCACACTACTGAAAACCCGCATAGTGCGTAAGACTACTCCCATGCTACAGAACTCCCGTAAAGTGTTTCCTACACTCAGGATGCAGAACTCTTGTAAACTGCTTCTCCGTTCTTCCAATGTACAGAAACCCTGTAAGCTGCTTCTCTTTTACTCACACTACTGAAAACCCACATTGTGCGTAAGACTACTCCCATGGTACAGAACTCCCGTAAAGTGTTTCCTACACTCAGGATGCAGAACTCCTGTAAACTGCTTCTCCGTACTTCCCATGTACAGAAACCCTGTAAGCTGCTTCTCTTTTACTCACACTACTGAAAACCTGCATAGTGCGTAAGACTACTCCCATGCTACAGAACTCCCGTAAAGTGTTTCCTACACTCAGGATGCAGAACTCCTGTAAACTGCCTCTCACTACTTCCTTTGTACAGAAATCCTGTAAGCTGCTTCAGTTTTACTCAGACTACTGAAAACCCGCATGGTGCGTAAGACTACTCCCATGCTACAGAACTCCCGTAAAGTGTTTCCTACACTCAGGATGCAGAACTCCTGTAAACTGCCTCTCACTACTTCCAATGTACAGAAATCCTGTAAGCTGCTTCTCTTTTACTCAGACTACTGAAAACCCGCATGGTGCGTAAGACTACTCCCATGCTACAGAACTCCCGTAAAGTGTTTCCTACACTCAGGATGCAGAACTCCTGTAAACTGCCTCTCACTACTTCCAATGTACAGAAATCCTGTAAGCTGCTTCTCTTTTACACACACTACTGAAAACCCGCATAGTGCGTAAGACTACTCCCATGCTACAGAACTCCCGTAAAGTGTTTCCTACACTCAGGATGCAGAACTCCTGTAAACTGCCTCTCACTACTTCCATTGTACAGAAATCCTGTAAGCTGCTTCTCTTTCACTCAGACTGCTGAAAACCCGCATAGTGCGTAAGACTACTCCCATGCTACAGAACTCCCGTAAAGTGTTTCCTACACTCAGGATGCAGAACTCCTGTAAACTGCCTCTCCGTACTTCCAATGTACAGAAACCCTGTAAGCTGCTTCTCTTTTACTCACACTACTGAATACCCGCATTGTGCGTAAGACTACTCCCATGCTACAGAACTCCCGTAAAGTGTTTCCTACACTCAGGATGCAGAACTCCTGTAAACTGCCTCTCACTACTTCCATTGTACAGAAATCCTGTAAGCTGCTTCTCTTTCACTCAGACTACTGAAAACCCGCATTGTGCGTAAGACTACTCCCATGCTACAGAACTCCCGTAAAGTGTTTCCTACACTCAGGATGCAGAACTCCTGTAAACTGCTTCTCCGTACTTCCATTGTACAGAAAAAATGTAAGCTGCTTCTCTTTTACTCACACTACTGAAAAACCACATTGTGCGTAAGACTACTCCCATGCTACAGAACTCCCGTAAAGTGTTTCCTACACTCAGGATGCAGAACTCCTGTAAACTGCCTCTCACTACTTCCATTGTAAAGAAATCCTGTAAGCTGCTTCACTTTTACTCAGACTACTGAAAACCCGCATGGTGCGTAAGACTACTCCTATGCTACAGAACTCCCGTAAAGTGTTTCCTACACTCAGGATGCAGAACTCCTGTAAACTGCCTCTCACTACTTATATTGTACAGAAATCCTGTAAGCTGCTTCTCTTTTACTCAGACTACTGAAAACCCGCATAGTGCGTAAGACTACTCCCATGCTACAGAACTCCCGTAAAGTGTTTCCAACACTCAGGATGCAGAACTCCTGTAAACTGCCTCTCACTACTTCCATTGTACAGAAATCCTGTAAGCTGCTTCTCTTTTACTAACACTACTGAAAACCCGCATAGTGCGTAAGACTACTCCCATGCTACACAACTCCCGTAAAGTGTTTCCTACACTCAGGATGCAGAACTCCTGTAAACTGCCTCTCACTTCTTCCATTGTACAGAAATCCTGTAAGCTGCTTCTCTTTCACTCAGACTACTGAAAACCCGCATAGTGCGTAAGACTACTCCCATGCTACAGAACTCCCGTAAAGTGTTTCCTACACTCAGGATGCAGAACTCCTGTAAACTGCCTCTCACTACTTCCATTGTACAGAAATCCTGTAAGCTGCTTCTCTTTCACTCAGACTACTGAAAACCCGCATGGTGCGTAAGACTACTCCCATGCTACAGAACTCCCGTAAAGTGTTTCCTACACTCAGGATGCAGAACTCCTGTAAACTGCCTCTCACTACTTATATTGTACAGAAATCCTGTAAGCTGCTTCTCTTTTACTCACACTACTGAAAACCCGCATAGTGCGTAAGACTACTCCCATGCTACAGAACTCCCGTAAAGTGTTTCCTACACTCAGGATGCAGAACTCCTGTAAACTGCCTCTCACTACTTCCATTGTACAGAAATCCAGTAAGCTGCTTCTGTTTTACTCAGACTACTGAAAACCCGCATAGTGCGTAAGACTACTCCCATGCTACAGAACTCCCGTAAAGTGTTTCCTACACTCAGGATGCAGAACTCCTGTAAACTGCGTTTCACTACTTATATTGTACAGAAATCCTGTAAGCTGCTTCACTTTTACTCAGACTACTGAAAACCCGCATGGTGCGTAAGACTACTCCCATGCTACAGAACTCCCGTAAAGTGTTTCCTACACTCAGGATGCAGAACTCCTGTAAACTGCCTCTCACTACTTCCATTGTACAGAAATCCTGTAAGCTGCTTCTATTTCACTCAGACTACTGAAAACCCGCATAGTGCGTAAGACTACCCCCATGCTACAGAACTCCTGTAAAGTGTTTCCTACACTCAGGATGCAGAACTCCTGTAAACTGCCTCTCACTACTTCCAATGTACAGAAACCCTGTAAGCTGTTTCTCTTTTACTCACACTACTGAAAACCCACATTGTGCGTAAGACTACTCCCATGCTACAGAACTCCCGTAAAGTGTTTCCTACACTCAGGATGCAGAACTCCTGTAAACTGCCTCTCACTACTTCCATTGTACAGAAATCCTGTAAGCTGCTTCTCTTTTACTCAGACTACTGAAAACCCGCATAGTGCGTAAGACTACTCCCATGCTACACAACTCCCGTAAAGTGTTTCCTACACTCAGGATGCAGAACTCCTGTAAACTGCCTCTCACTACTTCCAATGTACAGAAATCCTGTAAGCTGCTTCTCTTTTACTCAGACTACTGAAAACCCGCATAGTGCATAAGACTACTCCCATGCTACAGAACTCCCGTAAAGTGTTTCCTACACTCAGGATGCAGAACTCCTGTAAACTGCCTCTCACTACTTCCATTGTACAGAAATCCTGTAAGCTGCTTCTCTTTTACTCAGACTACTGAAAACCCGCATGGTGCGTAAGACTACTCCCATGCTACAGAACTCCCGTAAAGTGTTTCCTACACTCAGGATGCAGAACTCCTGTAAACTGCCTCTCACTTCTTCCATTGTACAGAAATCCTGTAAGCTGCTTCACTTTTACTCAGACTACTGAAAACCCGCATGGTGCGTAAGACTACTCCCATGCTACAGAACTCCCGTAAAGTGTTTCCTACACTCAGGATGCAGAACTCCTGTAAACTGCTTCTCCGTACTTCCATTGTACAGAAAAAATGTAAGCTGCTTCTCTTTTACTCACACTACTGAAAAACCACATTGTGCGTAAGACTACTCCCATGCTACAGAACTCCCGTAAAGTGTTTCCTACACTCAGGATGCAGAACTCCTGTAAACTGCCTCTCACTACTTCCATTGTAAAGAAATCCTGTAAGCTGCTTCACTTTTACTCAGACTACTGAAAACCCGCATGGTGCGTAAGACTACTCCTATGCTACAGAACTCCCGTAAAGTGTTTCCTACACTCAGGATGCAGAACTCCTGTAAACTGCCTCTCACTACTTATATTGTACAGAAATCCTGTAAGCTGCTTCTCTTTTACTCAGACTACTGAAAACCCGCATAGTGCGTAAGACTACTCCCATGCTACAGAACTCCCGTAAAGTGTTTCCTACACTCAGGATGCAGAACTCCTGTAAACTGCCTCTCACTACTTCCAATGTACAGAAATCCTGTAAGCTGCTTCTCTTTTACTAACACTACTGAAAACCCGCATAGTGCGTAAGACTACTCCCATGCTACACAACTCCCGTAAAGTGTTTCCTACACTCAGGATGCAGAACTCCTGTAAACTGCCTCTCACTTCTTCCATTGTACAGAAATCCTGTAAGCTGCTTCTCTTTCACTCAGACTACTGAAAACCCGCATAGTGCGTAAGACTACTCCCATGCTACAGAACTCCCGTAAAGTGTTTCCTACACTCAGGATGCAGAACTCCTGTAAACTGCCTCTCACTACTTCCAATGTACAGAAATCCTGTAAGCTGCTTCTCTTTCACTCAGACTACTGAAAACCCGCATGGTGCGTAAGACTACTCCCATGCTACAGAACTCCCGTAAAGTGTTTCCTACACTCAGGATGCAGAACTCCTGTAAACTGCCTCTCACTACTTATATTGTACAGAAATCCTGTAAGCTGCTTCTCTTTTACTCACACTACTGAAAACCCGCATAGTGCGTAAGACTACTCCCATGCTACAGAACTCCCGTAAAGTGTTTCCTACACTCAGGATGCAGAACTCCTGTAAACTGCCTCTCACTACTTCCATTGTACAGAAATCCAGTAAGCTGCTTCTGTTTTACTCAGACTACTGAAAACCCGCATAGTGCGTAAGACTACTCCCATGCTACAGAACTCCCGTAAAGTGTTTCCTACACTCAGGATGCAGAACTCCTGTAAACTGCGTTTCACTACTTATATTGTACAGAAATCCTGTAAGCTGCTTCACTTTTACTCAGACTACTGAAAACCCGCATGGTGCGTAAGACTACTCCCATGCTACAGAACTCCCGTAAAGTGTTTCCTACACTCAGGATGCAGAACTCCTGTAAACTGCCTCTCACTACTTCCATTGTACAGAAATCCTGTAAGCTGCTTCTATTTCACTCAGACTACTGAAAACCCGCATAGTGCGTAAGACTACCCCCATGCTACAGAACTCCTGTAAAGTGTTTCCTACACTCAGGATGCAGAACTCCTGTAAACTGCCTCTCACTACTTCCAATGTACAGAAACCCTGTAAGCTGTTTCTCTTTTACTCACACTACTGAAAACCCACATTGTGCGTAAGACTACTCCCATGCTACAGAACTCCCGTAAAGTGTTTCCTACACTCAGGATGCAGAACTCCTGTAAACTGCCTCTCACTACTTCCATTGTACAGAAATCCTGTAAGCTGCTTCTCTTTTACTCAGACTACTGAAAACCCGCATAGTGCGTAAGACTACTCCCATGCTACACAACTCCCGTAAAGTGTTTCCTACACTCAGGATGCAGAACTCCTGTAAACTGCCTCTCACTACTTCCAATGTACAGAAATCCTGTAAGCTGCTTCTCTTTTACTCAGACTACTGAAAACCCGCATAGTCTGTAAGACTACTCCCATGCTACAGAACTCCCGTAAAGTGTTTCCTACACTCAGGATGCAGAACTCCTGTAAACTGCCTCTCCCTACTTCCAATGTACAGAAATCCTGTAAGCTGCTTCTCTTTTACTCAGACTACTGTAAACACGCATAGTGCGTAAGACTACTCCCATGCTACAGAACTCCCGTAAAGTGTTTCCTACACTCAGGATGCAGAACTCCTGTAAACTGCCTCTCACTACTTCCAATGTACAGAAATCCTGTAAGCTGCTTCTCTTTTACACACACTACTGAAAACCCGCATAGTGCGTAAGACTACTCCCATGCTACAGAACTCCCGTAAAGTGTTTCCTACACTCAGGATGCAGAACTCCTGTAAACTGCCTCTCACTACTTCCAATGTACAGAAATCCTGTAAGCTGCTTCTCTTTTACTCAGACTACTGAAAACCCGCATAGTGCGTAAGACTACTCCCATGCTACAGAACTCCCGTAAAGTGTTTCCTACACTCAGGATGCAGAACTCCTGTAAACTGCCTCTCCGTACTTCCAATGTACAGAAACCCTGTAAGCTGTTTCTCTTTTACTCACACTACTAAAAACCCGCATGGTGCGTAAGACTACTCCCATGCTACAGAACTCCCGTAAAGTGTTTCCTACACTCAGGATGCAGAACTCCTGTAAACTGCCTCTCACTACTTCCAATGTACAGAAATCCTGTAAGCTGCTTCTCTTTCACTCAGACTACTGAAAACCCGCATAGTGCGTAAGACTACTCCCATGCTACAGAACTCCCGTAAAGTGTTTCCTACACTCAGGATGCAGAACTCCTGTAAACTGCCTCTCCCTACTTCCAATGTACAGAAATCCTGTAAGCTGCTTCTCTTTTACTCAGACTACTGAAAACACGCATAGTGCGTAAGACTACTCCCATGCTACAGAACTCCCGTAAAGTGTTTCCTACACTCAGGATGCAGAACTCCTGTAAACTGCTTCTCCGTACTTCCAATGTACAGAAACCCTGTAAGCTGCTTCTCTTTTACTCACACTACTGAAAACCCACATTGTGCGTAAGACTACTCCCATGCTACAGAACTCCCGTAAAGTGTTTCCTACACTCAGGATGCAGAACTCCTGTAAACTGCCTCTCACTACTTCCAATGTACAGAAATCCTGTAAGCTGCTTCTCTTTCACTCAGACTACTGAAAACCCGCATAGTGCGTAAGACTACTCCCATGCTATAGAACTCCCGTAAAGTGTTTCCTACACTCAGGATGCAGAACTCCTGTAAACTGCCTCTCACTACTTCCATTGTACAGAAATCCTGTAAGCTGCTTCTCTTTCACTCAGACTACTGAAAACCCGCATAGTGCGTAAGACTACTCCCATGCTACAGAACTCCCGTAAAGTGTTTCCTACACTCAGGATGCAGAACTCCTGTAAACTGCCTCTCACTACTTATATTGCACAGAAATCCTGTAAGCTGCTTCTCTTTTACTCAGACTACTGAAAACCCGCATAGTGCGTAAGACTACTCCCATGCTACACAACTCCCGAAAAGTGTTTCCTACACTCAGGATGCAGAACTCCTGTAAACTGCCTCTCACTACTTCCATTGTACAGAAATCCAGTAACCTGCTTCTCTTTCACTCAGACTACTGAAAACCCGCATGGTGCGTAAGACTACTCCCATGCTACAGAACTCCCGTAAAGTGTTTCCTACACTCAGGATGCAGAACTCCTGTAAACTGCCTCTCACTACTTCCAATGTACAGAAATCCTGTAAGCTGCTTCTCTTTTACTCAGACTACTGAAAACCCGCATAGTGCGTAAGACTACTCCCATGCTACAGAACTCCCGTAAAGTGTTTCCTACACTCAGGATGCAGAACTCCTGTAAACTGCCTCTCCCTACTTCCAATGTACAGAAATCCTGTAAGCTGCTTCTCTTTTACTCAGACTACTGAAAACACGCATAGTGCGTAAGACTACTCCCATGCTACAGAACTCCCGTAAAGTGTTTCCTACACTCAGGATGCAGAACTCCTGTAAACTGCTACTCCGTACTTCCAATGTACAGAAACCCTGTAAGCTGCTTCTCTTTTACTCAGACTACTGAAAACCCACATTGTGCGTAAGACTACTCCCATGCTACAGAACTCCCGTAAAGTGTTTCCTACACTCAGGATGCAGAACTCCTGTAAACTGCCTCTCACTACTTCCAATGTACAGAAATCCTGTAAGCTGCTTCTCTTTCACTCAGACTACTGAAAACCCTCATAGTGCGTAAGACTACTCCCATGCTATAGAACTCCCGTAAAGTGTTTCCTACACTCAGGATGCAGAACTCCTGTAAACTGCCTCTCACTACTTCCATTGTACAGAAATCCTGTAAGCTGCTTCTCTTTCACTCAGACTACTGAAAACCCGCATAGTGCGTAAGACTACTCCCATGCTACAGAACTCCCGTAAAGTGTTTCCTACACTCAGGATGCAGAACTCCTGTAAAGTGCCTCTCACTACTTATATTGTACAGAAATCCTGTAAGCTGCTTCTCTTTTACTCACACTACTGAAAACCCGCATAGTGTGTAAGACTACTCCCATGCTACAGAACTCCCGTAAAGTGTTTCCTACACAAAGGATGCAGAACTCCTGTAAACTGCCTCTCACTACTTATATTGCACAGAAATCCTGTAAGCTGCTTCTCTTTTACTCAGACTACTGAAAACCCGCATGGTGCGTAAGACTACTCCCATGCTACAGAACTCCCGTAAAGTGTTTCCTACACTCAGGATGCAGAACTCCTGTAAACTGCCTCTCACTACTTCCAATGTACAGAAATCCTGTAAGCTGCTTCTCTTTTACTAACACTACTGAAAACCCGCATAGTGCGTAAGACTACTCCCATGCTACACAACTCCCGTAAAGTGTTTCCTACACTCAGGATGCAGAACTCCTGTAAACTGCCTCTCACTTCTTCCATTGTACAGAAATCCTGTAAGCTGCTTCTCTTTCACTCAGACTACTGAAAACCCGCATAGTGCGTAAGACTACTCCCATGCTACAGAACTCCCGTAAAGTGTTTCCTACACTCAGGATGCAGAACTCCTGTAAACTGCCTCTCACTACTTCCAATGTACAGAAATCCTGTAAGCTGCTTCTCTTTCACTCAGACTACTGAAAACCCGCATGGTGCGTAAGACTACTCCCATGCTACAGAACTCCCGTAAAGTGTTTCCTACACTCAGGATGCAGAACTCCTGTAAACTGCCTCTCACTACTTATATTGTACAGAAATCCTGTAAGCTGCTTCTCTTTTACTCACACTACTGAAAACCCGCATAGTGCGTAAGACTACTCCCATGCTACAGAACTCCCGTAAAGTGTTTCCTACACTCAGGATGCAGAACTCCTGTAAACTGCCTCTCACTACTTCCATTGTACAGAAATCCAGTAAGCTGCTTCTGTTTTACTCAGACTACTGAAAACCCGCATAGTGCGTAAGACTACTCCCATGCTACAGAACTCCCGTAAAGTGTTTCCTACACTCAGGATGCAGAACTCCTGTAAACTGCGTTTCACTACTTATATTGTACAGAAATCCTGTAAGCTGCTTCACTTTTACTCAGACTACTGAAAACCCGCATGGTGCGTAAGACTACTCCCATGCTACAGAACTCCCGTAAAGTGTTTCCTACACTCAGGATGCAGAACTCCTGTAAACTGCCTCTCACTACTTCCATTGTACAGAAATCCTGTAAGCTGCTTCTATTTCACTCAGACTACTGAAAACCCGCATAGTGCGTAAGACTACCCCCATGCTACAGAACTCCTGTAAAGTGTTTCCTACACTCAGGATGCAGAACTCCTGTAAACTGCCTCTCACTACTTCCAATGTACAGAAACCCTGTAAGCTGTTTCTCTTTTACTCACACTACTGAAAACCCACATTGTGCGTAAGACTACTCCCATGCTACAGAACTCCCGTAAAGTGTTTCCTACACTCAGGATGCAGAACTCCTGTAAACTGCCTCTCACTACTTCCATTGTACAGAAATCCTGTAAGCTGCTTCTCTTTTACTCAGACTACTGAAAACCCGCATAGTGCGTAAGACTACTCCCATGCTACACAACTCCCGTAAAGTGTTTCCTACACTCAGGATGCAGAACTCCTGTAAACTGCCTCTCACTACTTCCAATGTACAGAAATCCTGTAAGCTGCTTCTCTTTTACTCAGACTACTGAAAACCCGCATAGTGCGTAAGACTACTCCCATGCTACAGAACTCCCGTAAAGTGTTTCCTACACTCAGGATGCAGAACTCCTGTAAACTGCCTCTCCCTACTTCCAATGTACAGAAATCCTGTAAGCTGCTTCTCTTTTACTCAGACTACTGTAAACACGCATAGTGCGTAAGACTACTCCCATGCTACAGAACTCCCGTAAAGTGTTTCCTACACTCAGGATGCAGAACTCCTGTAAACTGCCTCTCACTACTTCCAATGTACAGAAATCCTGTAAGCTGCTTCTCTTTTACACACACTACTGAAAACCCGCATAGTGCGTAAGACTACTCCCATGCTACAGAACTCCCGTAAAGTGTTTCCTACACTCAGGATGCAGAACTCCTGTAAACTGCCTCTCACTACTTCCAATGTACAGAAATCCTGTAAGCTGCTTCTCTTTTACTCAGACTACTGAAAACCCGCATAGTGCGTAAGACTACTCCCATGCTACAGAACTCCCGTAAAGTGTTTCCTACACTCAGGATGCAGAACTCCTGTAAACTGCCTCTCCGTACTTCCAATGTACAGAAACCCTGTAAGCTGTTTCTCTTTTACTCACACTACTAAAAACCCGCATGGTGCGTAAGACTACTCCCATGCTACAGAACTCCCGTAAAGTGTTTCCTACACTCAGGATGCAGAACTCCTGTAAACTGCCTCTCACTACTTCCAATGTACAGAAATCCTGTAAGCTGCTTCTCTTTCACTCAGACTACTGAAAACCCGCATAGTGCGTAAGACTACTCCCATGCTACAGAACTCCCGTAAAGTGTTTCCTACACTCAGGATGCAGAACTCCTGTAAACTGCCTCTCCCTACTTCCAATGTACAGAAATCCTGTAAGCTGCTTCTCTTTTACTCAGACTACTGAAAACACGCATAGTGCGTAAGACTACTCCCATGCTACAGAACTCCCGTAAAGTGTTTCCTACACTCAGGATGCAGAACTCCTGTAAACTGCTTCTCCGTACTTCCAATGTACAGAAACCCTGTAAGCTGCTTCTCTTTTACTCACACTACTGAAAACCCACATTGTGCGTAAGACTACTCCCATGCTACAGAACTCCCGTAAAGTGTTTCCTACACTCAGGATGCAGAACTCCTGTAAACTGCCTCTCACTACTTCCAATGTACAGAAATCCTGTAAGCTGCTTCTCTTTCACTCAGACTACTGAAAACCCGCATAGTGCGTAAGACTACTCCCATGCTATAGAACTCCCGTAAAGTGTTTCCTACACTCAGGATGCAGAACTCCTGTAAACTGCCTCTCACTACTTCCATTGTACAGAAATCCTGTAAGCTGCTTCTCTTTCACTCAGACTACTGAAAACCCGCATAGTGCGTAAGACTACTCCCATGCTACAGAACTCCCGTAAAGTGTTTCCTACACTCAGGATGCAGAACTCCTGTAAACTGCCTCTCACTACTTATATTGCACAGAAATCCTGTAAGCTGCTTCTCTTTTACTCAGACTACTGAAAACCCGCATAGTGCGTAAGACTACTCCCATGCTACACAACTCCCGAAAAGTGTTTCCTACACTCAGGATGCAGAACTCCTGTAAACTGCCTCTCACTACTTCCATTGTACAGAAATCCAGTAACCTGCTTCTCTTTCACTCAGACTACTGAAAACCCGCATGGTGCGTAAGACTACTCCCATGCTACAGAACTCCCGTAAAGTGTTTCCTACACTCAGGATGCAGAACTCCTGTAAACTGCCTCTCACTACTTCCAATGTACAGAAATCCTGTAAGCTGCTTCTCTTTTACTCAGACTACTGAAAACCCGCATAGTGCGTAAGACTACTCCCATGCTACAGAACTCCCGTAAAGTGTTTCCTACACTCAGGATGCAGAACTCCTGTAAACTGCCTCTCCCTACTTCCAATGTACAGAAATCCTGTAAGCTGCTTCTCTTTTACTCAGACTACTGAAAACACGCATAGTGCGTAAGACTACTCCCATGCTACAGAACTCCCGTAAAGTGTTTCCTACACTCAGGATGCAGAACTCCTGTAAACTGCTACTCCGTACTTCCAATGTACAGAAACCCTGTAAGCTGCTTCTCTTTTACTCAGACTACTGAAAACCCACATTGTGCGTAAGACTACTCCCATGCTACAGAACTCCCGTAAAGTGTTTCCTACACTCAGGATGCAGAACTCCTGTAAACTGCCTCTCACTACTTCCAATGTACAGAAATCCTGTAAGCTGCTTCTCTTTCACTCAGACTACTGAAAACCCTCATAGTGCGTAAGACTACTCCCATGCTATAGAACTCCCGTAAAGTGTTTCCTACACTCAGGATGCAGAACTCCTGTAAACTGCCTCTCACTACTTCCATTGTACAGAAATCCTGTAAGCTGCTTCTCTTTCACTCAGACTACTGAAAACCCGCATAGTGCGTAAGACTACTCCCATGCTACAGAACTCCCGTAAAGTGTTTCCTACACTCAGGATGCAGAACTCCTGTAAAGTGCCTCTCACTACTTATATTGTACAGAAATCCTGTAAGCTGCTTCTCTTTTACTCACACTACTGAAAACCCGCATAGTGTGTAAGACTACTCCCATGCTACAGAACTCCCGTAAAGTGTTTCCTACACAAAGGATGCAGAACTCCTGTAAACTGCCTCTCACTACTTATATTGCACAGAAATCCTGTAAGCTGCTTCTCTTTTACTCAGACTACTGAAAACCCGCATGGTGCGTAAGACTACTCCCATGCTACAGAACTCCCGTAAAGTGTTTCCTACACTCAGGATGCAGAACTCCTGTAAACTGCCTCTCACTACTTCCAATGTACAGAAATCCTGTAAGCTGCTTCTCTTTTACTAACACTACTGAAAACCCGCATAGTGCGTAAGACTACTCCCATGCTACACAACTCCCGTAAAGTGTTTCCTACACTCAGGATGCAGAACTCCTGTAAACTGCCTCTCACTTCTTCCATTGTACAGAAATCCTGTAAGCTGCTTCTCTTTCACTCAGACTACTGAAAACCCGCATAGTGCGTAAGACTACTCCCATGCTACAGAACTCCCGTAAAGTGTTTCCTACACTCAGGATGCAGAACTCCTGTAAACTGCCTCTCACTACTTCCAATGTACAGAAATCCTGTAAGCTGCTTCTCTTTCACTCAGACTACTGAAAACCCGCATGGTGCGTAAGACTACTCCCATGCTACAGAACTCCCGTAAAGTGTTTCCTACACTCAGGATGCAGAACTCCTGTAAACTGCCTCTCACTACTTATATTGTACAGAAATCCTGTAAGCTGCTTCTCTTTTACTCACACTACTGAAAACCCGCATAGTGCGTAAGACTACTCCCATGCTACAGAACTCCCGTAAAGTGTTTCCTACACTCAGGATGCAGAACTCCTGTAAACTGCCTCTCACTACTTCCATTGTACAGAAATCCAGTAAGCTGCTTCTGTTTTACTCAGACTACTGAAAACCCGCATAGTGCGTAAGACTACTCCCATGCTACAGAACTCCCGTAAAGTGTTTCCTACACTCAGGATGCAGAACTCCTGTAAACTGCGTTTCACTACTTATATTGTACAGAAATCCTGTAAGCTGCTTCACTTTTACTCAGACTACTGAAAACCCGCATGGTGCGTAAGACTACTCCCATGCTACAGAACTCCCGTAAAGTGTTTCCTACACTCAGGATGCAGAACTCCTGTAAACTGCCTCTCACTACTTCCATTGTACAGAAATCCTGTAAGCTGCTTCTATTTCACTCAGACTACTGAAAACCCGCATAGTGCGTAAGACTACCCCCATGCTACAGAACTCCTGTAAAGTGTTTCCTACACTCAGGATGCAGAACTCCTGTAAACTGCCTCTCACTACTTCCAATGTACAGAAACCCTGTAAGCTGTTTCTCTTTTACTCACACTACTGAAAACCCACATTGTGCGTAAGACTACTCCCATGCTACAGAACTCCCGTAAAGTGTTTCCTACACTCAGGATGCAGAACTCCTGTAAACTGCCTCTCACTACTTCCATTGTACAGAAATCCTGTAAGCTGCTTCTCTTTTACTCAGACTACTGAAAACCCGCATAGTGCGTAAGACTACTCCCATGCTACACAACTCCCGTAAAGTGTTTCCTACACTCAGGATGCAGAACTCCTGTAAACTGCCTCTCACTACTTCCAATGTACAGAAATCCTGTAAGCTGCTTCTCTTTTACTCAGACTACTGAAAACCCGCATAGTGCGTAAGACTACTCCCATGCTACAGAACTCCCGTAAAGTGTTTCCTACACTCAGGATGCAGAACTCCTGTAAACTGCCTCTCCCTACTTCCAATGTACAGAAATCCTGTAAGCTGCTTCTCTTTTACTCAGACTACTGTAAACACGCATAGTGCGTAAGACTACTCCCATGCTACAGAACTCCCGTAAAGTGTTTCCTACACTCAGGATGCAGAACTCCTGTAAACTGCCTCTCACTACTTCCAATGTACAGAAATCCTGTAAGCTGCTTCTCTTTTACACACACTACTGAAAACCCGCATAGTGCGTAAGACTACTCCCATGCTACAGAACTCCCGTAAAGTGTTTCCTACACTCAGGATGCAGAACTCCTGTAAACTGCCTCTCACTACTTCCAATGTACAGAAATCCTGTAAGCTGCTTCTCTTTTACTCAGACTACTGAAAACCCGCATAGTGCGTAAGACTACTCCCATGCTACAGAACTCCCGTAAAGTGTTTCCTACACTCAGGATGCAGAACTCCTGTAAACTGCCTCTCCGTACTTCCAATGTACAGAAACCCTGTAAGCTGTTTCTCTTTTACTCACACTACTAAAAACCCGCATGGTGCGTAAGACTACTCCCATGCTACAGAACTCCCGTAAAGTGTTTCCTACACTCAGGATGCAGAACTCCTGTAAACTGCCTCTCACTACTTCCAATGTACAGAAATCCTGTAAGCTGCTTCTCTTTCACTCAGACTACTGAAAACCCGCATAGTGCGTAAGACTACTCCCATGCTACAGAACTCCCGTAAAGTGTTTCCTACACTCAGGATGCAGAACTCCTGTAAACTGCCTCTCCCTACTTCCAATGTACAGAAATCCTGTAAGCTGCTTCTCTTTTACTCAGACTACTGAAAACACGCATAGTGCGTAAGACTACTCCCATGCTACAGAACTCCCGTAAAGTGTTTCCTACACTCAGGATGCAGAACTCCTGTAAACTGCTTCTCCGTACTTCCAATGTACAGAAACCCTGTAAGCTGCTTCTCTTTTACTCACACTACTGAAAACCCACATTGTGCGTAAGACTACTCCCATGCTACAGAACTCCCGTAAAGTGTTTCCTACACTCAGGATGCAGAACTCCTGTAAACTGCCTCTCACTACTTCCAATGTACAGAAATCCTGTAAGCTGCTTCTCTTTCACTCAGACTACTGAAAACCCGCATAGTGCGTAAGACTACTCCCATGCTATAGAACTCCCGTAAAGTGTTTCCTACACTCAGGATGCAGAACTCCTGTAAACTGCCTCTCACTACTTCCATTGTACAGAAATCCTGTAAGCTGCTTCTCTTTCACTCAGACTACTGAAAACCCGCATAGTGCGTAAGACTACTCCCATGCTACAGAACTCCCGTAAAGTGTTTCCTACACTCAGGATGCAGAACTCCTGTAAACTGCCTCTCACTACTTATATTGCACAGAAATCCTGTAAGCTGCTTCTCTTTTACTCAGACTACTGAAAACCCGCATAGTGCGTAAGACTACTCCCATGCTACACAACTCCCGAAAAGTGTTTCCTACACTCAGGATGCAGAACTCCTGTAAACTGCCTCTCACTACTTCCATTGTACAGAAATCCAGTAACCTGCTTCTCTTTCACTCAGACTACTGAAAACCCGCATGGTGCGTAAGACTACTCCCATGCTACAGAACTCCCGTAAAGTGTTTCCTACACTCAGGATGCAGAACTCCTGTAAACTGCCTCTCACTACTTCCAATGTACAGAAATCCTGTAAGCTGCTTCTCTTTTACTCAGACTACTGAAAACCCGCATAGTGCGTAAGACTACTCCCATGCTACAGAACTCCCGTAAAGTGTTTCCTACACTCAGGATGCAGAACTCCTGTAAACTGCCTCTCCCTACTTCCAATGTACAGAAATCCTGTAAGCTGCTTCTCTTTTACTCAGACTACTGAAAACACGCATAGTGCGTAAGACTACTCCCATGCTACAGAACTCCCGTAAAGTGTTTCCTACACTCAGGATGCAGAACTCCTGTAAACTGCTACTCCGTACTTCCAATGTACAGAAACCCTGTAAGCTGCTTCTCTTTTACTCAGACTACTGAAAACCCACATTGTGCGTAAGACTACTCCCATGCTACAGAACTCCCGTAAAGTGTTTCCTACACTCAGGATGCAGAACTCCTGTAAACTGCCTCTCACTACTTCCAATGTACAGAAATCCTGTAAGCTGCTTCTCTTTCACTCAGACTACTGAAAACCCTCATAGTGCGTAAGACTACTCCCATGCTATAGAACTCCCGTAAAGTGTTTCCTACACTCAGGATGCAGAACTCCTGTAAACTGCCTCTCACTACTTCCATTGTACAGAAATCCTGTAAGCTGCTTCTCTTTCACTCAGACTACTGAAAACCCGCATAGTGCGTAAGACTACTCCCATGCTACAGAACTCCCGTAAAGTGTTTCCTACACTCAGGATGCAGAACTCCTGTAAAGTGCCTCTCACTACTTATATTGTACAGAAATCCTGTAAGCTGCTTCTCTTTTACTCACACTACTGAAAACCCGCATAGTGTGTAAGACTACTCCCATGCTACAGAACTCCCGTAAAGTGTTTCCTACACAAAGGATGCAGAACTCCTGTAAACTGCCTCTCACTACTTATATTGCACAGAAATCCTGTAAGCTGCTTCTCTTTTACTCAGACTACTGAAAACCCGCATGGTGCGTAAGACTACTCCCATGCTACAGAACTCCCGTAAAGTGTTTCCTACACTCAGGATGCAGAACTCCTGTAAACTGCCTCTCACTACTTCCAATGTACAGAAATCCTGTAAGCTGCTTCTCTTTTACTCAGACTACTGAAAACCCGCATAGTGCGTAAGACTACTCCCATGCTACACAACTCCCGTAAAGTGTTTCCTACACTCAGGATGCAGAACTCCTGTAAACTGCCTCTCACTACTTCCATTGTACAGAAATCCAGTAAGCTGCTTCTCTTTCACTCAGACTACTGAAAACCCGCATGGTGCGTAAGACTACTCCCATGCTACAGAACTCCCGTAAAGTGTTTCCTACACTCAGGATGCAGAACTCCTGTAAACTGCCTCTCACTACTTCCAATGTACAGAAATCCTGTAAGCTGCTTCTCTTTTACTCAGACTACTGAAAACCCGCATAGTGCGTAAGACTACTCCCATGCTACAGAACTCCCGTAAAGTGTTTCCTACACTCAGGATGCAGAACTCCTGTAAACTGCCTCTCCCTACTTCCAATGTACAGAAATCCTGTAAGCTGCTTCTCTTTTACTCAGACTACTGAAAACACGCATAGTGCGTAAGACTACTCCCATGCTACAGAACTCCCGTAAAGTGTTTCCTACACTCAGGATGCAGAACTCCTGTAAACTGCTTCTCCGTACTTCCAATGTACAGAAAAAATGTAAGCTGCTTCTCTTTTACTCACACTACTGAAAACCCACATTGTGCGTAAGACTACTCCCATGCTACAGAACTCCCGTAAAGTGTTTCCTACACTCAGGATGCAGAACTCCTGTAAACTGCCTCTCACTACTTCCATTGTACAGAAATCCTGTCAGCTGCTTCACTTTTACTCAGACTATTGAAAACCCGCATGGTGCGTAAGACTACTCCCATGCTACAGAACTCCCGTAAAGTGTTTCCTACACTCAGGATGCAGAACTCCTGTAAACTGCCTCTCACTACTTCCAATGTACAGAAATCCTGTAAGCTGCTTCTCTTTTACTCAGACTACTGAAAACCCGCATAGTGCGTAAGACTACTCCCATGCTACACAACTCCCGTAAAGTGTTTCCTACACTCAGGATGCAGAACTCCTGTAAACTGCCTCTCACTACTTCCATTGTACAGAAATCCTGTAAGCTGCTTCTGTTTTACTCAGACTACTGAAAACCCGCATGGTGCGTAAGACTACTCCCATGCTACAGAACTCCCGTAAAGTGTTTCCTACACTCAGGATGCAGAACTCCTGTAAACTGCCTCTCACTACTTCCATTGTACAGAAATCCTGTAAGCTGCTTCTCTTTCACTCAGACTACTGAAAACCCGCATGGTGCGTAAGACTACTCCCATGCTACAGAACTCCCGTAAAGTGTTTCCTACACTCAGGATGCAGAACTCCTGTAAACTGCCTCTCACTACTTATATTGTACAGAAATCCTGTAAGCTGCTTCTCTTTTACTCAGACTATTGAAAACCCGCATAGTGCGTAAGACTACTCCCATGCTACACAACTCCCGTAAAGTGTTTCCTACACTCAGGATGCAGAACTCCTGTAAACTGCCTCTCACTACTTCCAATGTACAGAAATCCTGTAAGCTGCTTCTCTTTTACTCACACTACTGAAAACCCGCATAGTGCGTAAGACTACTCCCATGCTACAGAACTCCCGTAAAGTGTTTCCTACACTCAGGATGCAGAACTCTTGTAAACTGCTTCTCCGTTCTTCCAATGTACAGAAACCCTGTAAGCTGCTTCTCTTTTACTCACACTACTGAAAACCCACATTGTGCGTAAGACTACTCCCATGCTACAGAACTCCCGTAAAGTGTTTCCTACACTCAGGATGCAGAACTCCTGTAAACTGCCTCTCACTACTTATATTGTACAGAAATCCTGTAAGCTGCTTCTGTTTTACTCAGACTACTGAAAACCCGCATAGTGCGTAAGACTACTCCCATGCTACACAACTCCCGTAAAGTGTTTCCTACACTCAGGATGCAGAACTCCTGTAAACTGCCTCTCACTACTTCCAATGTACAGAAATCCTGTAAGCTGCTTCTCTTTTACTCACACTACTGAAAACCCGCATAGTGCGTAAGACTACTCCCATGCTACACAACTCCCGTAAAGTGTTTCCTACACTCAGGATGCAGAACTCCTGTAAACTGCCTCTCACTACTTCCAATGTACAGAAATCCTGTAAGCTGCTTCTCTTTTACTCACACTACTGAAAACCCACATTGTGCGTAAGACTACTCCCATGCTACAGAACTCCCGTAAAGTGTTTCCTACACTCAGGATGCAGAACTCCTGTAAACTGCCTCTCACTACTTCCATTGTACAGAAATCCTGTAAGCTGCTTCTCTTTCACTCAGACTGCTGAAAACCCGCATAGTGCGTAAGACTACTCCCATGCTACAGAACTCCCGTAAAGTGTTTCCTACACTCAGGATGCAGAACTCCTGTAAACTGCCTCTCCGTACTTCCAATGTACAGAAACCCTGTAAGCTGCTTCTCTTTTACTCACACTACTGAAAACCCGCATTGTGCGTAAGACTACTCCCATGCTACAGAACTCCCGTAAAGTGTTTCCTACACTCAGGATGCAGAACTCCTGTAAACTGCCTCTCACTACTTCCATTGTATAGAAATCCTGTAAGCTGCTTCTCTTTCACTCAGACTACTGAAAACCCGCATTGTGCGTAAGACTACTCCCATGCTACAGAACTCCCGTAAAGTGTTTCCTACACTCAGGATGCAGAACTCCTGTAAACTGCCTTTCACTACTTATATTGTACAGAAATCCTGTAAGCTGCTTCTCTTTTACTCAGACTACTGAAAACCCGCATAGTGCGTAAGACTACTCCCATGCTACACAACTCCCGTAAAGTGTTTCCTACACTCAGGATGCAGAACTCCTGTAAACTGCTTCTCCGTACTTCCAATGTACAGAAACCCTGTAAGCTGCTTCTCTTTTACTCACACTACTGAAAACCCACATTGTGCGTAAGACTACTCCCATGCTACAGAACTCCCGTAAAGTGTTTCCTACACTCAGGATGCAGAACTCCTGTAAACTGCTTCTCCGTACTTCCAATGTACAGAAACCCTGTAAGCTGCTTCTCTTTCACTCAGACTACTGAAAACCTGCATAGTGCGTAAGACTGCTCCCATGCTACAGAACTCCCGTAAAGTGTTTCCTACACTCAGGATGCAGAACTCCTGTAAACAGCCTCTCACTACTTCCAATGTACAGAAACCCTGTAAGCTGCTTCTGTTTTACTCAGACTACTGAAAACCCGCATGGTGCGTAAGACTACTCCCATGCTACAGAACTCCCGTAAAGTGTTTCCTACACTCAGGATGCAGAACTCCTGTAAACTGCCTCTCACTACTTCCAATGTACAGAAATCCTGTAAGCTCCTTCTCTTTTACTCACACTACTGAAAACCCGCATAGTGCGTAAGACTACTCCCATGCTACAGAACTCCCGTAAAGTGTTTCCTACACTCAGGATGCAGAACTCCTGTAAACTGCCTCTCACTACTTCCATTGTACAGAAATCCTGTAAGCTGCTTCTCTTTTACTCAGACTACTGAAAACCCGCATGGTGCGTAAGACTACTCCCATGCTACAGAACTCCCGTAAAGTGTTTCCTACACTCAGGATGCAGAACTCCTGTAAACTGCCTCTCACTGCTTCCATTGTACAGAAATCCTGTAAGCTGCTTCTCTTTCACTCAGACTACTGAAAACCCGCATGGTGCGTAAGACTACTCCCATGCTACAGAACTCCCGTAAAGTGTTTCCTACACTCAGGATGCAGAACTCCTGTAAACTGCCTCTCACTACTTATATTGTACAGAAATCCTGTAAGCTGCTTCTCTTTTACTCAGACTACTGAAAACCCGCATGGTGCGTAAGACTACTCCCATGCTACAGAACTCCCGTAAAGTGTTTCCTACACTCAGGATGCAGAACTCCTGTAAACTGCCTCTCACTACTTCCAATGCACAGAAATCCTGTAAGCTGCTTCTCTTTTACTCAGACTACTGAAAACACGCATAGTGCGTAAGACTACTCCCATGCTACAGAACTCACGTAAAGTGTTTCCTACACTCAGGATGCAGAACTCCTGTAAACTGCTTCTCCGTACTTCCATTGTACAGAAAAAATGTAAGCTGCTTCTCTTTTACTCACACTACTGAAAACCCACATTGTGCGTAAGACTACTCCCATGCTACAGAACTCCCGTAAAGTGTTTCCTACACTCAGGATGCAGAACTCCTGTAAACTGCCTCTCACTACTTCCATTGTAAAGAAATCCTGTAAGCTGCTTCACTTTTACTCAGACTACTGAAAACCCGCATGGTGCGTAAGACTACTCCCATGCTACAGAACTCCCGTAAAGTGTTTCCTACACTCAGGATGCAGAACTCCTGTAAACTGCCTCTCACTACTTATATTGTACAGAAATCCTGTAAGCTGCTTCTCTTTTACTCAGACTACTGAAAACCCGCATAGTGCGTAAGACTACTCCCATGCTACAGAACTCCCGTAAAGTGTTTCCTACACTCAGGATGCAGAACTCCTGTAAACTGCCTCTCACTACTTCCAATGTACAGAAATCCTGTAAGCTGCTTCTCTTTTACTCAGACTACTGAAAACCCGCATAGTGCGTAAGACTACTCCCATGCTACACAACTCCCGTAAAGTGTTTCCTACACTCAGGATGCAGAACTCCTGTAAACTGCCTCTCACTTCTTCCATTGTACAGAAATCCTGTAAGCTGCTTCTCTTTCACTCAGACTACTGAAAACCCGCATAGTGCGTAAGACTACTCCCATGCTACAGAACTCCCGTAAAGTGTTTCCTACACTCAGGATGCAGAACTCCTGTAAACTGCCTCTCACTACTTCCATTGTACAGAAATCCTGTAAGCTGCTTCTCTTTCCCTCAGACTACTGAAAACCCGCATGGTGCGTAAGACTACTCCCATGCTACACAACTCCCGTAAAGTGTTTCCTACACTCAGGATGCAGAACTCCTGTAAACTGCCTCTCACTACTTATATTGTACAGAAATCCTTTAAGCTGCTTCTCTTTTACTCACACTACTGAAAACCCGCATAGTGCGTAAGACTACTCCCATGCCACAGAACTCCCGTAAAGTGTTTCCTACACTCAGGATGCAGAACTCCTGTAAACTGCCTCTCCCTACTTCCAATGTACAGAAATCCTGTAAGCTGCTTCTCTTTTACTCAGACTACTGAAAACACGCATAGTGCGTAAGACTACTCCCATGCTACAGAACTCCCATAAAGTGTTTCCTACACTCAGGATGCAGAACTCCTGTAAACTGCTTCTCCGTACTTCCATTGTACAGAAAAAATGTAAGCTGCTTCTCTTTTACTCACACTACTGAAAACCCACATTGTGCGTAAGACTACTCCCATGCTACAGAACTCCCGTAAAGTGTTTCCTACACTCAGGATGCAGAACTCCTGTAAACTGCCTCTCACTACTTCCATTGTAAAGAAATCCTGTAAGCTGCTTCACTTTTACTCAGACTACTGAAAACCCGCATGGTGCGTAAGACTACTCCCATGCTACAGAACTCCCGTAAAGTGTTTCCTACACTCAGGATGCAGAACTCCTGTAAACTGCCTCTCACTACTTATATTGTACAGAAATCCTGTAAGCTGCTTCTCTTTTACTCAGACTACTGAAAACCCGCATAGTGCGTAAGACTACTCCCATGCTACAGAACTCCCGTAAAGTGTTTCCTACACTCAGGATGCAGAACTCCTGTAAACTGCTTCTCCGTACTTCCATTGTACAGAAAAAATGTAAGCTGCTTCTCTTTTACTCACACTACTGAAAACCCACATTGTGCGTAAGACTACTCCCATGCTACAGAACTCCCGTAAAGTGTTTCCTACACTCAGGATGCAGAACTCCTGTAAACTGCCTCTCACTACTTCCATTGTAAAGAAATCCTGTAAGCTGCTTCACTTTTACTCAGACTACTGAAAACCCGCATGGTGCGTAAGACTACTCCCATGCTACAGAACTCCCGTAAAGTGTTTCCTACACTCAGGATGCAGAACTCCTGTAAACTGCCTCTCACTACTTATATTGTACAGAAATCCTGTAAGCTGCTTCTCTTTTACTCAGACTACTGAAAACCCGCATAGTGCGTAAGACTACTCCCATGCTACAGAACTCCCGTAAAGTGTTTCCTACACTCAGGATGCAGAACTCCTGTAAACTGCCTCTCACTACTTCCAATGTACAGAAATCCTGTAAGCTGCTTCTCTTTTACTCAGACTACTGAAAACCCGCATAGTGCGTAAGACTACTCCCATGCTACACAACTCCCGTAAAGTGTTTCCTACACTCAGGATCCAGAACTCCTGTAAACTGCCTCTCACTTCTTCCATTGTACAGAAATCCTGTAAGCTGCTTCTCTTTCACTCAGACTACTGAAAACCCGCATAGTGCGTAAGACTACTCCCATGCTACAGAACTCCCGTAAAGTGTTTCCTACACTCAGGATGCAGAACTCCTGTAAACTGCCTCTCACTACTTCCATTGTACAGAAATCCTGTAAGCAGCTTCTCTTTCACTCAGACTACTGAAAACCCGCATGGTGCATAAGACTACTCCCATGCTACACAACTCCCGTAAAGTGTTTCCTACACTCAGGATGCAGAACTCCTGTAAACTGCCTCTCACTACTTATATTGTACAGAAATCCTGTAAGCTGCTTCTCTTTTACTCACACTACTGAAAACCCGCATAGTGCGTAAGACTACTCCCATGCTACAGAACTCCCGTAAAGTGTTTCCTACACTCAGGATGCAGAACTCCTGTAAACTGCCTCTCCCTACTTCCAATGTACAGAAATCCTGTAAGCTGCTTCTCTTTTACTCAGACTACTGAAAACACGCATAGTGCGTAAGACTACTCCCATGCTACAGAACTCCCATAAAGTGTTTCCTACACTCAGGATGCAGAACTCCTGTAAACTGCTTCTCCGTACTTCCATTGTACAGAAAAAATGTAAGCTGCTTCTCTTTTACTCACACTACTGAAAACCCACATTGTGCGTAAGACTACTCCCATGCTACAGAACTCCCGTAAAGTGTTTCCTACACTCAGGATGCAGAACTCCTGTAAACTGCCTCTCACTACTTCCAATGTACAGAAATCCTGTAAGCTGCTTCTCTTTTACTCAGACTACTGAAAACCCGCATAGTGCGTAAGACTACTCCCATGCTACACAACTCCCGTAAAGTGTTTCCTACACTCAGGATGCAGAACTCCTGTAAACTGCCTCTCACTTCTTCCATTGTACAGAAATCCTGTAAGCTGCTTCTCTTTCACTCAGACTACTGAAAACCCGCATAGTGCGTAAGACTACTCCCATGCTACAGAACTCCCGTAAAGTGTTTCCTACACTCAGGATGCAGAACTCCTGTAAACTGCCTCTCACTACTTCCATTGTACAGAAATCCTGTAAGCTGCTTCTCTTTCACTCAGACTACTGAAAACCCGCATGGTGCGTAAGACTACTCCCATGCTACACAACTCCCGTAAAGTGTTTCCTACACTCAGGATGCAGAACTCCTGTAAACTGCCTCTCACTACTTATATTGTACAGAAATCCTTTAAGCTGCTTCTCTTTTACTCACACTACTGAAAACCCGCATAGTGCGTAAGACTACTCCCATGCTACAGAACTCCCGTAAAGTGTTTCCTACACTCAGGATGCAGAACTCCTGTAAACTGCCTCTCACTACTTCCATTGTACAGAAATCCTGTAAGCTGCTTCTCTTTCACTCAGACTACTGAAAACCCGCATGGTGCGTAAGACTACTCCCATGCTACAGAACTCCCGTAAAGTGTTTCCTACACTCAGGATGCAGAACTCCTGTAAACTGCCTCTCACTACTTATATTGTACAGAAATCCTGTAAGCTGCTTCTCTTTTACTCACACTACTGAAAACCCGCATAGTGCGTAAGACTACTCCCATGCTACAGAACTCCCGTAAAGTGTTTCCTACACTCAGGATGCAGAACTCCTGTAAACTGCCTCTCCCTACTTCCAATGTACAGAAATCCTGTAAGCTGCTTCTCTTTTACTCAGACTACTGAAAACACGCATAGTGCGTAAGACTACTCCCATGCTACAGAACTCCCATAAAGTGTTTCCTACACTCAGGATGCAGAACTCCTGTAAACTGCTTCTCCGTACTTCCATTGTACAGAAAAAATGTAAGCTGCTTCTCTTTTACTCACACTACTGAAAACCCACATTGTGCTTAAGACTACTCCCATGCTACAGAACTCCCGTAAAGTGTTTCCTACACTCAGGATGCAGAACTCCTGTAAACTGCCTCTCACTACTTCCATTGTACAGAAATCCTGTAAGCTGCTTCTCTTTTACTCAGACTACTGAAAACCCGCATGGTGCGTAAGACTACTCCCATGCTACAGAACTCCCGTAAAGTGTTTCCTACACTCAGGATGCAGAACTCCTGTAAACTGCCTCTCACTACTTCCATTGTACAGAAATCCTGTAAGCTGCTTCTCTTTCACTCAGACTACTGAAAACCCGCATAGTGCGTAAGACTACTCCCATGCTACAGAACTCCCGTAAAGTGTTTCCTACACTCAGGATGCAGAACTCCTGTAAACTGCCTCTCCGTACTTCCAATGTACAGAAACCCTGTAAGCTGTTTCTCTTTTACTCACACTACTGAAAACCCGCATAGTGCGTAAGACTACTCCCATGCTACAGAACTCCCGTAAAGTGTTTTCTGCACTCAGGATGCAGAACTCCTGTAAACTGCCTCTCACTACTTCCATTGTACAGAAATCCTGTAAGCTGCTTCTGTTTTACTCAGACTACTGAAAACCCGCATGGTGCGTAAGACTACTCCCATGCTACAGAACTCCCGTAAAGTGTTTCCTACACTCAGGATGCAGAACTCCTGTAAACTGCCTCTCACTACTTCCAATGTACAGAAATCCTGTAAGCTGCTTCTCTTTTACTCACACTACTGAAAACCCGCATAGTGCGTAAGACTACTCCCATGCTACACAACTCCCGTAAAGTGTTTCCTACACTCAGGATGCAGAACTCCTGTAAACTGCCTCTCCCTACTTCTAATGTACAGAAGTCCTGTAAGCTGCTTCTCTTTTACTCACACTACTGAAAACACGCATAGTGCGTAAGACTACTCCCATGCTACAGAACTCCCGTAAAGTGTTTCCTACACTCAGGATGCAGAACTCCTGTAAACTGCTTCTCCGTACTTCCAATGTACAGAAACCCTGTAAGCTGCTTCTCTTTTACTCACACTACTGAAAACCCACATTGTGCGTAAGACTACTCCCATGCTACAGAACTCCCGTAAAGTGTTTCCTACACTCAGGATGCAGAACTCCTGTAAACTGCCTCTCACTACTTCCATTGTATAGAAATCCTGTAAGCTGCTTCTGTTTTACTCAGACTACTGAAAACCCGCATGGTGCGTAAGACTACTCCCATCCTACAGAACTCCCGTAAAGTGTTTCCTACACTCAGGATGCAGAACTCCTGTAAACTGCTTCTCCGTACTTCCAATGTACAGAAACCCTGTAAGCTGCTTCTCTTTTACTCACACTACTGAAAACCCACATTGTGCGTAAGACTACTCCCATGGTACAGAACTCCCGTAAAGTGTTTCCTACACTCAGGATGCAGAACTGCTGTAAACTGCCTCTCACTACTTCCAAGGTACAGAAATCCTGTAAGCTGCTTCTCTTTTACTCAGACTACTGAAAACCCGCATAGTGCGTAAGACTACTCCCATGCTACAGAACTCCCGTAAAGTGTTTCCTACACTCAGGATGCAGAACTCCTGTAAACTGCCTCTCACTACTTCCATTGTACAGAAATCCTGTAAGCTGCTTCTCTTTTACTCAGACTACTGAAAACCCGCATGGTGCGTAAGACTACTCCCATGCTACAGAACTCCCGTAAAGTGTTTCCTACACTCAGGATGCAGAACTCCTGTAAACTGCCTCTCACTACTTCCATTGTACAGAAATCCTGTAAGCTGCTTCTCTTTCACTCAGACTACTGAAAACCCGCATAGTGCGTAAGACTACTCCCATGCTACAGAACTCCCGTAAAGTGTTTCCTACACTCAGGATGCAGAACTCCTGTAAACTGCCTCTCACTACTTCCATTGTACAGAAATCCTGTAAGCTGCTTCTGTTTTACTCAGACTACTGAAAACCCGCATGGTGCGTAAGACTACTCCCATGCTACAGAACTCCCGTAAAGTGTTTCCTACACTCAGGATGCAGAACTCCTGTAAACTGCCTCTCCGTACTTCCAATGTACAGAAACCCTGTAAGCTGCTTCTCTTTTACTCAGACTACTGAAAACCCGCATAGTGCGTAAGACTACTCCCATGCTACAGAACTCCCATAAAGTGTTTCCTACACTCAGGATGCAGAACTCCTGTAAACTGCCTCTCCCTACTTCCAATGTACAGTAATCCTGTAAGCTGCTTCTCTTTTACTCAGACTACTGAAAACCCGCATAGTGCGTAAGACTACTCCCATGCTACAGAACTCCCGTAAAGTGTTTCCTACACTCAGGATGCAGAACTCCTGTAAACTGCCTCTCACTACTTCCAATGTACAGAAACCCTGTAAGCTGCTTCTCTTTTACTCACACTACTGAAAACCCACATTGTGCGTAAGACTACTCCCATGCTACAGAACTCCCGTAAAGTGTTTCCTACACTCAGGATGCAGAACTCCTGTAAACTGCCTCTCACTACTTCCTTTGTACAGAAATCCTGTAAGCTGCTTCTCTTTTACTCAGACTGCTGAAAACCCGCATGGTGCGTAAGACTACTCCCATGCTACAGAACTCCCGTAAAGTGTTTCCTACACTCAGGATGCAGAACTCCTGTAAACTGCCTCTCACTACTTCCAATGTACAGAAATCCTGTAAGCTGCTTCTCTTTTACTCAGACTACTGAAAACCCGCATAGTGCGTAAGACTACTCCCATGCTACAGAACTCCCGTAAAGTGTTTCCTACACTCAGGATGCAGAACTCCTGTAAACTGCCTCTCACTACTTCCAATGTACAGAAATCCTGTAAGCTGCTTCACTTTTACTCACACTACTGAAAACCCGCATAGTGCGTAAGACTACTCCCATGCTACAGAACTCCCGTAAAGTGTTTCCTACACTCAGGATGCAGAACTCCTGTAAACTGCCTCTCACTACTTCCATGGTACAGAAATCCTGTAAGCTGCTTCTCTTTCACTCAGACTACTGAAAACCCGCATAGTGCGTAAGACTACTCCCATGCTACAGAACTCCCGTAAAGTGTTTCCTACACTCAGGATGCAGAACTCCTGTAAACTGCCTCTCACTACTTCCAATGTACAGAAACCCTGTAAGCTGCTTCTCTTTTACTCACACTACTGAAAACCCGCATTGTGCGTAAGACTACTCCCATGCTACAGAACTCCCGTAAAGTGTTTCCTACACTCAGGATGCAGAACTCCTGTAAACTGCCTCTCACTACTTCCATTGTACAGAAATCCTGTAAGCTGCTTCTCTTTCACTCAGACTACTGAAAACCCGCATAGTGCGTAAGACTACTCCCATGCTACAGAACTCCCGTAAAGTGTTTCCTACACTCAGGATGCAGAACTCCTGTAAACTGCCTCTCACTACTTCGAATGTACAGAAATCCTGTAAGCTGCTTCTCTTTTACTCACACTACTGAAAACCCGCATAGTGTGTAAGACTACTCCCATGCTACAGAACTCCCGTAAAGTGTTTCCTCCACTCAGGATGCAGAACTCCTGTAAACTGCCTCTCACTACTTCCAATGTACAGAAATCCTGTAAGCTGCTTCTGTTTTACTCAGACTACTGAAAACCCGCATGGTGCGTAAGACTACTCCCATGCTACAGAACTCCCGTAAAGTGTTTCCTACACTCAGGATGCAGAACTCCTGTAAACTGCCTCTCACTACTTCCATTGTACAGAAATCCTGTAAGCTGCTTCTGTTTTACTCAGACTACTGAAAACCCGCAGGGTGCGTAAGACTACTCCCATGCTACAGAACTCCCGTAAAGTGTTTCCTACACTCAGGATGCAGAACTCCTGTAAACTGCCTCTCACTACTTCCATTGTACAGAAATCCTGTAAGCTGCTTCTCTTTTACTCACACTACTGAAAACCAGCATAGTGCGTAAGACTACTCCCATGCTACAGAACTCCCGTAAAGTGTTTCCTACACTCAGGATACAGAACTCCTGTAAACTGCCTCTCACTACTTCCAATGTACCGAAATCCTGTAAGCTGCTTCTCTTTTACTCAGACTACTGAAAACACGCATAGTGCGTAAGACTACTCCCATGCTACAGAACTCCCGTAAAGTGTTTCCTACACTCAGGATGCAGAACTCCTGTAAACTGCCTCTCACTACTTCCAATGTACAGAAATCCTGTAAGCTGCTTCTCTTTTACTCACACTACTGAAAACCCGCATTGTGCGTATGACTACTCCCATGCTACAGAACTCCCGTAAAGTGTTTCGTACACTAAGGATGCAGAACTCCTGTAAACTGCCTCTCACTACTTCCAATGTACAGAAATCCTGTAAGCTGCTTCTCTTTCACTCCGACTACTGAAAACCCGCATAGTGCGTAAGACTACTCCCATGCTACAGAACTCCCGTAAAGTGTTTCCTACACTCAGGATGCAGAACTCCTGTAAACTGCCTCTCACTACTTCCAATGTACAGAAATCCTGTAAGCTGCTTCTCTTTCACTCAGACTACTGAAAACCCGCATAGTGCGTAAGACTACTCCCATGCTACAGAACTCCCGTAAAGTGTTTCCTACACTCAGGATGCAGAACTCCTGTAAACTGCCTCTCACTACTTCCAATGTACAGAAATCCTGTAAGCTGCTTCTGTTTTACTCAGACTACTGAAAACCCGCATGGTGCGTAAGACTACTCCCATGCTACAGAACTCCCGTAAAGTGTTTCCTACACTCAGGATGCAGAACTCCTGTAAACTGCCTCTCACTACTTCCATTGTACAGAAATCCTGTAAGCTGCTTCTGTTTTACTCAGACTACTGAAAATCCGCATGGTGCGTAAGACTACTCCCATGCTACAGAACTCCCATAAAGTGTTTCCTACACTCAGGATGCAGAACTCCTGTAAACTGCCTCTCACTACTTCCAATGTACAGAAATCCTGTAAGCTGCTTCTCTTTTACTCACACTACTGAAAACCCGCATAGTGCGTAAGACTACTCCCATGCTACAGAACTCCCGTAAAGTGTTTCCTACACTCAGGATGCAGAACTCCTGTAAACTGCCTCTACCTACTTCCAATGTACAGAAATCCTGTAAGCTGCTTCTCTTTTACTCAGACTACTGAAAACACGCCTAGTGCGTAAGACTACTCCCATGCTACAGAACTCCCGTAAAGTGTTTCCTACACTCAGGATGCAGAACTCCTGTAAACTGCCTCTACCTACTTCCAATGTACAGAAATCCTGTAAGCTGCTTCTGTTTTACTCAGACTACTGAAAATCCGCATGGTGCGTAAGACTACTCCCATGCTACAGAACTCCCATAAAGTGTTTCCTACACTCAGGATGCAGAACTCCTGTAAACTGCCTCTCACTACTTCCAATGTACAGAAATCCTGTAAGCTGCTTCTCTTTTACTCACACTACTGAAAACCCGCATAGTGCGTAAGACTACTCCCATGCTACAGAACTCCCGTAAAGTGTTTCCTACACTCAGGATGCAGAACTCCTGTAAACTGCCTCTACCTACTTCCAATGTACAGAAATCCTGTAAGCTGCTTCTCTTTTACTCAGACTACTGAAAACACGCCTAGTGCGTAAGACTACTCCCATGCTACAGAACTCCCGTAAAGTGTTTCCTACACTCAGGATGCAGAACTCCTGTAAACTGCTTCTCCGTACTTCCAATGTACAGAAACCCTGTAAGCTGCTTCTCTTTTACTCACACTACTGAAAACCCACATTGTGCGTAAGACTACTCCCATGCTACAGAACTCCCGTAAAGTGTTTCCTACACTCAGGATGCAGAACTCCTGTAAACTGCCTCTCACTACTTCCATTGTACAGAAATCCTGTAAGCTGCTTCTGTTTTACTCAGACTACTGAAAACCCGCATGGTGCGTAAGACTACTCCCATGCTACAGAACTCCCGTAAAGTGTTTCCTACACTCAGGATGCAGAACTCCTGTAAACTGCTTCTCCGTACTTCCAATGTACAGAAACCCTGTAAGCTGCTTCTCTTTTACTCACACTACTGAAAACCCACATTGTGCGTAAGACTACTCCCTTGCTACAGAACTCCCGTAAAGTATTTCCAACACTCAGGATGCAGAACTCCTGTAAACTGCCTCTCACTACTTCCAATGTACAGAAATCCTGTAAGCTGCGTCTCTGTTACTCACACTACTGAAAACCCGCATAGTGCGTAAGACTACTCCCATGCTACAGAACTCCCGTAAAGTGTTTCCTACACTCAGGATGCAGAACTCCTGTAAACTGCCTCTCACTACTTCCATTGTACAGAAATCCTGTAAGCTGCTTCTGTTTTACTCAGACTACTGAAAACCCGCATAGTGCGTAAGACTACTCCCATGCTACAGAACTCCCGTAAAGTGTTTCCTACACTCAGGATGCAGAACTCCTGTAAACTGCCTCTCACTACTTCCATTGTACAGAAATCCTGTAAGCTGCTTCTCTTTTACTCAGACTACTGAAAACCCGCATGGTGCGTAAGACTACTCCCATGCTACAGAACTCCCGTAAAGTGTTTCCTACACTCAGGATGCAGAACTCCTGTAAACTGCCTCTCCGTACTTCCAATGTACAGAAACCCTGTAAGCTGCTTCTCTTTTACTCACACTACTGAAAACCCGCATAGTGTGTAAGACTACTCCCATGCTACAGAACTCCCGTAAAGTGTTTCCTACACTCAGGATGCAGAACTCCTGTAAACTGCCTCTCACTACTTCCAATGTACCGAAATCCTGTAAGCTGCTTCTCTTTTACTCAGACTACTGAAAACACGCATAGTGTGTAAGACTACTCCCATGCTTCAGAACTCCCGTAAAGTGTTTCCTACACTCAGGATGCAGAACTCCTGTAAACTGCCTCTCACTACTTCCAATGTACAGAAATCCTGTAAGCTGCTTCTCTTTTACTCACACTACTGAAAACCCGCATTGTGCGTATGACTACTCCCATGCTACAGAACTCCCGTAAAGTGTTTCCTACACTCAGGATGCAGAACTCCTTTAAACTGCCTCTCACTACTTCCATTGTACAGAAATCCTGTAAGCTGCTTCTGTTTCACTCAGACTACTGAAAACCTGCATGGTGCGTAAGACTACTCCCATGCTACAGAACTCCCGTAAAGTGTTTCCTACACTCAGGATGCAGAACTCCTGTAAACTGCCTCTACCTACTTCCAATGTACAGAAATCCTGTAAGCTGCTTCTCTTTTACTCAGACTACTGAAAACACGCCTAGTGCGTAAGACTACTCCCATGCTACAGAACTCCCGTAAAGTGTTTCCTACACTCAGGATGCAGAACTCCTGTAAACTGCTTCTCCGTACTTCCAATGTACAGAAACCCTGTAAGCTGCTTCTCTTTTACTCACACTACTGAAAACCCACATTGTGCGTAAGACTACTCCCATGCTACAGAACTCCCGTAAAGTGTTTCCTACACTCAGGATGCAGAACTCCTGTAAACTGCCTCTCACTACTTCCATTGTACAGAAATCCTGTAAGCTGCTTCTGTTTTACTCAGACTACTGAAAACCCGCATGGTGCGTAAGACTACTCCCATGCTACAGAACTCCCGTAAAGTGTTTCCTACACTCAGGATGCAGAACTCCTGTAAACTGCTTCTCCGTACTTCCAATGTACAGAAACCCTGTAAGCTGCTTCTCTTTTACTCACACTACTGAAAACCCACACTGTGCGTAAGACTACTCCCTTGCTACAGAACTCCCGTAAAGTATTTCCAACACTCAGGATGCAGAACTCCTGTAAACTGCCTCTCACTACTTCCAATGTACAGAAATCCTGTAAGCTGCGTCTCTGTTACTCACACTACTGAAAACCCGCATAGTGCGTAAGACTACTCCCATGCTACAGAACTCCCGTAAAGTGTTTCCTACACTCAGGATGCAGAACTCCTGTAAACTGCCTCTCACTACTTCCATTGTACAGAAATCCTGTAAGCTGCTTCTGTTTTACTCAGACTACTGAAAACCCGCATAGTGCGTAAGACTACTCCCATGCTACAGAACTCCCGTAAAGTGTTTCCTACACTCAGGATGCAGAACTCCTGTAAACTGCCTCTCACTACTTCCATTGTACAGAAATCCTGTAAGCTGCTTCTCTTTTACTCAGACTACTGAAAACCCGCATGGTGCGTAAGACTACTCCCATGCTACAGAACTCCCGTAAAGTGTTTCCTACACTCAGGATGCAGAACTCCTGTAAACTGCCTCTCCGTACTTCCAATGTACAGAAACCCTGTAAGCTGCTTCTCTTTTACTCACACTACTGAAAACCCGCATAGTGTGTAAGACTACTCCCATGCTACAGAACTCCCGTAAAGTGTTTCCTACACTCAGGATGCAGAACTCCTGTAAACTGCCTCTCACTACTTCCAATGTACCGAAATCCTGTAAGCTGCTTCTCTTTTACTCAGACTACTGAAAACACGCATAGTGTGTAAGACTACTCCCATGCTTCAGAACTCCCGTAAAGTGTTTCCTACACTCAGGATGCAGAACTCCTGTAAACTGCCTCTCACTACTTCCAATGTACAGAAATCCTGTAAGCTGCTTCTCTTTTACTCACACTACTGAAAACCCGCATTGTGCGTATGACTACTCCCATGCTACAGAACTCCCGTAAAGTGTTTCCTACACTCAGGATGCAGAACTCCTTTAAACTGCCTCTCACTACTTCCATTGTACAGAAATCCTGTAAGCTGCTTCTGTTTCACTCAGACTACTGAAAACCTGCATGGTGCGTAAGACTACTCCCATGCTACAGAACTACCGTAAAGTGTTTCCTACACTCAGGTTGCGGAACTCCTGTAAACTGCCTCTCACTACTTCCATTGTACAGAAATCCTGTAAGCTGCTTCTCTTTCACTCAGACTACTGAAAACCCGCATAGTGCGTAAGACTACTCCCATGCTACAGAACTCCCGTAAAGTGTTTCCTACATTCAGGATGCAGAACTCCTGTAAACTGCCTCTCACTACTTCCAATGTACAGAAATCCTGTAAGCTGCTTCTCTTTTACTCACACTACTGAAAACCCGCATAGTGCGTAAGACTACTCCCATGCTACAGAACTCCCGTAAAGTGTTTCCTACACTCAGGATGCAGAACTCCTGTAAACTGCCTCTCCCTACTTCCAAAGTACAGAAACCCTGTAAGCTGCTTCTCTTTTACTCACACTACTGAAAACCCGCATTGTGCGTATGACTACTCCCATGCTACAGAACTCCCGTAAAGTGTTTCCTACACTAAGGATGCAGAACTCCTGTAAACTGCCTCTCACTACTTCCAATGTACAGAAATCCTGTAAGCTGCTTCTCTTTTACTCAGACTACTGAAAACACGCATAGTGCGTAAGACTACTCCCATGCTACAGAACTCCCGTAAAGTGTTTCCTACACTCAGGATGCAGAACTCCTGTAAACTGCCTCTCACTACTTATATTGTACAGAAATCCTGTAAGCTGCTTCTCTTTTACTCAGACTACTGAAAACCCGCATGGTGCGTAAGACTACTCCCATGCTACAGAACTCCCGTAAAGTGTTTCCTACACTCAGGATGCAGAAGTCCTGTAAACTGCCTCTCACTACTTCCATTGTACAGAAATCCTGTAAGCTGCTTCTCTTTGACTCAGACTACTGAAAACCCGCATAGTGCGTAAGACTACTCCCATGCTACAGAACTCCCGTAAAGTGTTTCCTACACTCAGGATGCAGAACTGCTGTAAACTGCCTCTCACTACTTCCAATGTACAGAAATCCTGTAAGCTGCTTCTCTTTTACTCAGACTACTGAAAACCCGCATGGTGCGTAAGACTACTCCCATGCTACAGAACTCCCGTAAAGTGTTTCCTACACTCAGGATGCAGAACTCCTGTAAACTGCCTCTCACTACTTCCATTGTACAGAAATCCTGTAAGCTGCTTCTCTTTTACTCACACTACTGAAAACCCGCATTGTCTGTAAGACTACTCCCATGCTACAGAACTCCCGTAAAGTGTTTCCTACACTCAGGATGCAGAACTCCTGTAAACTGCCTCTCACTACTTCCAATGTACAGAAATCCTGTAAGCTGCTTCTCTTTCACTCAGACTACTGAAAACCCGCATAGTGCGTAAGACTAATCCCATGCTACAGAACTCCTGTAAAGTGTTTCCTACACTCAGGATGCAGAACTCCTGTAAACTGCCTCTCACTACTTCCATTGTACAGAAATCCAGTAAGCTGCTTCTCTTTTACTCAGACTACTGAAAACCCGCATGGTGCGTAAGACTACTCCCATGCTACAGAACTCCCGTAAAGTGTTTCCTACACTCAGGATGCAGAACTCCTGTAAACTGCCTCTCACTACTTATATTGTACAGAAATCCTGTAAGCTGCTTCTCTTTTACTCATACTACTGAAAACCCGCATAGTCTGTAAGACTACTCCCATGCTACAGAACTCCCGTAAAGTGTTTCCTACACTCAGGATGCAGAACTCCTGTAAACTGCCTCTCACTACTTCCAATGTACAGAAATCCTGTAAGCTGCCTCTCTTTTACTCAGACTACTGAAAACCCGCATAGTGCGTAAGACTAATCCCATGCTACAGAACTCCTGTAAAGTGTTTCCTACACTCAGGATGCAGAACTCCTGTAAATTGCCTCTCACTACTTCCATAGTACAGAAATCCAGTAAGCTGCTTCTCTTTTACTCAGACTACTGAAAACCCGCATGGTGCGTAAGACTACTCCCATGCTACAGAACTCCCGTAAAGTGTTTCCTACACTCAGGATGCAGAACTCCTGTAAACTGCCTCTCCCTACTTCCAATGTACAGAAATCCTGTAAGCTGCTTCTCTTTTACTCAGACTACTGAAAACCCGCATAGTGCGTAAGACTACTCCCATGCTACAGAACTCCCGTAAAGTGTTTCCTACACTCAGGATGCAGAACTCCTGTAAACTGCCTCTCACTACTTCCATTGTACAGAAATCCTGTAAGCTGCTTCTCTTTCACTCAGACTACTGAAAACCCGCATAGTGCGTAAGACTACTCCCATGCTACAGAACTCCCGTAAAGTGTTTCCTACACTCAGGATGCAGAACTCCTGTAAACTGCCTCTCACTACTTCCAATGTACAGAAATCCTGTAAGCTGCTTCTCTTTTACTCACACTACTGAAAACCCGCATAGTGTGTAAGACTACTCCCATGCTACAGAACTCCCGTAAAGTGTTTCCTACACTCAGGATGCAGAACTCCTGTAAACTGCCTCTCACTACTTCCAATGTACAGAAATCCTGTAAGCTGCTTCTGTTTTACTCAGACTACTGAAAACCCGCATGGTGCGTAAGACTACTCCCATGCTACAGAACTCCCGTAAAGTGTTTCCTACACTCAGGATGCAGAACTCCTGTAAACTGCCTCTCACTACTTCCATTGTACAGAAATCCTGTAAGCTGCTTCTGTTTTACTCAGACTACTGAAAACCCGCATGGTGCGTAAGAGTACTCTCATGCTACAGAACTCCCATAAAGTGTTTCCTACACTCAGGATGCAGAACTCCTGTAAACTGCCTCTCACTACTTCCAATGTACAGAAATCCTGTAAGCTGCTTCTCTTTTACTCAGACTACTGAAAACCCGCATAGTGCGTAAGACTACTCCCATGCTACAGAACTCCCGTAAAGTGTTTCCTACACTCAGGATGCAGAACTCCTGTGAACTGTGTCTCCCTACTTCCAATGTACAGAAATCCTGTAAGCTGCTTCTCTTTTACTCAGACTACTGAAAACACGCATAGTGCGTAAGACTACTCCCATGCTACAGAACTCCCGTAAAGTGTTTCCTACACTCAGGATGCAGAACTCCTGTAAACTGCTTCTCCGTACTTCCAATGTACAGAAACCCTGTAAGCTGCTTCTCTTTTACTCACACTACTGAAAACCCACATTGTGCGTAAGACTACTCCCATGCTACAGAACTCCCGTAAAGTGTTTCCTACACTCAGGATGCAGAACTCCTGTAAAATGCCTCTCACTACTTCCAATGTACAGAAATCCTGTAAGGTGCTTCTCTTTTACTCAGACTACTGAAAACCCGCATAGTGCGTAAGACTACTCCCATGCTACAGAACTCCCGTAAAGTGTTTCCTACACTCAGGATGCAGAACTCCTGTAAACTGCCTCTCACTACTTCCATTGTACAGAAATCCTGTAAGCTGCTTCTGTTTTACTCAGACTACTGAAAACCCGCATAGTGCGTAAGACTACTCCCATGCTACAGAACTCCCGTAAAGTGTTTCCTACACTCAGGATGCAGAACTCCTGTAAACTGCTTCTCCGTACTTCCAATGTACAGAAACCCTGTAAGCTGCTTCTCTTTTACTCAGACTACTGAAAACCCGCATGGTGCGTAAGACTACTCCCATGCTACAGAACTCCCGTAAAGTGTTTCCTACACTCAGGATGCAGAACTCCTGTAAACTGCTTCTCCGTACTTCCAATGTACAGAAACCTGTAAGCTGCTTCTCTTTTACTCACACTACTGAAAACCCACATGGTGCGTAAGACTACTCCCATGCTACAGAACTCCCGTAAAGTGTTTCCTACACTCAGGATGCAGAACTCCTGTAAACTGCCTCTCACTACTTCCAATGTACAGAAATCCTGTAAGCTGTTTCTCTTTCACTCAGACTACTGAAAACCCGCATAGTGCGTAAGACTACTCCCATGCTACAGAACTCCCGTAAAGTGTTTCCTACACTCAGGATGCAGAACTGCTGTAAACTGCCTCTCACTACTTCCAATGTACAGAAATCCTGTAAGCTGCTTCTCTTTTACTCAGACTACTGAAAACCCGCATAGTGCGTAAGACTACTCCCATGCTACAGAACTCCCGTAAAGTGTTTCCTACACTCAGGATGCAGAACTCCTGTAAACTGCCTCTCACTACTTCCATTGTACAGAAATCCTGTAAGCTGCTTCTCTTTTATTCACACTACTGAAAACCCGCATTGTGCGTATGACTACTTCCATGCTACAGAACTCCCGTAAAGTGTTTCCTACACTCAGGATGCAGAACTCCTGTAAACTGCCTCTCACTACTTCCATTGTACAGAAATCCTGTAAGCTGCTTCTCTTTCACTCAGACTACTGAAAACCCGCATGGTGCGTAAGACTACTCCCATGCTACAGAACTCCCGTAAAGTGTTTCCTACACTCAGGTTGCAGAACTCCTGTAAACTGCCTCTCACTACTTCCATTGTACAGAAATCCTGTAAGCTGCTTCTCTTTCACTCAGACTACTGAAAACCCGCATAGTGCGTAAGACTACTACCATGCTACAGAACTCCCGTAAAGTGTTTCCTACATTCAGGATGCAGAACTCCTGTAAACTGCCTCTCACTACTTCCAATGTACAGAAATCCTGTAAGCTGCTTCTCTTTTACTCACACTACTGAAAACCCGCATAGTCTGTAAGACTACTCCCATGCTACAGAACTCCCATAAAGTGTTTCCAACACTCAGGATGCTGAACTCCTGTAAACTGCCTCTCACTACTTCCAATGTACAGAAACCCTGTAAGCTGCTTCTCTTTTACTCACACTACTGAAAACCTGCATTGTGCGTATGACTACTCCCATGCTACAGAACTCCCGTAAAGTGTTTCCTACACTAAGGATGCAGAACTCCTGTAAACTGCCTCTCACTACTTCCAATGTACAGAAATCCTGTAAGCTGCTTCTCTTTTACTCAGACTACTGAAAACACGCATAGTGCGTAAGACTACTCCCATGCTACAAAACTCCTGTAAAGTGTTTCCTACACTCAGGATGCAGAACTCCTGTAAACTGCCTCTCACTACTTCCATTGTACAGAAATCCAGTAAGCTGCTTCTCTTTTACTCAGACTACTGAAAACCCGCATGGTGCGTAAGACTACTCCCATGCTACAGAACTCCCGTAAAGTGTTTCCTACACTCAGGATGCAGAAGTCCTGTAAACTGCCTCTCACTACTTATATTGTACAGAAATCCTGTAAGCTGCTTCTCTTTTACTCAGACTACTGAAAACCCGCATAGTGCGTAAGACTACTCCCATGCTACAGAACTCCCGTAAAGTGTTTCCTACACTCAGGATGCAGAACTCCTGTAAACTGCCTCTCACTACTTCCATTGTACAGAAATCCTGTAAGCTGCCTCTCTTTTACTCAGACTACTGAAAACCCGCATAGTGCGTAAGACTAATCCCATGCTACAGAACTCCTGTAAAGTGTTTCCTACACTCAGGATGCAGAACTCCTGTAAATTGCCTCTCACTACTTCCATAGTACAGAAATCCAGTAAGCTGCTTCTCTTTTACTCAGACTACTGAAAACCCGCATAGTGCGTAAGACTACTCCCATGCTACAGAACTCCCGTAAAGTGTTTCCTACACTCAGGATGCAGAACTCCTGTAAACTGCCTCTCCCTACTTCCAATGTACAGAAATCCTGTAAGCTGCTTCTCTTTTACTCAGACTACTGAAAACCCGCATAGTGCGTAAGACTACTCCCATGCTACAGAACTCCCGTAAAGTGTTTCCTACACTCAGGATGCAGAACTCCTGTAAACTGCCTCTCACTACTTCCATTGTACAGAAATCCTGTAAGCTGCTTCTCTTTCACTCAGACTACTGAAAACCCGCATAGTGCGTAAGACTACTCCCATGCTACAGAACTCCCGTAAAGTGTTTCCTACACTCAGGATGCAGAACTCCTGTAAACTGCCTCTCACTACTTCCAATGTACAGAAATCCTGTAAGCTGCTTCTCTTTTACTCACACTACTGAAAACCCGCATAGTGTGTAAGACTACTCCCATGCTACAGAACTCCCGTAAAGTGTTTCCTACACTCAGGATGCAGAACTCCTGTAAACTGCCTCTCCCTACTTCCATTGTACAGAAATCCTGTAAGCTGCTTCTGTTTTACTCAGACTACTGAAAACCCGCATGGTGCGTAAGACTACTCCCATGCTACAGAACTCCCGTAAAGTGTTTCCTACACTCAGGATGCAGAACTCCTGTAAACTGCCTCTCACTACTTCCATTGTACAGAAATCCTGTAAGCTGCTTCTGTTTTACTCAGACTACTGAAAACCCGCATGGTGCGTAAGAGTACTCTCATGCTACAGAACTCCCATAAAGTGTTTCCTACACTCAGGATGCAGAACTCCTGTAAACTGCCTCTCACTACTTCCAATGTACAGAAATCCTGTAAGCTGCTTCTCTTTTACTCAGACTACTGAAAACCCGCATAGTGCGTAAGACTACTCCCATGCTACAGAACTCCCGTAAAGTGTTTCCTACACTCAGGATGCAGAACTCCTGTGAACTGTGTCTCCCTACTTCCAATGTACAGAAATCCTGTAAGCTGCTTCTCTTTTACTCAGACTACTGAAAACACGCATAGTGCGTAAGACTACTCCCATGCTACAGAACTCCCGTAAAGTGTTTCCTACACTCAGGATGCAGAACTCCTGTAAACTGCTTCTCCGTACTTCCAATGTACAGAAACCCTGTAAGCTGCTTCTCTTTTACTCACACTACTGAAAACCCACATTGTGCGTAAGACTACTCCCATGCTACAGAACTCCCGTAAAGTGTTTCCTACACTCAGGATGCAGAACTCCTGTAAACTGCCTCTCACTACTTCCATTGTACAGAAATCCTGTAAGCCGCTTCTGTTTTACTCAGACTACTGAAAACCCGCATAGTGCGTAAGACTACTCCCATGCTACAGAACTCCCGTAAAGTGTTTCCTACACTCAGGATGCAGAACTCCTGTAAACTGCCTCTCACTACTTCCATTGTACAGAAATCCTGTAAGCTGCTTCTGTTTTACTCAGACTACTGAAAACCCGCATAGTGCGTAAGACTACTCCCATGCTACAGAACTCCCGTAAAGTGTTTCCTACACTCAGGATGCAGAACTCCTGTAAACTGCTTCTCCGTACTTCCAATGTACAGAAACCCTGTAAGCTGCTTCTCTTTTACTCAGACTACTGAAAACCCGCATGGTGCGTAAGACTACTCCCATGCTACAGAACTCCCGTAAAGTGTTTCCTACACTCAGGATGCAGAACTCCTGTAAACTGCTTCTCCGTACTTTCAATGTACAGAAACCTGTAAGCTGCTTCTCTTTCACTCAGACTACTGAAAACCCGCATAGTGCGTAAGACTACTCCCATGCTACAGAACTCCCGTAAAGTGTTTCCTACACTCAGGATGCAGAACTCCTGTAAACTGCCTCTCACTACTTCCAATGTACAGAAATCCTGTAAGCTGCTTCTCTTTTACTCAGACTACTGAAAACCCGCATAGTGCGTAAGACTACTCCCATGCTACAGAACTCCCGTAAAGTGTTTCCTACACTCAGGATGCAGAACTCCTGTAAACTGCCTCTCACTACTTCCATTGTACAGAAATCCTGTAAGCTGCTTCTCTTTTACTCGCACTACTGAAAACCCGCATTGTGCGTATGACTACTTCCATGCTACAGAACTCCCGTAAAGTGTTTCCTACACTCAGGATGCAGAACTCCTGTAAACTGCCTCTCACTACTTCCATTGTACAGAAATCCTGTAAGCTGCTTCTCTTTCACTCAGACTACTGAAAACCCGCATGGTGCGTAAGACTACTCCCATGCTACAGAACTCCCGTAAAGTGTTTCCTACACTCAGGTTGCAGAACTCCTGTAAACTGCCTCTCACTACTTCCATTGTACAGAAATCCTGTAAGCTGCTTCTCTTTCACTCAGACTACTGAAAACCCGCATAGTGCGTAAGACTACTCCCATGCTACAGAACTCCCGTAAAGTGTTTCCTACATTCAGGATGCAGAACTCCTGTAAACTGCCTCTCACTACTTCCAATGTACAGAAATCCTGTAAGCTGCTTCTCTTTTACTCACACTACTGAAAACCCGCATAGTCTGTAAGACTACTCCCATGCTACAGAACTCCCATAAAGTGTTTCCAACACTCAGGATGCTGAACTCCTGTAAACTGCCTCTCACTACTTCCAATGTACAGAAACCCTGTAAGCTGCTTCTCTTTTACTCACACTACTGAAAACCCGCATTGTGCGTATGACTACTCCCATGCTACAGAACTCCCGTAAAGTGTTTCCTACACTAAGGATGCAGAACTCCTGTAAACTGCCTCTCACTACTTCCAATGTACAGAAATCCTGTAAGCTGCTTCTCTTTTACTCAGACTACTGAAAACACGCATAGTGCGTAAGACTACTCCCATGCTACAAAACTCCTGTAAAGTGTTTCCTACACTCAGGATGCAGAACTCCTGTAAACTGCCTCTCACTACTTCCATTGTACAGAAATCCAGTAAGCTGCTTCTCTTTTACTCAGACTACTGAAAACCCGCATGGTGCGTAAGACTACTCCCATGCTACAGAACTCCCGTAAAGTGTTTCCTACACTCAGGATGCAGAAGTCCTGTAAACTGCCTCTCACTACTTATATTGTACAGAAATCCTGTAAGCTGCTTCTCTTTTACTCAGACTACTGAAAACCCGCATAGTGCGTAAGACTACTCCCATGCTACAGAACTCCCGTAAAGTGTTTCCTACACTCAGGATGCAGAACTCCTGTAAACTGCCTCTCACTACTTCCATTGTACAGAAATCCTGTAAGCTGCCTCTCTTTTTCTCAGACTACTGAAAACCCGCATAGTGCGTAAGACTAATCCCATGCTACAGAACTCCTGTAAAGTGTTTCCTACACTCAGGATGCAGAACTCCTGTAAATTGCCTCTCACTACTTCCATAGTACAGAAATCCAGTAAGCTGCTTCTCTTTTACTCAGACTACTGAAAACCCGCATGGTGCGTAAGACTACTCCCATGCTACAGAACTCCCGTAAAGTGTTTCCTACACTCAGGATGCAGAACTCCTGTAAACTGCCTCTCACTACTTCCAATGTACAGAAATCCTGTAAGCTGCTTCTCTTTTACTCAGACTACTGAAAACCCGCATAGTGCGTAAGACTACTCCCATGCTACAGAACTCCCGTAAAGTGTTTCCTACACTCAGGATGCAGAACTCCTGTAAACTGCCTCTCACTACTTCCATTGTACAGAAATCCTGTAAGCTGCTTCTCTTTCACTCAGACTACTGAAAACCCGCATAGTGCGTAAGACTACTCCCATGCTACAGAACTCCCGTAAAGTGTTTCCTACACTCAGGATGCAGAACTCCTGTAAACTGCCTCACACTACTTCCAATGTACAGAAATCCTGTAAGCTGCTTCTCTTTTACTCACACTACTGAAAACCCGCATAGTGTGTAAGACTACTCCCATGCTACAGAACTCCCGTAAAGTGTTTCCTACACTCAGGATGCAGAACTCCTGTAAACTGCCTCTCACTACTTCCAATGTACAGAAATCCTGTAAGCTGCTTCTGTTTTACTCAGACTACTGAAAACCCGCATGGTGCGTAAGACTACTCCCATGCTACAGAACTCCCGTAAAGTGTTTCCTACACTCAGGATGCAGAACTCCTGTAAACTGCCTCTCACTACTTCCATTGTACAGAAATCCTGTAAGCTGCTTCTGTTTTACTCAGACTACTGAAAACCCGCATGGTGCGTAAGAGTACTCTCATGCTACAGAACTCCCATAAAGTGTTTCCTACACTCAGGATGCAGAACTCCTGTAAACTGCCTCTCACTACTTCCAATGTACAGAAATCCTGTAAGCTGCTTCTCTTTTACTCAGACTACTGAAAACCCGCATAGTGCGTAAGACTACTCCCATGCTACAGAACTCCCGTAAAGTGTTTCCTACACTCAGGATGCAGAACTCCTGTGAACTGTGTCTCCCTACTTCCAATGTACAGAAATCCTGTAAGCTGCTTCTCTTTTACTCAGACTACTGAAAACACGCATAGTGCGTAAGACTACTCCCATGCTACAGAACTCCCGTAAAGTGTTTCCTACACTCAGGATGCAGAACTCCTGTAAACTGCTTCTCCGTACTTCCAATGTACAGAAACCCTGTAAGCTGCTTCTCTTTTACTCACACTACTGAAAACCCACATTGTGCGTAAGACTACTCCCATGCTACAGAACTCCCGTAAAGTGTTTCCTACACTCAGGATGCAGAACTCCTGTAAACTGCCTCTCACTACTTCCATTGTACAGAAATCCTGTAAGCCGCTTCTGTTTTACTCAGACTACTGAAAACCCGCATAGTGCGTAAGACTACTCCCATGCTACAGAACTCCCGTAAAGTGTTTCCTACACTCAGGATGCAGAACTCCTGTAAACTGCCTCTCACTACTTCCATTGTACAGAAATCCTGTAAGCTGCTTCTGTTTTACTCAGACTACTGAAAACCCGCATAGTGCGTAAGACTACTCCCATGCTACAGAACTCCCGTAAAGTGTTTCCTACACTCAGGATGCAGAACTCCTGTAAACTGCTTCTCCGTACTTCCAATGTACAGAAACCCTGTAAGCTGCTTCTCTTTTACTCAGACTACTGAAAACCCGCATGGTGCGTAAGACTACTCCCATGCTACAGAACTCCCGTAAAGTGTTTCCTACACTCAGGATGCAGAACTCCTGTAAACTGCTTCTCCGTACTTCCAATGTACAGAAACCCTGTAAGCTGCTTCTCTTTTACTCACACTACTGAAAACCCACATGGTGCGTAAGACTACTCCCATGCTACAGAACTCCCGTAAAGTGTTTCCTACACTCAGGATGCAGAACTCCTGTAAACTGCCTCTCACTACTTCCAATGTACAGAAATCCTGTAAGCTGTTTCTCTTTCACTCAGACTACTGAAAACCCGCATAGTGCGTAAGACTACTCCCATACTACAGAACTCCCGTAAAGTGTTTCCTACACTCAGGATGCAGAACTGCTGTAAACTGCCTCTCACTACTTCCAATGTACAGAAATCCTGTAAGCTGCTTCTCTTTTACTCAGACTACTGAAAACCCGCATAGTGCGTAAGACTACTCCCATGCTACAGAACTCCCGTAAAGTGTTTCCTACACTCAGGATGCAGAACTCCTGTAAACTGCCTCTCACTACTTCCATTGTACAGAAATCCTGTAAGCTGCTTCTCTTTTACTCACACTACTGAAAACCCGCATTGTGCGTATGACTACTTCCATGCTACAGAACTCCCGTAAAGTGTTTCCTACACTCAGGATGCAGAACTCCTGTAAACTGCCTCTCACTACTTCCATTGTACAGAAATCCTGTAAGCTGCTTCTCTTTCACTCAGACTACTGAAAACCCGCATGGTGCGTAAGAATACTCCCATGCTACAGAACTCCCGTAAAGTGTTTCCTACACTCAGGTTGCAGAACTCCTGTAAACTGCCTCTCACTACTTCCATTGTACAGAAATCCTGTAAGCTGCTTCTCTTTCACTCAGACTACTGAAAACCCGCATAGTGCGTAAGACTACTCCCATGCTACAGAACTCCCGTAAAGTGTTTCCTACATTCAGGATGCAGAACTCCTGTAAACTGCCTCTCACTACTTCCAATGTACAGAAATCCTGTAAGCTGCTTCTCTTTTACTCACACTACTGAAAACCCGCATAGTCTGTAAGACTACTCCCATGCTACAGAACTCCCATAAAGTGTTTCCAACACTCAGGATGCTGAACTCCTGTAAACTGCCTCTCACTACTTCCAATGTACAGAAACCCTGTAAGCTGCTTCTCTTTTACTCACACTACTGAAAACCCGCATTGTGCGTATGACTACTCCCATGCTACAGAACTCCCGTAAAGTGTTTCCTACACTAAGGATGCAGAACTCCTGTAAACTGCCTCTCACTACTTCCAATGTACAGAAATCCTGTAAGCTGCTTCTCTTTTACTCAGACTACTGAAAACACGCATAGTGCGTAAGACTACTCCCATGCTACAAAACTCCTGTAAAGTGTTTCCTACACTCAGGATGCAGAACTCCTGTAAACTGCCTCTCACTACTTCCATTGTACAGAAATCCAGTAAGCTGCTTCTCTTTTACTCAGACTACTGAAAACCCGCATGGTGCGTAAGACTACTCCCATGCTACAGAACTCCCGTAAAGTGTTTCCTACACTCAGGATGCAGAAGTCCTGTAAACTGCCTCTCACTACTTATATTGTACAGAAATCCTGTAAGCTGCTTCTCTTTTACTCAGACTACTGAAAACCCGCATAGTGCGTAAGACTACTCCCATGCTACAGAACTCCCGTAAAGTGTTTCCTACACTCAGGATGCAGAACTCCTGTAAACTGCCTCTCACTACTTCCATTGTACAGAAATCCTGTAAGCTGCTTCTCTTTCACTCAGACTACTGAAAACCCGCATAGTGCGTAAGACTACTCCCATGCTACAGAACTCCCGTAAAGTGTTTCCTACACTCAGGATGCAGAACTCCTGTAAACTGCCTCTCACTACTTCCAATGTACAGAAATCCTGTAAGCTGCTTCTGTTTTACGCAGACTACTGAAAACCCGCATAGTGCGTAAGATTACTCCCATGCTACAGAACTCCCGTAAAGTGTTTCCTCCACTCAGGATGCAGAACTCCTGTAAACTGCCTCTCACTACTTCCAATGTACAGTAATCCTGTAAGCTGCTTCTGTTTTACTCAGACTACTGAAAACCCGCATGGTGCGTAAGACTACTCCCATGCTACAGAACTCCCGTAAAGTGTTTCCTACACTCAGGATGCAGAACTCCTGTAAACTGCCTCTCACTACTTCCAATGTACAGAAATCCTGTAAGCTGCTTCTCTTTTACTCAGACTACTGAAAACCCGCATAGTGCGTAAGACTACTCCCATGCTACAGAACTCCCGTAAAGTGTTTCCTACACTCAGGATGCAGAACTCCTGTAAACTGCCTCTCACTACTTCCAATGTACAGAAATCCTGTAAGCTGCTTCTCTTTTACTCAGACTACTGAAAACACGCATAGTGCGTAAGACTACTCCCATGCTACAGAACTCCCGTAAAGTGTTTCCTACACTCAGGATGCAGAACTCCTGTAAACTGCTTCTCCGTATTTCCAATGTACAGAAATCCTGTAAGCTGCTTCTCTTTTACTCACACTACTGAAAACCCACATTGTGCGTAAGACTACTCCCATGCTACAGAATTCCCGTAAAGTGTTTCCAACACTCAGGATGCAGAACTCCTGTAAACTGCCTCTCACTACTTCCATTGTACAGAAATCCTGTAAGCTGCTTCTCTTTTACTCAGACTACTGAAAACCCGCATTGTGCGTAAGACTACTCCCATGCTACAGAACTCCCGTAAAGTGTTTCCTACACTCAGGATGCAGAACTCCTGTAAACTGCTTCTCCGTACTTCCAATGTACAGAAACCCTGTAAGCTGCTTCTCTTTTACTCACACTACTGAAAACCCACATTGTGCGTAAGACTACTCCCATGCTACAGAACTCCCGTAAAGTGTTTCCTACACTCATGATGCAGAACTCCTGTAAACTGCCTCTCACTACTTCCAATGTACAGAAATCCTGTAAGCTGCTTCTCTTTTACTCAGACTACTGAAAACCCGCATAGTGCGTAAGACTACTCCCATGCTACACAACTCCCGTAAAGTGTTTCCTAAACTCAGGATGCAGAACTCCTGTAAACTGCCTCTCCCTACTTCCAATGTACAGAAGTCCTGTAAGCTGCTTCTCTTTTACTCACACTACTGAAAACACGCATAGTGCGTAAGTCTACTCCCATGCTACAGAACTCCCGTAAAGTGTTTCCTACACTCAGGATGCAGAACTCCTGTAAACTGCCTCTCACTACTTCCAATGTACAGTAACCCTGTAAGCTGCTTCTCTTTTACTCACACTACTGAAAACCCACATTGTGCGTAAGACTACTCCCATGCTACAGAACTCCCGTAAAGTGTTTCCTACACTCAGGATGCAGAACTCCTGTAAACTGCCTCTCACTACTTCCATTGTATAGAAATCCTGTAAGCTGCTTCTGTTTTACTCAGACTACTGAAAACCCGCATGGTGCGTAAGACTACTCCCATCCTACAGAACTCCCGTAAAGTGTTTCCTACACTCAGGATGCAGAACTCCTGTAAACTGCTTCTCCGTACTTCCAATGTACAGAAACCCTGTAAGCTGCTTCTCTTTTACTCACACTACTGAAAACCCACATTGTGCGTAAGACTACTCCCATGGTACAGAACTCCCGTAAAGTGTTTCCTACACTCAGGATGCAGAACTCCTGTAAACTGCCTCTCACTACTTCCAATGTACAGAAATCCTGTAAGCTGCTTCTCTTTTACTCAGACTACTGAAAACCCGCATAGTGCGTAAGACTACTCCCATGCTACAGAACTCCTGTAAAGTGTTTCCTACACTCAGGATGCAGAACTGCTGTAAACTGCCTCTCACTACTTCCAAGGTACAGAAATCCTGTAAGCTGCTTCTCTTTTACTCAGACTACTGAAAACCCGCATAGTGCGTAAGACTACTCCCATGCTACAGAACTCCCGTAAAGTGTTTCCTACACTCAGGATGCAGAACTCCTGTAAACTGCCTCTCCGTACTTCCAATGTACAGAAACCCTGTAAGCTGCTTCTCTTTTACTCACACTACTGAAAACCCACATTGTGCGTAAGACTACTCCCATGCTACAGAACTCCCGTAAAGTGTTTCCTACACTCAGGATGCAGAACTCCTGTAAACTGCCTCTCACTACTTCCATTGTACAGAAATCCTGTAAGCTGCTTCTGTTTTACTCAGACTACTGAAAACCCGCATGGTGCGTAAGACTACTCCCATGCTACAGAACTCCCGGAAAGTGTTTCCTACACTCAGGATGCAGAACTCCTGTAAACTGCCTCTCCCTACTTCCAATGTACAGAAATCCTGTAAGCTGCTTCTCTTTTACTCAGACTACTGAAAACCCGCATAGTGCGTAAGACTACTCCCATGCTACAGAACTCCCGTAAAGTGTTTCCTACACTCAGGATGCAGAACTCCTGTAAACTGCCTCTCACTACTTCCATTGTACAGAAATCCTGTAAGCTGCCTCTCTTTTACTCAGACTACTGAAAACCCGCATAGTGCGTAAGACTAATCCCATGCTACAGAACTCCTGTAAAGTGTTTCCTACACTCAGGATGCAGAACTCCTGTAAATTGCCTCTCACTACTTCCATAGTACAGAAATCCAGTAAGCTGCTTCTCTTTTACTCAGACTACTGAAAACCCGCATGGTGCGTAAGACTACTCCCATGCTACAGAACTCCCGTAAAGTGTTTCCTACACTCAGGATGCAGAACTCCTGTAAACTGCCTCTCCCTACTTCCAATGTACAGAAATCCTGTAAGCTGCTTCTCTTTTACTCAGACTACTGAAAACCCGCATAGTGCGTAAGACTACTCCCATGCTACAGAACTCCCGTAAAGTGTTTCCTACACTCAGGATGCAGAACTCCTGTAAACTGCCTCTCACTACTTCCATTGTACAGAAATCCTGTAAGCTGCTTCTCTTTCACTCAGACTACTGAAAACCCGCATAGTGCGTAAGACTACTCCCATGCTACAGAACTCCCGTAAAGTGTTTCCTACACTCAGGATGCAGAACTCCTGTAAACTGCCTCTCACTACTTCCAATGTACAGAAATCCTGTAAGCTGCTTCTCTTTTACTCACACTACTGAAAACCCGCATAGTGTGTAAGACTACTCCCATGCTACAGAACTCCCGTAAAGTGTTTCCTACACTCAGGATGCAGAACTCCTGTAAACTGCCTCTCCCTACTTCCATTGTACAGAAATCCTGTAAGCTGCTTCTGTTTTACTCAGACTACTGAAAACCCGCATGGTGCGTAAGACTACTCCCATGCTACAGAACTCCCGTAAAGTGTTTCCTACACTCAGGATGCAGAACTCCTGTAAACTGCCTCTCACTACTTCCATTGTACAGAAATCCTGTAAGCTGCTTCTGTTTTACTCAGACTACTGAAAACCCGCATGGTGCGTAAGAGTACTCTCATGCTACAGAACTCCCATAAAGTGTTTCCTACACTCAGGATGCAGAACTCCTGTAAACTGCCTCTCACTACTTCCAATGTACAGAAATCCTGTAAGCTGCTTCTCTTTTACTCAGACTACTGAAAACCCGCATAGTGCGTAAGACTACTCCCATGCTACAGAACTCCCGTAAAGTGTTTCCTACACTCAGGATGCAGAACTCCTGTGAACTGTGTCTCCCTACTTCCAATGTACAGAAATCCTGTAAGCTGCTTCTCTTTTACTCAGACTACTGAAAACACGCATAGTGCGTAAGACTACTCCCATGCTACAGAACTCCCGTAAAGTGTTTCCTACACTCAGGATGCAGAACTCCTGTAAACTGCTTCTCCGTACTTCCAATGTACAGAAACCCTGTAAGCTGCTTCTCTTTTACTCACACTACTGAAAACCCACATTGTGCGTAAGACTACTCCCATGCTACAGAACTCCCGTAAAGTGTTTCCTACACTCAGGATGCAGAACTCCTGTAAACTGCCTCTCACTACTTCCATTGTACAGAAATCCTGTAAGCCGCTTCTGTTTTACTCAGACTACTGAAAACCCGCATAGTGCGTAAGACTACTCCCATGCTACAGAACTCCCGTAAAGTGTTTCCTACACTCAGGATGCAGAACTCCTGTAAACTGCCTCTCACTACTTCCATTGTACAGAAATCCTGTAAGCTGCTTCTGTTTTACTCAGACTACTGAAAACCCGCATAGTGCGTAAGACTACTCCCATGCTACAGAACTCCCGTAAAGTGTTTCCTACACTCAGGATGCAGAACTCCTGTAAACTGCTTCTCCGTACTTCCAATGTACAGAAACCCTGTAAGCTGCTTCTCTTTTACTCAGACTACTGAAAACCCGCATGGTGCGTAAGACTACTCCCATGCTACAGAACTCCCGTAAAGTGTTTCCTACACTCAGGATGCAGAACTCCTGTAAACTGCTTCTCCGTACTTTCAATGTACAGAAACCTGTAAGCTGCTTCTCTTTCACTCAGACTACTGAAAACCCGCATAGTGCGTAAGACTACTCCCATGCTACAGAACTCCCGTAAAGTGTTTCCTACACTCAGGATGCAGAACTCCTGTAAACTGCCTCTCACTACTTCCAATGTACAGAAATCCTGTAAGCTGCTTCTCTTTTACTCAGACTACTGAAAACCCGCATAGTGCGTAAGACTACTCCCATGCTACAGAACTCCCGTAAAGTGTTTCCTACACTCAGGATGCAGAACTCCTGTAAACTGCCTCTCACTACTTCCATTGTACAGAAATCCTGTAAGCTGCTTCTCTTTTACTCGCACTACTGAAAACCCGCATTGTGCGTATGACTACTTCCATGCTACAGAACTCCCGTAAAGTGTTTCCTACACTCAGGATGCAGAACTCCTGTAAACTGCCTCTCACTACTTCCATTGTACAGAAATCCTGTAAGCTGCTTCTCTTTCACTCAGACTACTGAAAACCCGCATGGTGCGTAAGACTACTCCCATGCTACAGAACTCCCGTAAAGTGTTTCCTACACTCAGGTTGCAGAACTCCTGTAAACTGCCTCTCACTACTTCCATTGTACAGAAATTCTGTAAGCTGCTTCTCTTTCACTCAGACTACTGAAAACCCGCATAGTGCGTAAGACTACTCCCATGCTACAGAACTCCCGTAAAGTGTTTCCTACATTCAGGATGCAGAACTCCTGTAAACTGCCTCTCACTACTTCCAATGTACAGAAATCCTGTAAGCTGCTTCTCTTTTACTCACACTACTGAAAACCCGCATAGTCTGTAAGACTACTCCCATGCTACAGAACTCCCATAAAGTGTTTCCAACACTCAGGATGCTGAACTCCTGTAAACTGCCTCTCACTACTTCCAATGTACAGAAACCCTGTAAGCTGCTTCTCTTTTACTCACACTACTGAAAACCCGCATTGTGCGTATGACTACTCCCATGCTACAGAACTCCCGTAAAGTGTTTCCTACACTAAGGATGCAGAACTCCTGTAAACTGCCTCTCACTACTTCCAATGTACAGAAATCCTGTAAGCTGCTTCTCTTTTACTCAGACTACTGAAAACACGCATAGTGCGTAAGACTACTCCCATGCTACAAAACTCCTGTAAAGTGTTTCCTACACTCAGGATGCAGAACTCCTGTAAACTGCCTCTCACTACTTCCATTGTACAGAAATCCAGTAAGCTGCTTCTCTTTTACTCAGACTACTGAAAACCCGCATGGTGCGTAAGACTACTCCCATGCTACAGAACTCCCGTAAAGTGTTTCCTACACTCAGGATGCAGAAGTCCTGTAAACTGCCTCTCACTACTTATATTGTACAGAAATCCTGTAAGCTGCTTCTCTTTTACTCAGACTACTGAAAACCCGCATAGTGCGTAAGACTACTCCCATGCTACAGAACTCCCGTAAAGTGTTTCCTACACTCAGGATGCAGAACTCCTGTAAACTGCCTCTCACTACTTCCATTGTACAGAAATCCTGTAAGCTGCCTCTCTTTTTCTCAGACTACTGAAAACCCGCATAGTGCGTAAGACTAATCCCATGCTACAGAACTCCTGTAAAGTGTTTCCTACACTCAGGATGCAGAACTCCTGTAAATTGCCTCTCACTACTTCCATAGTACAGAAATCCAGTAAGCTGCTTCTCTTTTACTCAGACTACTGAAAACCCGCATGGTGCGTAAGACTACTCCCATGCTACAGAACTCCCGTAAAGTGTTTCCTACACTCAGGATGCAGAACTCCTGTAAACTGCCTCTCCCTACTTCCAATGTACAGAAATCCTGTAAGCTGCTTCTCTTTTACTCAGACTACTGAAAACCCGCATAGTGCGTAAGACTACTCCCATGCTACAGAACTCCCGTAAAGTGTTTCCTACACTCAGGATGCAGAACTCCTGTAAACTGCCTCTCACTACTTCCATTGTACAGAAATCCTGTAAGCTGCTTCTCTTTCACTCAGACTACTGAAAACCCGCATAGTGCGTAAGACTACTCCCATGCTACAGAACTCCCGTAAAGTGTTTCCTACACTCAGGATGCAGAACTCCTGTAAACTGCCTCACACTACTTCCAATGTACAGAAATCCTGTAAGCTGCTTCTCTTTTACTCACACTACTGAAAACCCGCATAGTGTGTAAGACTACTCCCATGCTACAGAACTCCCGTAAAGTGTTTCCTACACTCAGGATGCAGAACTCCTGTAAACTGCCTCTCACTACTTCCAATGTACAGAAATCCTGTAAGCTGCTTCTGTTTTACTCAGACTACTGAAAACCCGCATGGTGCGTAAGACTACTCCCATGCTACAGAACTCCCGTAAAGTGTTTCCTACACTCAGGATGCAGAACTCCTGTAAACTGCCTCTCACTACTTCCATTGTACAGAAATCCTGTAAGCTGCTTCTGTTTTACTCAGACTACTGAAAACCCGCATGGTGCGTAAGAGTACTCTCATGCTACAGAACTCCCATAAAGTGTTTCCTACACTCAGGATGCAGAACTCCTGTAAACTGCCTCTCACTACTTCCAATGTACAGAAATCCTGTAAGCTGCTTCTCTTTTACTCAGACTACTGAAAACCCGCATAGTGCGTAAGACTACTCCCATGCTACAGAACTCCCGTAAAGTGTTTCCTACACTCAGGATGCAGAACTCCTGTGAACTGTGTCTCCCTACTTCCAATGTACAGAAATCCTGTAAGCTGCTTCTCTTTTACTCAGACTACTGAAAACACGCATAGTGCGTAAGACTAGTCCCATGCTACAGAACTCCCGTAAAGTGTTTCCTACACTCAGGATGCAGAACTCCTGTAAACTGCTTCTCCGTACTTCCAATGTACAGAAACCCTGTAAGCTGCTTCTCTTTTACTCACACTACTGAAAACCCACATTGTGCGTAAGACTACTCCCATGCTACAGAACTCCCGTAAAGTGTTTCCTACACTCAGGATGCAGAACTCCTGTAAACTGCCTCTCACTACTTCCATTGTACAGAAATCCTGTAAGCCGCTTCTGTTTTACTCAGACTACTGAAAACCCGCATAGTGCGTAAGACTACTCCCATGCTACAGAACTCCCGTAAAGTGTTTCCTACACTCAGGATGCAGAACTCCTGTAAACTGCCTCTCACTACTTCCATTGTACAGAAATCCTGTAAGCTGCTTCTGTTTTACTCAGACTACTGAAAACCCGCATAGTGCGTAAGACTACTCCCATGCTACAGAACTCCCGTAAAGTGTTTCCTACACTCAGGATGCAGAACTCCTGTAAACTGCTTCTCCGTACTTCCAATGTACAGAAACCCTGTAAGCTGCTTCTCTTTTACTCAGACTACTGAAAACCCGCATGGTGCGTAAGACTACTCCCATGCTACAGAACTCCCGTAAAGTGTTTCCTACACTCAGGATGCAGAACTCCTGTAAACTGCTTCTCCGTACTTCCAATGTACAGAAACCCTGTAAGCTGCTTCTCTTTTACTCACACTACTGAAAACCCACATGGTGCGTAAGACTACTCCCATGCTACAGAACTCCCGTAAAGTGTTTCCTACACTCAGGATGCAGAACTCCTGTAAACTGCCTCTCACTACTTCCAATGTACAGAAATCCTGTAAGCTGTTTCTCTTTCACTCAGACTACTGAAAACCCGCATAGTGCGTAAGACTACTCCCATACTACAGAACTCCCGTAAAGTGTTTCCTACACTCAGGATGCAGAACTGCTGTAAACTGCCTCTCACTACTTCCAATGTACAGAAATCCTGTAAGCTGCTTCTCTTTTACTCAGACTACTGAAAACCCGCATAGTGCGTAAGACTACTCCCATGCTACAGAACTCCCGTAAAGTGTTTCCTACACTCAGGATGCAGAACTCCTGTAAACTGCCTCTCACTACTTCCATTGTACAGAAATCCTGTAAGCTGCTTCTCTTTTACTCACACTACTGAAAACCCGCATTGTGCGTATGACTACTTCCATGCTACAGAACTCCCGTAAAGTGTTTCCTACACTCAGGATGCAGAACTCCTGTAAACTGCCTCTCACTACTTCCATTGTACAGAAATCCTGTAAGCTGCTTCTCTTTCACTCAGACTACTGAAAACCCGCATGGTGCGTAAGAATACTCCCATGCTACAGAACTCCCGTAAAGTGTTTCCTACACTCAGGTTGCAGAACTCCTGTAAACTGCCTCTCACTACTTCCATTGTACAGAAATCCTGTAAGCTGCTTCTCTTTCACTCAGACTACTGAAAACCCGCATAGTGCGTAAGACTACTCCCATGCTACAGAACTCCCGTAAAGTGTTTCCTACATTCAGGATGCAGAACTCCTGTAAACTGCCTCTCACTACTTCCAATGTACAGAAATCCTGTAAGCTGCTTCTCTTTTACTCACACTACTGAAAACCCGCATAGTCTGTAAGACTACTCCCATGCTACAGAACTCCCATAAAGTGTTTCCAACACTCAGGATGCTGAACTCCTGTAAACTGCCTCTCACTACTTCCAATGTACAGAAACCCTGTAAGCTGCTTCTCTTTTACTCACACTACTGAAAACCCGCATTGTGCGTATGACTACTCCCATGCTACAGAACTCCCGTAAAGTGTTTCCTACACTAAGGATGCAGAACTCCTGTAAACTGCCTCTCACTACTTCCAATGTACAGAAATCCTGTAAGCTGCTTCTCTTTTACTCAGACTACTGAAAACACGCATAGTGCGTAAGACTACTCCCATGCTACAAAACTCCTGTAAAGTGTTTCCTACACTCAGGATGCAGAACTCCTGTAAACTGCCTCTCACTACTTCCATTGTACAGAAATCCAGTAAGCTGCTTCTCTTTTACTCAGACTACTGAAAACCCGCATGGTGCGTAAGACTACTCCCATGCTACAGAACTCCCGTAAAGTGTTTCCTACACTCAGGATGCAGAAGTCCTGTAAACTGCCTCTCACTACTTATATTGTACAGAAATCCTGTAAGCTGCTTCTCTTTTACTCAGACTACTGAAAACCCGCATAGTGCGTAAGACTACTCCCATGCTACAGAACTCCCGTAAAGTGTTTCCTACACTCAGGATGCAGAACTCCTGTAAACTGCCTCTCACTACTTCCATTGTACAGAAATCCTGTAAGCTGCTTCTCTTTCACTCAGACTACTGAAAACCCGCATAGTGCGTAAGACTACTCCCATGCTACAGAACTCCCGTAAAGTGTTTCCTACACTCAGGATGCAGAACTCCTGTAAACTGCCTCTCACTACTTCCAATGTACAGAAATCCTGTAAGCTGCTTCTGTTTTACGCAGACTACTGAAAACCCGCATAGTGCGTAAGATTACTCCCATGCTACAGAACTCCCGTAAAGTGTTTCCTCCACTCAGGATGCAGAACTCCTGTAAACTGCCTCTCACTACTTCCAATGTACAGTAATCCTGTAAGCTGCTTCTGTTTTACTCAGACTACTGAAAACCCGCATGGTGCGTAAGACTACTCCCATGCTACAGAACTCCCGTAAAGTGTTTCCTACACTCAGGATGCAGAACTCCTGTAAACTGCCTCTCACTACTTCCAATGTACAGAAATCCTGTAAGCTGCTTCTCTTTTACTCAGACTACTGAAAACCCGCATAGTGCGTAAGACTACTCCCATGCTACAGAACTCCCGTAAAGTGTTTCCTACACTCAGGATGCAGAACTCCTGTAAACTGCCTCTCACTACTTCCAATGTACAGAAATCCTGTAAGCTGCTTCTCTTTTACTCAGACTACTGAAAACACGCATAGTGCGTAAGACTACTCCCATGCTACAGAACTCCCGTAAAGTGTTTCCTACACTCAGGATGCAGAACTCCTGTAAACTGCTTCTCCGTATTTCCAATGTACAGAAATCCTGTAAGCTGCTTCTCTTTTACTCACACTACTGAAAACCCACATTGTGCGTAAGACTACTCCCATGCTACAGAATTCCCGTAAAGTGTTTCCAACACTCAGGATGCAGAACTCCTGTAAACTGCCTCTCACTACTTCCATTGTACAGAAATCCTGTAAGCTGCTTCTCTTTTACTCAGACTACTGAAAACCCGCATTGTGCGTAAGACTACTCCCATGCTACAGAACTCCCGTAAAGTGTTTCCTACACTCAGGATGCAGAACTCCTGTAAACTGCTTCTCCGTACTTCCAATGTACAGAAACCCTGTAAGCTGCTTCTCTTTTACTCACACTACTGAAAACCCACATTGTGCGTAAGACTACTCCCATGCTACAGAACTCCCGTAAAGTGTTTCCTACACTCATGATGCAGAACTCCTGTAAACTGCCTCTCACTACTTCCAATGTACAGAAATCCTGTAAGCTGCTTCTCTTTTACTCAGACTACTGAAAACCCGCATAGTGCGTAAGACTACTCCCATGCTACACAACTCCCGTAAAGTGTTTCCTAAACTCAGGATGCAGAACTCCTGTAAACTGCCTCTCCCTACTTCCAATGTACAGAAGTCCTGTAAGCTGCTTCTCTTTTACTCACACTACTGAAAACACGCATAGTGCGTAAGTCTACTCCCATGCTACAGAACTCCCGTAAAGTGTTTCCTACACTCAGGATGCAGAACTCCTGTAAACTGCCTCTCACTACTTCCAATGTACAGTAACCCTGTAAGCTGCTTCTCTTTTACTCACACTACTGAAAACCCACATTGTGCGTAAGACTACTCCCATGCTACAGAACTCCCGTAAAGTGTTTCCTACACTCAGGATGCAGAACTCCTGTAAACTGCCTCTCACTACTTCCATTGTATAGAAATCCTGTAAGCTGCTTCTGTTTTACTCAGACTACTGAAAACCCGCATGGTGCGTAAGACTACTCCCATCCTACAGAACTCCCGTAAAGTGTTTCCTACACTCAGGATGCAGAACTCCTGTAAACTGCTTCTCCGTACTTCCAATGTACAGAAACCCTGTAAGCTGCTTCTCTTTTACTCACACTACTGAAAACCCACATTGTGCGTAAGACTACTCCCATGGTACAGAACTCCCGTAAAGTGTTTCCTACACTCAGGATGCAGAACTCCTGTAAACTGCCTCTCACTACTTCCAATGTACAGAAATCCTGTAAGCTGCTTCTCTTTTACTCAGACTACTGAAAACCCGCATAGTGCGTAAGACTACTCCCATGCTACAGAACTCCTGTAAAGTGTTTCCTACACTCAGGATGCAGAACTGCTGTAAACTGCCTCTCACTACTTCCAAGGTACAGAAATCCTGTAAGCTGCTTCTCTTTTACTCAGACTACTGAAAACCCGCATAGTGCGTAAGACTACTCCCATGCTACAGAACTCCCGTAAAGTGTTTCCTACACTCAGGATGCAGAACTCCTGTAAACTGCCTCTCCGTACTTCCAATGTACAGAAACCCTGTAAGCTGCTTCTCTTTTACTCACACTACTGAAAACCCACATTGTGCGTAAGACTACTCCCATGCTACAGAACTCCCGTAAAGTGTTTCCTACACTCAGGATGCAGAACTCCTGTAAACTGCCTCTCACTACTTCCATTGTACAGAAATCCTGTAAGCTGCTTCTGTTTTACTCAGACTACTGAAAACCCGCATGGTGCGTAAGACTACTCCCATGCTACAGAACTCCCGGAAAGTGTTTCCTACACTCAGGATGCAGAACTCCTGTAAACTGCTTCTCCGTACTTCCAATGTACAGAAACCCTGTAAGCTGCTTCTCTTTTACTCACACTACTGAAAACCCACATTGTGCGTAAGACTACTCCCATGCTACAGAACTCCCGTAAAGTGTTTCCTACACTCAGGATGCAGAACTCCTGTAAACTGCCTCTCACTACTTCCTTTGTACAGAAATCCTGTAAGCTGCTTCAGTTTTACTCAGACTACTGAAAACCCGCATGGTGCGTAAGACTACTCCCACGCTACAGAACTCCCGTAAAGTGTTTCCTACACTCAGGATGCAGAACTCCTGTAAACCGCCTCTCACTACTTCCAATGTACAGAAATCCTGTAAGCTGCTTCTCTTTTACTCAGACTACTGAAAACACGCATAGTGCGTAAGACTACTCCCATGCTACAGAACTCCCGTAAAGTGTTTCCTACACTCAGGATGCAGAACTCCTGTAAACTGCTTCTCCGTACTTCCAATGTACAGAAACCCTGTAAGCTGCTTCTCTTTTACTCACACTACTGAAAACCCGCATAGTGCGTAAGACTACTCCCATGCTACAGAACTCCCGTAAAGTGTTTCCTACACTCAGGATGCAGAACTGCTGTAAACTGCCTCTCACTACTTCCAATGTACAGAAATCCTGTAAGCTGCTTCTCTTTTACTCACACTACTGAAAACCCGCATGGTGCGTAAGACTACTCCCATGCTACAGAAATCCCGTAAAGTGTTTCCTACACTCAGGATGCACAACTCCTCTAAACTGCCTCTCACTACTTCCATTGTACAGAAATCCTGTAAGCTGCTTCTGATTTACTCAGACTACTGAAAACCCGCAGGGTGCGTAAGACTACTCCCATGCTACAGAACTCCCGTAAAGTGTTTCCTACACTCAGGATGCAGAACTCCTGTAAACTGCCTCTCCCTACTTCCAATGTACAGAAATCCTGTAAGCTGCTTCTCTTTTACTCAGACTACTGAAAACACGCATAGTGCGTAAGACTACTCCCATGCTACAGAACTCCCGTAAAGTGTTTCCTACACTCAGGATGCAGAACTCCTGTAAACTGCCTCTCCCTACTTCCAATGTACAGAAATCCTGTAAGCTGCTTCTCTTTTACTCAGACTACTGAAAACACGCATAGTGCGTAAGACTACTCCCATGCTACAGAACTCCCGTAAAGTGTTTCCTACACTCAGGATGCAGAACTCCTGTAAACTGCTTCTCCGTACTTCCAATGTACAGAAACCCTGTAAGCTGCTTCTCTTTTACTCACACTACTGAAAACCCACATTGTGCGTAAGACTACTCCCATGCTACAGAACTCCCGTAAAGTGTTTCCTACACTCAGGATGCAGAACTCCTGTAAACTGCCTCTCACTACTTCCATTGTACAGAAATCCTGTAAGCTGCTTCTGTTTTACTCAGACTACTGAAAACCCGCATGGTGCGTAAGACTACTCCCATGCTACAGAACTCCCGTAAAGTGTTTCCTACACTCAGGATGCAGAACTCCTGTAAACTGCTTCTCCGTACTTCCAATGTACAGAAACCCTGTAAGCTGCTTCTCTTTTACTCACACTACTGAAAACCCACATTGTGCGTAAGACTACTCCCATGCTACAGAACTCCCGTAAAGTGTTTCCTACACTCAGGATGCAGAACTCCTGTAAACTGCCTCTCCCTACTTCCAGTGTACAGACATCCTGTAAGCTGCTTCTCTTTTACTCACACTACTGAAAACCCGCATAGTGCGTAAGACTACTCCCATGCTACAGAACTCCCGTAAAGTGTTTCCTACACTCAGGATGCAGAACTCCTGTAAACTGCCTCTCACTACTTCCATTGTACAGAAATCCTGTAAGCTGCTTCTCTTTTACTCAGACTACTGAAAACCCGCATGGTGCGTAAGACTACTCCCATGCTACACAACTCCCGTAAAGTGTTTCCTACACTCAGGATGCAGAACTCCTGTAAACTGCCTCTCCCTACTTCCAATGTACAGAAATCCTGTAAGCTGCTTCTCTTTCACTCAGACTACGGAAAACCCGCATAGTGCGTAAGACTACTCCCATGCTACAGAACTGCCGTAAAGTGTTTCCTACACTCAGGATGCAGAACTCCTGTAAACTGCCTCTCACTACTTCCAATGTACAGAAACCCTGTAAGCTGTTTCTCTTTTACTCACACTACTGAAAACCCGCATTGTGCATAAGACTATTCCCATGCTACAGAACTCCCGTAAAGTGTTTCCTGCACTCAGGATGCAGAACTCCTGTAAACTGCCTCTCACTACTTCCATTGTACAGAAATCCTGTAAGCTGCTTCTGTTTTACTCAGACTACTGAAAACCCGCATGGTGCGTAAGACTACTCCCATGCTACAGAACTCCCGTAAAGTGTTTCCTACACTCAGGATGCAGAACTCCTGTAAACTGCCTCTCCGTACTTCCAATGTAAAGAAATCCTGTAAGCTGCTTCTGTTTTACTCAGACTACTGAAAACCCGCATGGTGCGTAAGACTACTCCCATGCTACACAACTCCCGTAAAGTGTTTCCTACACTCAGGATGCAGAACTCCTGTAAACTGCCTCTCACTACTTCCATTGTATAGAAATCCTGTAAGCTGCTTCTCTTTTACTCAGACTACTGAAAACCCGCATGGTGCGTAAGACTACTCCCATCCTACAGAACTCCCGTAAAGTGTTTCCTACACTCAGGATGCAGAACTCCTGTAAACTGCTTCTCCGTACTTCCAATGTACAGAAACCCTGTAAGCTGCTTCTCTTTTACTCACACTACTGAAAACCCACATTGTGCGTAAGACTACTCCCATGGTACAGAACTCCCGTAAAGTGTTTCCTACACTCAGGATGCAGAACTCCTGTAAACTGCTTCTCCGTACTTCCAATGTACAGAAACCCTGTAAGCTGCTTCTCTTTTACTCACACTACTGAAAACCCACATTGTGCGTAAGACTACTCCCATGCTACAGAACTCCCGTAAAGTGTTTCCTACACTCAGGATGCAGAACTCCTGTAAACTGCCTCTCACTACTTCCTTTGTACAGAAATCCTGTAAGCTGCTTCTGTTTTACTCAGACTACTGAAAACCCGCATGGTGCGTAAGACTACTCCCATGCTACAGAACTCCCGTAAAGTGTTTCCTACACTCAGGATGCAGAACTCCTGTAAACTGCCTCTCACTACTTCCAATGAACAGAAATACTGTAAGCTGCTTCTCTTTTACTCAGACTACTGAAAACCCGCATAGTGCGTAAGACTACTCCCATGCTACAGAACTCCCGTAAAGTGTTTCCTACTCTCAGGATGCAGAACTCCTGTAAACTGCCTCTCACTACTTCCAATGTACAGAAATCCTGTAAGCTGCTTCTGTTTTACTCAGACTACTGAAAACCCGCATGGTGCGTAAGACTACTCCCATGCTACAGAACTCCCGTAAAGTGTTTCCTACACTCAGGATGCAGAACTCCTGTAAACTGCCTCTCCCTACTTCCAATGTACAGTAATCCTGTAAGCTGCTTCTCTTTTACTCAGACTACTGAAAACCCGCATAGTGCGTAAGACTACTCCCATGCTACAGAACTCCCGTAAAGTGTTTCCTACACTCAGGATGCAGAACTCCTGTAAACTGCCTCTCCGTACTTCCAATGTACAGAAACCCTGTAAGCTGCTTCTCTTTTACTCACACTACTGAAAACCCACATTGTGCGTAAGACTACTCCCATGCTACAGAACTCCCGTAAAGTGTTTCCTACACTCAGGATGCAGAACTCCTGTAAACTGCCTCTCACTACTTCCTTTGTACAGAAATCCTGTAAGCTGCTTCTGTTTTACTCAGACTACTGAAAACCTGCATGGTGCGTAAGACTACTCCCATGCTACAGAACTCCCGTAAAGTGTTTCCTACACTCAGGATGCAGAACTCCTGTAAACTGCCTCTCACTACTTCCAATGTACAGAAATCCTGTAAGCTGCTTCTCTTTTACTCAGACTACTGAAAACCCGCATAGTGCGTAAGACTACTCCCATGCTACAGAACTCCCGTAAAGTGTTTCCTACACTCAGGATGCAGAACTCCTGTAAACTGCCTCTCACTACTTCCAATGTACAGAAATCCTGTAAGCTGCTTCTCTTTTACTCACACTACTGAAAACCCGCATGGTGCGTAAGACTACTCCCATGCTACAGAACTCCCGTAAAGTGTTTCCTACACTCAGGATGCAGAACTCCTGTAAACTGCCTCTCCCTACTTCCAATGTACAGTAATCCTGTAAGCTGCTTCTCTTTTACTCAGACTACTGAAAACCCGCATAGTGCGTAAGACTACTCCCATGCTACAGAACTCCCGTAAAGTGTTTCCTACACTCAGGATGCAGAACTCCTGTAAACTGCCTCTCCGTACTTCCAATGTACAGAAACCCTGTAAGCTGCTTCTCTTTTACTCACACTACTGAAAACCCACATTGTGCGTAAGACTACTCCCATGCTACAGAACTCCCGTAAAGTGTTTCCTACACTCAGGATGCAGAACTCCTGTAAACTGCCTCTCACTACTTCCATTGTACAGAAATCCTGTAAGCTGCTTCTGTTTTACTCAGACTACTGAAAACCCGCATGGTGCGTAAGACTACTCCCATGCTACAGAACTCCCGTAAAGTGTTTCCTACACTCAGGATGCAGACCTCCTGTAAACTGCTTCTCCGTACTTCCAATGTACAGAAACCCTGTAAGCTGCTTCTCTTTTACTCACACTACTGAAAACCCACATTGTGCGTAAGACTACTCCCATGCTACAGAACTCCCGTAAAGTGTTTCCTACACTCAGGATGCAGAACTCCTGTAAACTGCCTCTCACTACTTCCTTTGTACAGAAATCCTGTAAGCTGCTTCAGTTTTACTCAGACTACTGAAAACCCGCATGGTGCGTAAGACTACTCCCATGCTACAGAACTCCCGTAAAGTGTTTCCTACACTCAGGATGCAGAACTCCTGTAAACTGCCTCTCACTACTTCCAATGTACAGAAATCCTGTAAGCTGCTTCTCTTTTACTCAGACTACTGAAAACCCGCATAGTGCGTAAGACTACTCCCATGCTACAGAACTCCCGTAAAGTGTTTCCTACACTCAGGATGCAGAACTCCTGTAAACTGCCTCTCACTACTTCCAATGTACAGAAATCCTGTAAGCTGCTTCACTTTTACTCACACTACTGAAAACCCGCATAGTGCGTAAGACTACTCCCATGCTACAGAACTCCCGTAAAGTGTTTCCTACACTCAGGATGCAGAACTCCTGTAAACTGCCTCTCACTACTTCCAATGTACAGAAACCCTGTAAGCTGCTTCTCTTTTACTCACACTACCGAAAACCCGCATTGTGCGTAAGACTACTCCCATGCTACAGAACTCCCGTAAAGTGTTTCCTACACTCAGGATGCAGAACTCCTGTAAACTGCCTCTCACTACTTCCATTGTACAGAAATCCTGTAAGCTGCTTCTCTTTCACTCAGACTACTGAAAACCCGCATAGTGCGTAAGACTACTCCCATGCTACAGAACTCCCGTAAAGTGTTTCCTACACTCAGGATGCAGAACTCCTGTAAACTGCCTCTCACTACTTCCAATGTACAGAAATCCTGTAAGCTGCTTCTCTTTTACTCACACTACTGAAAACCCGCATAGTGTGTAAGACTACTCCCATGCTACAGAACTCCCGTAAAGTGTTTCCTACACTCAGGATGCAGAACTCCTGTAAACTGCCTCTCACTACTTCCAATGTACAGAAATCCTGTAAGCTGCTTCTCTTTTACTCACACTACTGAAAACCCGCATGGTGCGTAAGACTACTCCCATGCTACAGAACTCCCGTAAAGTGTTTCCTACACTCAGGATGCAGAACTCCTGTAAACTGCCTCTCACTACTTCCATTGTACAGAAATCCTGTAAGCTGCTTCTGTTTTACTCAGACTACTGAAAACCCGCAGGGTGCGTAAGACTACTCCCATGCTACAGAACTCCCGTAAAGTGTTTCCTACACTCAGGATGCAGAACTCCTGTAAACTGCCTCTCCCTACTTCCAATGTACAGAAATCCTGTAAGCTGCTTCTCTTTTACTCAGACTACTGAAAACACGCATAGTGCGTAAGACTACTCCCATGCTACAGAACTCCCGTAAAGTGTTTCCTACACTCAGGATGCAGAACTCCTGTAAACTGCCTCTCCCTACTTCCAATGTACAGAAATCCTGTAAGCTGCTTCTCTTTTACTCACACTACTGAAAACCCGCATGGTGCGTAAGACTACTCCCATGCTACAGAACTCCCGTAAAGTGTTTCCTCCACTCAGGATGCAGAACTCCTGTAAACTGCCTCTCACTACTTCCATTGTACAGAAATCCTGTAAGCTGCTTCTGTTTTACTCAGACTACTGAAAATCCGCATGGTGCGTAAGACTACTCCCATGCTACAGAACTCCCATAAAGTGTTTCCTACACTCAGGATGCAGAACTCCTGTAAACTGCCTCTCACTACTTCCAATGTACAGAAATCCTGTAAGCTGCTTCTCTTTTACTCAGACTACTGAAAACCCGCATAGTGCGTAAGACTACTCCCATGCTACAGAACTCCCGTAAAGTGTTTCCTACACTCAGGATGCAGAACTCCTGTAAACTGCCTCTCCCTACTTCCAATGTACAGAAATCCTGTAAGCTGCTTCTCTTTTACTCAGACTACTGAAAACACGTATAGTGCGTAAGACTACTCCCATGCTACAGAACTCCCGTAAAGTGTTTCCTACACTCAGGATGCAGAACTCCTGTAAACTGCTTCTCCGTACTTCCAATGTACAGAAACCCTGTAAGCTGCTTCTCTTTTACTCACACTACTGAAAACCCACATTGTGCGTAAGACTACTCCCATGCTACAGAACTCCCGTAAAGTGTTTCCTACACTCAGGATGCAGAACTCCTGTAAACTGCCTCTCACTACTTCCAATGTACAGAAATCCTGTAAGCTGCTTCTCTTTTACTCAGACTACTGAAAACCCGCATAGTGCGTAAGACTACTCCCATGCTACAGAACTCCCGTAAAGTGTTTCCTACACTCAGGATGCAGAACTCCTGTAAACTGCCTCTCACTACTTCCAATGTACAGAAATCCTGTAAGCTGCTTCTCTTTTACTCACACTACTGAAAACCCGCATAGTGCATAAGACTACTCCCATGCTACAGAACTCCCGTAAAGTGTTTCCTACACTCAGGATGCAGAACTCCTGTAAACTGCCTCTCACTACTTCCATTGTACAGAAATCCTGTAAGCTGCTGCTCTTTTACTCAGACTACTGAAAACCCGCATGGTGCGTAAGACTACTCCCATGCTACAGAACTCCCGTAAAGTGTTTCCTACACTCAGGATGCAGAACTCCTGTAAACTGCCTCTCACTACTTCCATTGTACAGAAATCCTGTAAGCTGCTTCTCTTTCACTCAGACTACTGAAAACCCGCATGGTGCGTAAGACTACTCCCATGCTACAGAACTCCCGTAAAGTGTTTCCTACACTCAGGATGCAGAACTCCTGTAAACTGCCTCTCACTACTTATATTGTACAGAAATCCTGTAAGCTGCTTCTCTTTTACTCACACTACTGAAAACCCGCATAGTGCGTAAGACTACTCCCATGCTACAGAACTCCCGTAAAGTGTTTCCTACACTCAGGATGCAGAACTCCTGTAAACTGCCTCTCCCTACTTCCAATGTACAGAAATCCTGTAAGCTGCTTCTCTTTTACTCAGACTACTGAAAACACGCATAGTGCGTAAGACTACTCCCATGCTACAGAACTCCCATAAAGTGTTTCCTACACTCAGGATGCAGAACTCCTGTAAACTGCCTCTCACTACTTCCAATGTACAGAAATCCTGTAAGCTGCTTCTCTTTTACTCAGACTACTGAAAACCCGCATAGTGCGTAAGACTACTCCCATGCTACAGAACTCCCGTAAAGTGTTTCCTACACTCAGGAAGCAGAACTCCTGTAAACTGCCTCTCCCTACTTCCAATGTACAGAAATCCTGTAAGCTGCTTCTCTTTTACTCAGACTACTGAAAACACGCATAGTGCGTAAGACTACTCCCATGCTACAGAACTCCCGTAAAGTGTTTCCTACACTCAGGATGCAGAACTCCTGTAAACTGCTTCTCCGTACTTCCAATGTACAGAAACCCTGTAAGCTGCTTCTCTTTTACTCACACTACTGAAAACCCACATTGTGCGTAAGACTACTCCCATGCTACAGAACTCCCGTAAAGTGTTTCCTACACTCAGGATGCAGAACTCCTGTAAACTGCCTCTCACTACTTCCATTGTACAGAAATCCTGTAAGCTGCTTCTGTTTTACTCAGACTACTGAAAACCCGCATGGTGCGTAAGACTACTCCCATGCTACAGAACTCCCGTAAAGTGTTTCCTACACTCAGGATGCAGAACTCCTGTAAACTGCTTCTCCGTACTTCCAATGTACAGAAACCCTGTAAGCTGCTTCTCTTTTACTCACACTACTGAAAACCCACATTGTGCGTAAGACTACTCCCATGGTACAGAACTCCCGTAAAGTGTTTCCTACACTCAGGATGCAGAACTCCTGTAAACTGCCTCTCACTACTTCCAATGTACAGAAATCCTGTAAGCTGCTTCTCTTTTACTCAGACTACTGAAAACCCGCATAGTGCGTAAGACTACTCCCATGCTACAGAACTCCCGTAAAGTGTTTCCTACACTCAGGATGCAGAACTCCTGTAAACTGCGTCTCACTACTTCCAATGTACAGAAATCCTGTAAGCTGCTTCTCTTTTACACACACTACTGAAAACCCGCATAGTGCGTAAGACTACTCCCATGCTACAGAACTCCCGTAAAGAGTTTCCTACACTCAGGATGCAGAACTCCTGTAAACTGCCTCTCACTACTTCCATTGTACAGAAATCCTGTAAGCTGCTTCTCTTTCACTCAGACTGCTGAAAACCCGCATAGTGCGTAAGACTACTCCCATGCTACAGAACTCCCGTAAAGTGTTTCCTACACTCAGGATGCAGAACTCCTGTAAACTGCCTCTCCGTACTTCCAATGTACAGAAACCCTGTAAGCTGCTTCTCTTTTACTCACACTACTGAATACCCGCATTGTGCGTAAGACTACTCCCATGCTACAGAACTCCCGTAAAGTGTTTCCTACACTCAGGATGCAGAACTCCTGTAAACTGCCTCTCACTACTTCCATTGTACAGAAATCCTGTAAGCTGCTTCTCTTTCACTCAGACTACTGAAAACCCGCATTGTGCGTAAGACTACTCCCATGCTACAGAACTCCCGTAGAGTGTTTCCTACACTCAGGATGCAGAACTCCTGTAAACTGCCTTTCACTACTTATATTGTACAGAAATCCTGTAAGCTGCTTCTCTTTTACTCAGACTACTGAAAACCCGCATAGTGCGTAAGACTACTCCCATGCTACAGAACTCCCGTAAAGTGTTTCCTACACTCAGGATGCAGAACTCCTGTAAACTGCTTCTCCGTACTTCCAATGTACTGAAACCCTGTAAGCTGCTTCTCTTTTACTCACACTACTGAAAACCCACATTGTGCGTAAGACTACTCCCATGCTACAGAACTCCCGTAAAGTGTTTCCTACACTCAGGATGCAGAACTCCTGTAAACTGCCTCTCACTACTTCCAATGTACAGAAATCCTGTAAGCTGCTTCTCTTTTACTCAGACTACTGAAAACCCGCATAGTGCGTAAGACTACTCCCATGCTACAGAACTCCCGTAAAGTGTTTCCTACACTCAGGATGCAGAACTCCTGTAAACTGCCTCTCACTACTTCCAATGTACAGAAATCCTGTAAGCTGCTTCTCTTTTACTCACACTACTGAAAACCCGCATAGTGCATAAGACTACTCCCATGCTACAGAACTCCCGTAAAGTGTTTCCTACACTCAGGATGCAGAACTCTTGTAAACTGCCTCTCACTACTTCCATTGTACAGAAATCCTGTAAGCTGCTGCTCTTTTACTCAGACTACTGAAAACCCGCATGGTGCGTAAGACTACTCCCATGCTACAGAACTCCCGTAAAGTGTTTCCTACACTCAGGATGCAGAACTCCTGTAAACTGCCTCTCACTACTTCCATTGTACAGAAATCCTGTAAGCTGCTTCTCTTTCACTCAGACTACTGAAAACCCGCATGGTGCGTAAGACTACTCCCATGCTACAGAACTCCCGTAAAGTGTTTCCTACACTCAGGATGCAGAACTCCTGTAAACTGCCTCTCACTACTTATATTGTACAGAAATCCTGTAAGCTGCTTCTCTTTTACTCACACTACTGAAAACCCGCATAGTGCGTAAGACTACTCCCATGCTACAGAACTCCCGTAAAGTGTTTCCTACACTCAGGATGCAGAACTCCTGTAAACTGCCTCTCCCTACTTCCAATGTACAGAAATCCTGTAAGCTGCTTCTCTTTTACTCAGACAACTGAAAACACGCATAGTGCGTAAGACTACTCCCATGCTACAGAACTCCCGTAAAGTGTTTCCTACACTCAGGATGCAGAACTCCTGTAAACTGCTTTTCCGTACTTCCATTGTACAGAAAAAATGTAAGCTGCTTCTCTTTTACTCACACTACTGAAAACCCACATTGTGCGTAAGACTACTCCCATGCTACAGAACTCCCGTAAAGTGTTTCCTACACTCAGGATGCAGAACTCCTGTAAACTGCCTCTCACTACTTCCATTGTAAAGAAATCCTGTAAGCTGCTTCACTTTTACTCAGACTACTGAAAACCCGCATGGTGCGTAAGACTACTCCTATGCTACAGAACTCCCGTAAAGTGTTTCCTACACTCAGGATGCAGAACTCCTGTAAACTGCCTCTCACTACTTATATTGTACAGAAATCCTGTAAGCTGCTTCTCTTTTACTCAGACTACTGAAAACCCGCATAGTGCGTAAGACTACTCCCATGCTACAGAACTCCCGTAAAGTGTTTCCTACACTCAGGATGCAGAACTCCTGTAAACTGCCTCTCACTACTTCCAATGTACAGAAATCCTGTAAGCTGCTTCTCTTTTACTCACACTACTGAAAACCCGCATAGTGCGTAAGACTACTCCCATGCTACACAACTCCCGTAAAGTGTTTCCTACACTCAGGATGCAGAACTCCTGTAAACTGCCTCTCACTTCTTCCATTGTACAGAAATCCTGTAAGCTGCTTCTCTTTCACTCAGACTACTGAAAACCCGCATAGTGCGTAAGACTACTCCCATGCTACAGAACTCCCGTAAAGTGTTTCCTACACTCAGGATGCAGAACTCCTGTAAACTGCCTCTCACTGCTTCCATTGTACAGAAATCCTGTAAGCTGCTTCTCTTTCACTCAGACTACTGAAAACCCGCATGGTGCGTAAGACTACTCCCATGCTACAGAACTCCCGTAAAGTGTTTCCTACACTCAGGATGCAGAACTCCTGTAAACTGCCTCTCACTACTTCCAATGTACAGAAATCCTGTAAGCTGCTTCTCTTTTACTCACACTACTGAAAACCCGCATAGTGCGTAAGACTACTCCCATGCTACAGAACTCCTGTAAAGTGTTTGCTACACTCAGGATGCAGAACTCCTGTAAACTGCCTCTCACTACTTCCATTGTACAGAAATCCAGTAAGCTGCTTCTGTTTTACTCAGACTACTGAAAACCCGCATAGTGCGTAAGATTACTCCCATGCTACAGAACTCCCGTAAAGTGTTTCCTACACTCAGGATGCAGAACTCCTGTAAACTGCGTTTCACTACTTATATTGTACAGAAATCCTGTAAGCTGCTTCTCTTTTACTCAGACTACTGAAAACCCGCATGGTGCGTAAGACTACTCCCATGCTACAGAACTCCCGTAAAGTGTTTCCTACACTCAGGATGCAGAACTCCTGTAAACTGCCTCTCACTACTTCCATTGTACAGAAATCCTGTAAGCTGCTTCTATTTCACTCAGACTACTGAAAACCCGCATAGTGCGTAAGACTACCCCCATGCTACAGAACTCCCGTAAAGTGTTTCCTACACTCAGGATGCAGAACTCCTGTAAACTGCCTCTCACTACTTCCAATGTACAGAAACCCTGTAAGCTGTTTCTCTTTTACTCACACTACTGAAAACCCACATTGTGCGTAAGACTACTCCCATGCTACAGAACTCCCGTAAAGTGTTTCCTACACTCAGGATGCAGAACTCCTGTAAACTGCCTCTCACTACTTCCATTGTACAGAAATCCTGTAAGCTGCTTCTCTTTTACTCAGACTACTGAAAACCCGCATAGTGCGTAAGACTACTCCCATGCTACACAACTCCCGTAAAGTGTTTCCTACACTCAGGATGCAGAACTCCTGTAAACTGCCTCTCACTACTTCCAATGTACAGAAATCCTGTAAGCTGCTTCTCTTTTACTCAGACTACTGAAAACCCGCATAGTGCGTAAGACTACTCCCATGCTACAGAACTCCCGTAAAGTGTTTCCTACACTCAGGATGCAGAACTCCTGTAAACTGCCTCTCCCTACTTCCAATGTACAGAAATCCTGTAAGCTGCTTCTCTTTTACTCAGACTACTGTAAACACGCATAGTGCGTAAGACTACTCCCATGCTACAGAACTCCCGTAAAGTGTTTCCTACACTCAGGATGCAGAACTCCTGTAAACTGCTTCTCCGTACTTCCAATGTACAGAAACCCTGTAAGCTGCTTCTCTTTTACTCACACTACTGGAAACACACATTGTGCGTAAGACTACTCCCATGCTACAGAACTCCCGTAAAGTGTTTCCTACACTCAGGATGCAGAACTCCTGTAAACTGCCTCTCACTACTTCCAATGTACAGAAATCCTGTAAGCTACTTCTCTTTCACTCAGACTACTGAAAACCCGCATAGTGCGTAAGACTACTCCCATGCTACAGAACTCCCGTAAAGTGTTTCCTACACTCAGGATGCAGAACTCCTGTAAACTGCCTCTCCGTACTTCCAATGTACAGAAACCCTGTAAGCTGTTTCTCTTTTACTCACACTACTGAAAACCCGCATTGTGCGTAAGACTACTCCCATGCTACAGAACTCCCGTAAAGTGTTTCCTACACTCAGGATGCAGAACTCCTGTAAACTGCCTCTCACTACTTCCAATGTACAGAAATCCTGTAAGCTGCTTCTCTTTTACTCACACTACTGAAAACCCGCATAGTGCGTAAGACTACTCCCATGCTACAGAACTCCCGTAAAGTGTTTCCTACACTCAGGATGCAGAACTCCTGTAAACTGCCTCTCCCTACTTCCAATGTACAGAAATCCTGTAAGCTGCTTCTCTTTTACTCAGACTACTGAAAACACGCATAGTGCGTAAGACTACTCCCATGCTACAGAACTCCCGTAAAGTGTTTCCTACACTCAGGATGCAGAACTCCTGTAAACTGCTTCTCTGTACTTCCAATGTACAGAAACCCTGTAAGCTGCTTCTCTTTTACTCACACTACTGAAAACCCACATTGTGCGTAAGACTACTCCCATGCTACAGAACTCCCGTAAAGTGATTCCTACACTCAGGATGCAGAACTCCTGTAAACTGCCTCTCACTACTTCCAATGTACAGAAATCCTGTAAGCTGCTTCTCTTTCACTCAGACTACTGAAAACCCGCATAGTGCGTAAGACTACTCCCATGCTATAGAACTCCCGTAAAGTGTTTCCTACACTCAGGATGCAGAACTCCTGTAAACTGCCTCTCACTACTTCCATTGTACAGAAATCCTGTAAGCTGCTTCTCTTTCACTCAGACTACTGAAAACCCGCATAGTGCGTAAGACTACTCCCATGCTACAGAACTCCCGTAAAGTGTTTCCTACACTCAGGATGCAGAACTCCTGTAAAGTGCCTCTCACTACTTATATTGTACAGAAATCCTGTAAGCTGCTTCTCTTTTACTCACACTACTGAAAACCCGCATAGTGTGTAAGACTACTCCCATGCTACAGAACTCCCGTAAAGTGTTTCCTACACTCAGGATGCAGAACTCCTGTAAACTGCCTCTCACTACTTATATTGCACAGAAATCCTGTAAGCTGCTTCTCTTTTACTCAGACTACTGAAAACCCGCATGGTGCGTAAGACTACTCCCTTGCTACAGAACTCCCGTAAAGTGTTTCCTACACTCAGGATGCAGAACTCCTGTAAACTGCCTCTCACTACTTCCAATGTACAGAAATCCTGTAAGCTGCTTCTCTTTTACTCAGACTACTGAAAACCCGCATAGTGCGTAAGACTACTCCCATGCTACACAACTCCCGAAAAGTGTTTCCTACACTCAGGATGCAGAACTCCTGTAAACTGCCTCTCACTACTTCCATTGTACAGAAATCCAGTAAGCTGCTTCTCTTTCACTCAGACTACTGAAAACCCGCATGGTGCGTAAGACTACTCCCATGCTACAGAACTCCCGTAAAGTGTTTCCTACACTCAGGATGCAGAACTCCTGTAAACTGCCTCTCACTACTTCCAATGTACAGAAATCCTGTAAGCTGCTTCTCTTTTACTCAGACTACTGAAAACCCGCATAGTGCGTAAGACTACTCCCATGCTACAGAACTCCCGTAAAGTGTTTCCTACACTCAGGATGCAGAACTCCTGTAAACTGCCTCTCCCTACTTCCAATGTACAGAAATCCTGTAAGCTGCTTCTCTTTTACTCAGACTACTGAAAACACGCATAGTGCGTAAGACTACTCCCATGCTACAGAACTCCCGTAATGTGTTTCCTACACTCAGGATGCAGAACTCCTGTAAACTGCTTCTCCGTACTTCCAATGTACAGAAACCCTGTAAGCTGCTTCTCTTTTACTCAGACTACTGAAAACCCACATTGTGCGTAAGACTACTCCCATGCTACAGAACTCCCGTAAAGTGTTTCCTACACTCAGGATGCAGAACTCCTGTAAACTGCCTCTCACTACTTCCAATGTACAGAAATCCTGTAAGCTGCTTCTCTTTCACTCAGACTACTGAAAACCCGCATAGTGCGTAAGACTACTCCCATGCTATAGAACTCCCGTAAAGTGTTTCCTACACTCAGGATGCAGAACTCCTGTAAACTGCCTCTCACTACTTCCATTGTACAGATATCCTGTAAGCTGCTTCTCTTTTACTCAGACTACTGAAAACCCGCATAGTGCGTAAGACTACTCCCATGCTACAGAACTCCCGTAAAGTGTTTCCTACACTCAGGATGCAGAACTCCTGTAAAGTGCCTCTCACTACTTATATTGTACAGAAATCCTGTAAGCTGCTTCTCTTTTACTCACACTACTGAAAACCCGCATAGTGTGTAAGACTACTCCCATGCTACAGAACTCCCGTAAAGTGTTTCCTACACAAAGGATGCAGAACTCCTGTAAACTGCCTCTCACTACTTATATTGCACAGAAATCCTGTAAGCTGCTTCTCTTTTACTCAGACTACTGAAAACCCGCATGGTGCGTAAGACTACTCCCATGCTACAGAACTCCCGTAAAGTGTTTCCTACACTCAGGATGCAGAACTCCTGTAAACTGCCTCTCCCTACTTCCAATGTACAGAAATCCTGTAAGCTGCTTCTCTTTTACTCACACTACTGAAAACCCGCATAGTGCGTAAGACTACTCCCATGCTACACAACTCCCGTAAAGTGTTTCCTACACTCAGGATGCAGAACTCCTGTAAACTGCCTCTCACTACTTCCATTGTACAGAAATCCAGTAAGCTCCTTCTCTTTCACTCAGACTACTGAAAACCCGCATGGTGCGTAAGACTACTCCCATGCTACAGAACTCCCGTAAAGTGTTTCCTACACTCAGGATGCAGAACTCCTGTAAACTGCCTCTCACTACTTCCAATGTACAGAAATCCTGTAAGCTGCTTCTCTTTTACTCAGACTACTGAAAACCCGCATAGTGCGTAAGACTACTCCCATGCTACACAACTCCCGTAAAGTGTTTCCTACACTCAGGATGCAGAACTCCTGTAAACTGCCTCTCCCTACTTCCAATGTACAGAAATCCTGTAAGCTGCTTCTCTTTTACTCAGACTACTGAAAACACGCATAGTGCGTAAGACTACTCCCATGCTACAGAACTCCCGTAAAGTGTTTCCTACACTCAGGATGCAGAACTCCTGTAAACTGCTTCTCCGTACTTCCAATGTACAGAAAAAATGTAAGCTGCTTCTCTTTTACTCACACTACTGAAAACCCACATTGTGCGTAAGACTACTCCCATGCTACAGAACTCCCGTAAAGTGTTTCCTACACTCAGGATGCAGAACTCCTGTAAACTGCCTCTCACTACTTCCATTGTACAGAAATCCTGTCAGCTGCTTCACTTTTACTCAGACTATTGAAAACCCGCATGGTGCGTAAGACTACTCCCATGCTACAGAACTCCCGTAAAGTGTTTCCTACACTCAGGATGCAGAACTCCTGTAAACTGCCTCTCACTACTTCCAATGTACAGAAATCCTGTAAGCTGCTTCTCTTTTACTCAGACTACTGAAAACCCGCATAGTGTGTAAGACTACTCCCATGCTACACAACTCCCGTAAAGTGTTTCCTACACTCAGGATGCAGAACTCCTGTAAACTGCCTCTCACTACTTCCATTGTACAGAAATCCTGTAAGCTGCTTCTGTTTTACTCAGACTACTGAAAACCCGCATGGTGCGTAAGACTACTCCCATGCTACAGAACTCCCGTAAAGTGTTTCCTACACTCAGGATGCAGAACTCCTGTAAACTGCCTCTCACTACTTCCATTGTACAGAAATCCTGTAAGCTGCTTCTCTTTCACTCAGACTACTGAAAACCCGCATGGTGCGTAAGACTACTCCCATGCTACAGAACTCCCGTAAAGTGTTTCCTACACTCAGGATGCAGAACTCCTGTAAACTGCCTCTCACTACTTATATTGTACAGAAATCCTGTAAGCTGCTTCTCTTTTACTCAGACTACTGAAAACCCGCATAGGGCGTAAGACTACTCCCATGCTACACAACTCCCGTAAAGTGTTTCCTACACTCAGGATGCAGAACTCCTGTAAACTGCCTCTCACTACTTCCAATGTACAGAAATCCTGTAAGCTGCTTCTCTTTTACTCACACTACTGAAAACCCGCATAGTGCGTAAGACTACTCCCATGCTACAGAACTCCCGTAAAGTGTTTCCTACACTCAGGATGCAGAACTCTTGTAAACTGCTTCTACGTTCTTCCAATGTACAGAAACCCTGTAAGCTGCTTCTCTTTTACTCACACTACTGAAAACCCACATTGTGCGTAAGACTACTCCCATGCTACAGAACTCCCGTAAAGTGTTTCCTACACTCAGGATGCAGAACTCCTGTAAACTGCCTCTCACTACTTATATTGTACAGAAATCCTGTAAGCTGCTTCTCTTTTACTCAGACTACTGAAAACCCGCATGGTGCATAAGACTACTTCCATGCTACAGAACTCCCGTAAAGTGTTTCCTACACTCAGGATGCAGAACTCCTGTAAACTGCCTCTCACTACTTATATTGTACAGAAATCCTGTAAGCTGCTTCTGTTTTACTCAGACTACTGAAAACCCGCATAGTGCGTAAGACTACTCCCATGCTACACAACTCCCGTAAAGTGTTTCCTACACTCAGGATGCAGAACTCCTGTAAACTGCCTCTCACTACTTCCAATGTACAGAAATCCTGTAAGCTGCTTCTCTTTTACTTACACTACTGAAAACCCGCATAGTGCGTAAGACTACTCCCATGCTACACAACTCCCGTAAAGTGTTTCCTACACTCAGGATGCAGAACTCCTGTAAACTGCCTCTCCGTACTTCCAATGTACAGAAATCCTGTAAGCTGCTTCTCTTTTACTCACACTACTGAAAACCCACATTGTGCGTAAGACTACTCCCATGCTACAGAACTCCCGTAAAGTGTTTCCTACACTCAGGATGCAGAACTCCTGTAAACTGCCTCTCACTACTTCCATTGTACAGAAATCCTGTAAGCTGCTTCTCTTTCACTCAGACTGCTGAAAACCCGCATAGTGCGTAAGACTACTCCCATGCTACAGAACTCCCGTAAAGTGTTTCCTACACTCAGGATGCAGAACTCCTGTAAACTGCCTCTCCGTACTTCCAATGTACAGAAACCCTGTAAGCTGCTTCTCTTTTACTCACACTACTGAAAACCCGCATTGTGCGTAAGACTACTCCCATGCTACAGAACTCCCGTAAAGTGTTTCCTACACTCAGGATGCAGAACTCCTGTAAACTGCCTCTCACTACTTCCATTGTACAGAAATCCTGTAAGCTGCTTCTCTTTCACTCAGACTACTGAAAACCCGCATTGTGCGTAAGACTACTCCCATGCTACAGAACTCCCGTAAAGTGTTTCCTACACTCAGGATGCAGAACTCCTGTAAACTGCCTTTCACTACTTATATTGTACAGAAATCCTGTAAGCTGCTTCTCTTTTACTCAGACTACTGAAAACCCGCATAGTGCGTAAGACTACTCCCATGCTACACAACTCCCGTAAAGTGTTTCCTACACTCAGGATGCAGAACTCCTGTAAACTGCTTCTCCGTACTTCCAATGTACAGAAACCCTGTAAGCTGCTTCTCTTTCACTCAGACTACTGAAAACCTGCATAGTGCGTAAGACTACTCCCATGCTACACAACTCCCGTAAAGTGTTTCCTACACTCAGGATGCAGAACTCCTGTAAACTGCCTCTCACTACTTCCAATGTACAGAAATCCTGTAAGCTGCTTCTCTTTTACTCAGACTACTGAAAACACGCATAGTGCGTAAGACTACTCCCATGCTACAGAACTCCCGTAAAGTGTTTCCTACACTCAGGATGCAGAACTCCTGTAAACTGCCTCTCACTACTTATATTGTACAGAAATCCTGTAAGCTGCTTCTCTTTTACTCAGACTACTGAAAACCCGCATGGTGCGTAAGACTATTCCCATGCTACAGAACTCCCGTAAAGTGTTTCCTACACTCAGGATGCAGAACTCCTGTAAACTGCCTCTCACTACTTCCATTGTACAGAAATCCTGTAAGCTGCTTCTCTTTCACTCAGACTACTGAAAACCCGCATAGTGCGTAAGACTACTCCCATGCTACAGAACTCCCGTAAAGTGTTTCCTACACTCAGGATGCAGAACTCCTGTAAACTGCCTCTCACTACTTCCATTGTACAGAAATCCTGTAAGCTGCTTCTCTTTCACTCAGACTACTGAAAACCCGCATGGTGCGTAAGACTACTCCCATGCTACAGAACTCCCGTAAAGTGTTTCCTACACTCAGGATGCAGAACTCCTGTAAACTGCCTCTCACTACTTATATTGTACAGAAATCCTGTAAGCTGCTTCTCTTTTACTCACACTACTGAAAACCCGCATAGTGCGTAAGACTACTCCCATGCTACAGAACTCCCGTAAAGTGTTTCCTACACTCAGGATGCAGAACTCCTGTAAACTGCCTCTCCCTACTTCCAATGTACAGAAATCCTGTAAGCTGCTTCTCTTTTACTCACACTACTGAAAACCCGCATAGTGCGTAAGACTACTCCCATGCTACAGAACTCCCGTAAAGTGTTTCCTACACTCAGGATGCAGAACTCCTGTAAACTGCTTCTCCGTACTTCCATTGTACAGAAAAAATGTAAGCTGCTTCTCTTTTACTCACACTACTGAAAACCCACATTGTGTGTAAGACTACTCCCATGCTACAGAACTCCCGTAAAGTGTTTCCTACACTCAGGATGCAGAACTCCTGTAAACTGCCTCTCACTACTTCCATTGTAAAGAAATCCTGTAAGCTGCTTCACTTTTACTCAGACTACTGAAAACCCGCATGGTGCGTAAGACTACTCCCATGCTACAGAACTCCCGTAAAGTGTTTCCTACACTCAGGATGCAGAACTCCTGTAAACTGCCTCTCACTACTTATATTGTACAGAAATCCTGTAAGCTGCTTCTCTTTTACTCAGACTACTGAAAACCCGCATAGTGCGTAAGACTACTCCCATGCTACAGAACTCCCGTAAAGTGTTTCCTACACTCAGGATGCAGAACTCCTGTAAACTGCTTCTCCGTACTTCCAATGTACAGAAACCCTGTAAGCTGCTTCTCTTTTACTCACACTACTGAAAACCCACATTGTGCGTAAGACTACTCCCATGCTACAGAACTCCCGTAAAGTGTTTCCTACACTCAGGATGCAGAACTCCTGTAAACTGCCTCTCACTACTTATATTGTACAGAAACCCTGTAAGCTGTTTCTCTTTTACTCACACTACTGAAAACCCGCATTGTGCGTAAGACTACTCCCATGCTACAGAACTCCCGTAAAGTGTTTCCTACACTCAGGATGCAGAACTCCTGTAAACTGCCTCTCACTACTTCCAATGTACAGAAATCCTGTAAGCTGCTTCTCTTTTACTCAGACTACTGAAAACCCGCATAGTGCGTAAGACTACTCCCATGCTACACAACTCCCGTAAAGTGTTTCCTACACTCAGGATGCAGAACTCCTGTAAACTGCCTCTCACTACTTCCATTGTACAGAAATCCTGTAAGCTGCTTCTGTTTCACTCAGACTACTGAAAACCCGCATAGTGCGTAAGACTACTCCCATGCTACAGAACTCCCGTAAAGTGTTTCCTACACTCAGGATGCAGAACTCCTGTAAACTGCCTCTCACTACTTATATTGTACAGAAATCCTGTAAGCTGCTTCTCTTTTACTCACACTACTGAAAACCCGCATAGTGCGTAAGACTACTCCCATGCTACACAACTCCCGTAAAGTGTTTCCTACACTCAGGATGCAGAACTCCTGTAAACTGCCTCTCACTACTTCCAATGTACAGAAATCCTGTAAGCTGCTTCTCTTTTACTCAGACTACTGAAAACCCGCATAGTGCGTAAGACTACTCCCATGCTACAGAACTCCCGTAAAGTGTTTCCTACACTCAGGATGCAGAACTCCTGTAAACTGCCTCTCACTACTTATATTGTACAGAAATCCTGTAAGCTGCTTCTCTTTTACTCACACTACTGAAAACCCGCATGGTGCGTAAGACTACTCCCATGCTACAGAACTCCCGTAAAGTGTTTCCTACACTCAGGATGCAGAACTCCTGTAAACTGCCTCTCACTACTTCCATTGTACATAAATCCTGTAAGCTGCTTCTCTTTCACTCAGACTACTGAAAACCCGCATAGTGCGTAAGACTACTCCCATGCTACAGAACTCCCGTAAAGTGTTTCCTACACTCAGGATGCAGAACTCCTGTAAACTGCCTCTCACTACTTCCATTGTACAGAAATCCTGTAAGCTGCTTCTATTTCACTCACACTACTGAAAACCCGCATAGTGCGTAAGACTACTCCCATGCTACAGAACTCCCGTAAAGTGTTTCCTACACTCAGGATGCAGAACTCCTGTAAACTGCCTCTCCGTACTTCCAATGTACAGAAACCCTGTAAGCTGTTTCTCTTTTACTCACACTACTGAAAACCCGCATTGTGCGTAAGACTACTCCCATGCTACAGAACTCCCGTAAAGTGTTTCCTACACTCAGGATGCAGAACTCCTGTAAACTGCCTCTCACTACTTCCAATGTACAGAAATCCTGTAAGCTACTTCTCTTTCACTCACACTACTGAAAACCCGCATAGTGCGTAAGACTACTCCCATGCTACAGAACTCCCGTAAAGTGTTTCCTACACTCAGGATGCAGAACTCCTGTAAACTGCCTCTCACTACCTCCATTGTACAGAAATCCTGTAAGCTGCTTCTCTTTCACTCAGACTACTGAAAACCCGCATAGTGCGTAAGACTACTCCCATTCTACAGAACTCCCGTAAAGTGTTTCCTACACTCAGGATGCAGAACTCCTGTAAACTGCTTCTCCGTACTTCCAATGTACAGAAATCCTGTAAGCTGCTTCTCTTTTACTCACACTACTGAAAACCCGCATAGTGCGTAAGACTACTCCCATGCTACAGAACTCCCGTAAAGTGTTTCCTACACTCAGGATGCAGAACTCCTGTAAACTGCCTCTCACTACTTCCATTGTACAGAAATCCTGTAAGCTGCTTCTCTTTCACTCAGACTGCTGAAAACCCGCATAGTGCGTAAGACTACTCCCATGCTACAGAACTCCAGTAAAGTGTTTCCTACACTCAGGATGCAGAACTCCTGTAAACTGCCTCTCCGTACTTCCAATGTACATCAACCCTGTAAGCTGTTTCTATTTTACTCACACTACTGAAAACCCGCATAGTGCGTAAGACTACTCCCATGCTACAAAACTCCCGTAAAGTGTTTCCTACACTCAGGATGCAGAATTCCTATAAACTGCCTCTCACTACTTATATTGTAGAGAAATCCTGTAAGCTGCTTCTCTTTTTCTCAGAATATTGAAAACCCGCATAGTGCGTAAGACTACTCCCATGCTACAGAACTCCCGTAAAGTGTTTCCTACACTCAGGATGCAGAACTCCTGTAAACTGCCTCTCACTACTTCCAATGTACAGAAATCCTGTAAGCTGCTTCTCTTTTACTCAGACTACTGAAAACCCGCATAGTGCGTAAGACTACTCCCATGCTACAGAACTCCCGTAAAGTGTTTCCTACACTCAGGATGCAGAACTCCTGTAAACTGCCTCTCCCTACTTCCAATGTACAGAAATCCTGTAAGCTGCTTCTCTTTTACTCAGACTACTGAAAACACGCATAGTGCGTAAGACTAGTCCCATGCTACAGAACTCCCGTAAAGTGTTTCCTACACTCAGGATGCAGAACTCCTGTAAACTGCTTCTCCGTACTTCCAATGTACAGAAACCCTGTAAGCTGCTTCTCTTTTACTCACTCTACTGAAAACCCACATTGTGCGTAAGACTACTCCCATGCTACAGAACTCCCGTAAAGTGTTTCCTACACTCAGGATGCAGAACTCCTGTGAACTGCCTCTCACTACTTATATTGTACAGAAACCCTGTAAGCTGCTTCTCTTTTACTCACACTACTGAAAACCCGCATTGTGCGTAAGACTACTCCCATGCTACAGAACTCCCGTAAAGTGTTTCCTACACTCAGGATGCAGAACTCCTGTAAACTGCCTCTCACTACTTCCAATGTACAGAAATCCTGTAAGCTGCTTCTGTTTCACTCAGACTACTGAAAACCCGCATGGTGCGTAAGACTACTCCCATGCTACAGAACTCCCGTAAAGTGTTTCCTACACTCAGGATGCAGAACTCCTGTAAACTGCCTCTCACTACTTCCATTGTACAGAAATCCTGTAAGCTGCTTCTCTTTCACTCAGACTACTGAAAACCCGCATAGTGCGTAAGACTACTCCCATGCTACAGAACTCCCGTAAAGTGTTTCCTACACTCAGGATGCAGAACTCCTGTAATCTGCCTCTCACTACTTCCATTGTACAGAAATCCTGTAAGCTGCTTCTGTTTTACTCAGACTACTGAAAACCCGCATGGTGCGTAAGACTACTCCCATGCTACAGAACTCCCGTAAAGTGTTTCCTACACTCAGGATGCAGAACTCCTGTAAACTGCCTCTCACTACTTCCAATGTACAGAAATCCTGTAAGCTGCTTCACTTTTACTCACACTACTGAAAACCCGCATTGTGCGTATGACTACTCCCATGCTACAGAACTCCCGTAAAGTGTTTCCTACACTCAGGATGCAGAACTCCTGTAAACTGCCTCTCACTACTTCCAATGTACAGAAATCCTGTAAGCTGCTTCTGTTTTACTCAGACTACTGAAAACCCGCATGGTGCGTAAGACTACTCCCATGCTACAGAACTCCCGTAAAGTGTTTCCTACACTCAGGATGCAGAACTCCTGTAAACTGCCTCTCACTACTTCCAATGTACAGAAATCCTGTAAGCTGCTTCTCTTTTACTCAGACTACTGAAAACCCACATTGTGCGTAAGACTACTCCCATGCTACAGAACTCCCGTAAAGTGTTTCCTACACTCAGGATGCAGAACTCCTGTAAACTGCCTCTCCCTACTTCCAATGTACAGAAATCCTGTAAGCTGCTTCTCTTTTACTCAGACTACTGAAAACACGCATAGTGCGTAAGACTACTCCCATGCTACAGAATTCCCGTAAAGTGTTTCCTACACTCAGGATGCAGAACTCCTGTAAACTGCCTCTCACTACTTCCATTGTACAGAAATCCTGTAAGCTGCTTCTCTTTTACTCAGACTACTGAAAACCCGCATGGTGCGTAAGACTACTCCCATGCTACAGAACTCCCGTAAAGTGTTTCCTACACTCAGGATGCAGAACTCCTGTAAACTGCTTCTCCGTACTTCCAATGTACAGAAACCCTGTAAGCTGCTTCTCTTTTACTCACACTACCGAAAACCCACATTGTGCGTAAGACTACTCCCATGCTACAGAATTCCCGTAAAGTGTTTCCTACACTCAGGATGCAGAACTCCTGTAAACTGCCTCTCACTACTTCCATTGTACAGAAATCCTGTAAGCTGCTTCTGTTTTACTCAGACTACTGAAAACCCGCATGGTGCGTAAGACTACTCCCATGCTACAGAACTCCCGTAAAGTGTTTCCTACACTCAGGATGCAGAACTCCTGTAAACTGCTTCTCCGTACTTCCAATGTACAGAAACCCTGTAAGCTGCTTCTCTTTTACTCACACTACTGAAAACCCACATTGTGCGTAAGACTACTCCCATGCTACAGAACTCCCGTAAAGTGTTTCCTACATTCAGGATGCAGAACTCCTGTAAACTGCCTCTCACTACTTCCAATGTACAGAAATCCTGTAAGCTGCTTCTCTTTTACTCACACTACTGAAAACCCGCATAGTCTGTAAGACTACTCCCATGCTACAGAACTCCCGTAAAGTGTTTCCTACACTCAGGATGCAGAACTCCTGTAAACTGCCTCTCCCTACTTCCAATGTACAGAAACCCTGTAAGCTGCTTCTCTTTTACTCACACTACTGAAAACCCGCATTGTGCGTATGACTACTCCCATGCTACAGAACTCCCGTAAAGTGTTTCCTACACTCAGGATGCAGAAGTCCTGTAAACTGCCTCTCACTACTTCCATTGTACAGAAATCCTGTAAGCTGCTTCTCTTTCACTCAGACTACTGAAAACCCGCATAGTGCGTAAGACTACTCCCATGCTACAGAACTCCCGTAAAGTGTTTCCTACACTCAGGATGCAGAACTCCTGTAAACTGCCTCTCCGTACTTCCAATGTACAGAAACCCTGTAAGCTGTTTCTCTTTTACTCACACTACTGAAAACCCGCTTGGTGCGTAAGACTACTCCCATGCTACAGAACTCCCGTAAAGTGTTTCCTACACTCAGGATGCAGAACTCCTGTAAACTGCCTCTCACTACTTCCAATGTACAGAAATCCTGTAAGCTGCTTCTCTTTTACTCAGACTACTGAAAACCCGCATAGTGCATAAGAGTACTCCCATGCTACACAACTCCCGTAAAGTGTTTCCTACACTCAGGATGCAGAACTCCTGTAAACTGCCTCTCACTACTTCCAAAGTACAGAAGTCCTGTAAGCTGCTTCTCTTTTACTCAGACTACTGAAAACACGCATAGTGCGTAAGACTACTCCCATGCTACAGAACTCCCGTAAAGTGTTTCCTACACTCAGGATGCAGAACTCCTGTAAACTGCTTCTCCGTACTTCCAATGTACAGAAACCCTGTAAGCTGCTTCTCTTTTACTCACACTACTGAAAACCCACATTGTGCGTAAGACTACTCCCATGCTACAGAACTCCCGTAAAGTGTTTCCTACACTCAGGATGCAGAACTCCTGTGAACTGCCTCTCACTACTTATATTGTACAGAAACCCTGTAAGCTGCTTCTCTTTTACTCACACTACTGAAAACCCGCATTGTGCGTAAGACTACTCCCATGCTACAGAACTCCCGTAAAGTGTTTCCTATACTCAGGATGCAGAACTCCTGTAAACTGCCTCTCACTACTTCCTTTGTACAGAAATCCTGTAAGCTGCTTCTGTTTCACTCAGACTACTGAAAACCCGCATGGTGCGTAAGACTACTCCCATGCTACAGAACTCCCGTAAAGTGTTTCCTACACTCAGGATGCAGAACTCCTGTAAACTTCCTCTCACTACTTCCATTGTACAGAAATCCTGTAAGCTGCTTCTATTTCACTCACACTACTGAAAACCCGCATAGTGCGTAAGACTACTCCCATGCTACAGAACTCCCGTAAAGTGTTTCCTACACTCAGGATGCAGAACTCCTGTAAACTGCCTCTCCGTACTTCCAATGTACAGAAACCCTGTAAGCTGTTTCTCTTTTACTCACACTACTGAAAACCCGCATTGTGCGTAAGACTACTCCCATGCTACAGAACTCCCGTAAAGTGTTTCCTACACTCAGGATGCAGAACTCCTGTAAACTGCCTCTCACTACTTCCAATGTACAGAAATCCTGTAAGCTACTTCTCTTTCACTCACACTACTGAAAACCCGCATAGTGCGTAAGACTACTCCCATGCTACAGAACTCCCGTAAAGTGTTTCCTACACTCAGGATGCAGAACTCCTGTAAACTGCCTCTCACTACCTCCATTGTACAGAAATCCTGTAAGCTGCTTCTCTTTCACTCAGACTACTGAAAACCCGCATAGTGCGTAAGACTACTCCCATTCTACAGAACTCCCGTAAAGTGTTTCCTACACTCAGGATGCAGAACTCCTGTAAACTGCTTCTCCGTACTTCCAATGTACAGAAATCCTGTAAGCTGCTTCTCTTTTACTCACACTACTGAAAACCCGCATAGTGCGTAAGACTACTCCCATGCTACAGAACTCCCGTAAAGTGTTTCCTACACTCAGGATGCAGAACTCCTGTAAACTGCCTCTCACTACTTCCATTGTACAGAAATCCTGTAAGCTGCTTCTCTTTCACTCAGACTGCTGAAAACCCGCATAGTGCGTAAGACTACTCCCATGCTACAGAACTCCAGTAAAGTGTTTCCTACACTCAGGATGCAGAACTCCTGTAAACTGCCTCTCCGTACTTCCAATGTACATCAACCCTGTAAGCTGTTTCTATTTTACTCACACTACTGAAAACCCGCATAGTGCGTAAGACTACTCCCATGCTACAAAACTCCCGTAAAGTGTTTCCTACACTCAGGATGCAGAATTCCTATAAACTGCCTCTCACTACTTATATTGTAGAGAAATCCTGTAAGCTGCTTCTCTTTTTCTCAGAATATTGAAAACCCGCATAGTGCGTAAGACTACTCCCATGCTACAGAACTCCCGTAAAGTGTTTCCTACACTCAGGATGCAGAACTCCTGTAAACTGCCTCTCACTACTTCCAATGTACAGAAATCCTGTAAGCTGCTTCTCTTTTACTCAGACTACTGAAAACCCGCATAGTGCGTAAGACTACTCCCATGCTACAGAACTCCCGTAAAGTGTTTCCTACACTCAGGATGCAGAACTCCTGTAAACTGCCTCTCCCTACTTCCAATGTACAGAAATCCTGTAAGCTGCTTCTCTTTTACTCAGACTACTGAAAACACGCATAGTGCGTAAGACTAGTCCCATGCTACAGAACTCCCGTAAAGTGTTTCCTACACTCAGGATGCAGAACTCCTGTAAACTGCTTCTCCGTACTTCCAATGTACAGAAACCCTGTAAGCTGCTTCTCTTTTACTCACTCTACTGAAAACCCACATTGTGCGTAAGACTACTCCCATGCTACAGAACTCCCGTAAAGTGTTTCCTACACTCAGGATGCAGAACTCCTGTGAACTGCCTCTCACTACTTATATTGTACAGAAACCCTGTAAGCTGCTTCTCTTTTACTCACACTACTGAAAACCCGCATTGTGCGTAAGACTACTCCCATGCTACAGAACTCCCGTAAAGTGTTTCCTACACTCAGGATGCAGAACTCCTGTAAACTGCCTCTCACTACTTCCAATGTACAGAAATCCTGTAAGCTGCTTCTGTTTCACTCAGACTACTGAAAACCCGCATGGTGCGTAAGACTACTCCCATGCTACAGAACTCCCGTAAAGTGTTTCCTACACTCAGGATGCAGAACTCCTGTAAACTGCCTCTCACTACTTCCATTGTACAGAAATCCTGTAAGCTGCTTCTCTTTCACTCAGACTACTGAAAACCCGCATAGTGCGTAAGACTACTCCCATGCTACAGAACTCCCGTAAAGTGTTTCCTACACTCAGGATGCAGAACTCCTGTAATCTGCCTCTCACTACTTCCATTGTACAGAAATCCTGTAAGCTGCTTCTGTTTTACTCAGACTACTGAAAACCCGCATGGTGCGTAAGACTACTCCCATGCTACAGAACTCCCGTAAAGTGTTTCCTACACTCAGGATGCAGAACTCCTGTAAACTGCCTCTCACTACTTCCAATGTACAGAAATCCTGTAAGCTGCTTCACTTTTACTCACACTACTGAAAACCCGCATTGTGCGTATGACTACTCCCATGCTACAGAACTCCCGTAAAGTGTTTCCTACACTCAGGATGCAGAACTCCTGTAAACTGCCTCTCACTACTTCCAATGTACAGAAATCCTGTAAGCTGCTTCTGTTTTACTCAGACTACTGAAAACCCGCATGGTGCGTAAGACTACTCCCATGCTACAGAACTCCCGTAAAGTGTTTCCTACACTCAGGATGCAGAACTCCTGTAAACTGCCTCTCACTACTTCCAATGTACAGAAATCCTGTAAGCTGCTTCTCTTTTACTCAGACTACTGAAAACCCACATTGTGCGTAAGACTACTCCCATGCTACAGAACTCCCGTAAAGTGTTTCCTACACTCAGGATGCAGAACTCCTGTAAACTGCCTCTCCCTACTTCCAATGTACAGAAATCCTGTAAGCTGCTTCTCTTTTACTCAGACTACTGAAAACACGCATAGTGCGTAAGACTACTCCCATGCTACAGAATTCCCGTAAAGTGTTTCCTACACTCAGGATGCAGAACTCCTGTAAACTGCCTCTCACTACTTCCATTGTACAGAAATCCTGTAAGCTGCTTCTCTTTTACTCAGACTACTGAAAACCCGCATGGTGCGTAAGAGTACTCCCATGCTACACAACTCCCGTAAAGTGTTTCCTACACTCAGGATGCAGAACTCCTGTAAACTGCTTCTCCGTACTTCCAATGTACAGAAACCCTGTAAGCTGCTTCTCTTTTACTCACACTACCGAAAACCCACATTGTGCGTAAGACTACTCCCATGCTACAGAATTCCCGTAAAGTGTTTCCTACACTCAGGATGCAGAACTCCTGTAAACTGCCTCTCACTACTTCCATTGTACAGAAATCCTGTAAGCTGCTTCTGTTTTACTCAGACTACTGAAAACCCGCATGGTGCGTAAGACTACTCCCATGCTACAGAACTCCCGTAAAGTGTTTCCTACACTCAGGATGCAGAACTCCTGTAAACTGCTTCTCCGTACTTCCAATGTACAGAAACCCTGTAAGCTGCTTCTCTTTTACTCACACTACTGAAAACCCACATTGTGCGTAAGACTACTCCCATGCTACAGAACTCCCGTAAAGTGTTTCCTACATTCAGGATGCAGAACTCCTGTAAACTGCCTCTCACTACTTCCAATGTACAGAAATCCTGTAAGCTGCTTCTCTTTTACTCACACTACTGAAAACCCGCATAGTCTGTAAGACTACTCCCATGCTACAGAACTCCCGTAAAGTGTTTCCTACACTCAGGATGCAGAACTCCTGTAAACTGCCTCTCCCTACTTCCAATGTACAGAAACCCTGTAAGCTGCTTCTCTTTTACTCACACTACTGAAAACCCGCATTGTGCGTATGACTACTCCCATGCTACACAACTCCCGTAAAGTGTTTCCTACACTCAGGATGCAGAAGTCCTGTAAACTGCCTCTCACTACTTCCATTGTACAGAAATCCTGTAAGCTGCTTCTCTTTCACTCAGACTACTGAAAACCCGCATAGTGCGTAAGACTACTCCCATGCTACAGAACTCCCGTAAAGTGTTTCCTACACTCAGGATGCAGAACTCCTGTAAACTGCCTCTCCGTACTTCCAATGTACAGAAACCCTGTAAGCTGTTTCTCTTTTACTCACACTACTGAAAACCCGCTTGGTGCGTAAGACTACTCCCATGCTACAGAACTCCCGTAAAGTGTTTCCTACACTCAGGATGCAGAACTCCTGTAAACTGCCTCTCACTACTTCCAATGTACAGAAATCCTGTAAGCTGCTTCTCTTTTACTCAGACTACTGAAAACCCGCATAGTGCGTAAGAGTACTCCCATGCTACACAACTCCCGTAAAGTGTTTCCTACACTCAGGATGCAGAACTCCTGTAAACTGCCTCTCACTACTTCCAAAGTACAGAAGTCCTGTAAGCTGCTTCTCTTTTACTCAGACTACTGAAAACACGCATAGTGCGTAAGACTACTCCCATGCTACAGAACTCCCGTAAAGTGTTTCCTACACTCAGGATGCAGAACTCCTGTAAACTGCTTCTCCGTACTTCCAATGTACAGAAACCCTGTAAGCTGCTTCTCTTTTACTCACACTACTGAAAACCCACATTGTGCGTAAGACTACTCCCATGCTACAGAACTCCCGTAAAGTGTTTCCTACACTCAGGATGCAGAACTCCTGTGAACTGCCTCTCACTACTTATATTGTACAGAAACCCTGTAAGCTGCTTCTCTTTTACTCACACTACTGAAAACCCGCATTGTGCGTAAGACTACTCCCATGCTACAGAACTCCCGTAAAGTGTTTCCTACACTCAGGATGCAGAACTCCTGTAAACTGCCTCTCACTACTTCCTTTGTACAGAAATCCTGTAAGCTGCTTCTGTTTCACTCAGACTACTGAAAACCCGCATGGTGCGTAAGACTACTCCCATGCTACAGAACTCCCGTAAAGTGTTTCCTACACTCAGGATGCAGAACTCCTGTAAACTGCCTCTCACTACTTATATTGTACAGAAATCCTGTAAGCTGCTTCTCTTTCACTCAGACTACTGAAAACCCGCATAGTGCGTAAGACTACTCCCATGCTACAGAACTCCCGTAAAGTGTTTCCTACACTCAGGATGCAGAACTCCTGTAATCTGCCTCTCACTACTTCCATTGTATAGAAATCCTGTAAGCTGCTTCTGTTTTACTCAGACTACTGAAAACCCGCATGGTGCGTAAGACTACTCCCATGCTACAGAACTCCCGTAAAGTGTTTCCTACACTCAGGATGCAGAACTCCTGTAAACTGCTTCTCCGTACTTCCAATGTACAGAAATCCTGTAAGCTGCTTCACTTTTACTCACACTACTGAAAACCCGCATTGTGCGTATGACTACTCCCATGCTACAGAACTCCCGTAAAGTGTTTCCTACACTCAGGATGCAGAACTCCTGTAAACTGCCTCTCACTACTTCCAATGTACAGAAATCCTGTAAGCTGCTTCTGTTTTACTCAGACTACTGAAAACCCGCATGGTGCGTAAGACTACTCCCATGCTACAGAACTCCCGTAAAGTGTTTCCTACACTCAGGATGCAGAACTCCTGTAAACTGCTTCTCCGTACTTCCAATGTACAGAAATCCTGTAAGCTGCTTCTCTTTTACTCAGACTACTGTAAACCCGCATAGTGTGTAAGACTACTCCCATGCTACAGAACTCCCGTAAAGTGTTTCCTACACTCAGGATGCAGAACTCCTGTAAACTGCCTCTCCGTACTTCGAATGTACAGAAACCCTGTAAGCTGCTTCTCTTTTACTCACACTACTGAAAACCCGCATTGTGCGTATGACTACTCCCATGCTACAGAACTCCCGTAAAGTGTTTCCTACACTCAGGATGCAGAACTCCTGTAAACTTCCTCTCACTACTTCCATTGTACAGAAATCCTGTAAGCTGCTTCTCTTTTACTCAGACTACTGAAAACCCGCATGGTGCATAAGACTACTCCCATGCTACAGAACTCCCGTAAAGTGTTTCTTACACTCAGGATGCAGAACTCCTGTAAACTGCCTCTCACTACTTCCAATGTACTGAAATCCTGTAAGCTGCTTCTCTTTTACTCAGACTACTGAATACCCGCATAGTGCGTAAGACTACTCCCATGCTACAGTCTCCCGTAAAGTGTTTCCTACACTCAGGATGCAGAACTCCTGTAAACTGCCTCTCCGTACTTCCAATGTACAGAAATCCTGTAAGCTGCTTCTCTTTTACTCAGACTACTGAAAACCCGCATAGTGCGTAAGACTACTCCCATGCTACAGAACTCCCGTAAAGTGTTTCCTACACTCAGGATGCAGAACTCCTGTAAACTGCCTCTCACTACTTCCAATGTACAGAAATCCTGTAAGCTGCTTCTCTTTTACTCAGACTACTGAAAATCCGCATAGTGCGTAAGACTACTCCCATGCTACAGAACTCCCGTAAAGTGTTTCCTACACTCAGGATGCAGAACTCCTGTAAACTGCTTCTCCGTACTTCCAATATATAGAAACCTTGTAAGCTGCTTCTCTTTTACTCACACTACTGAAAACCCGCATTGTGCGTAAGACTACTCCCATGCTACAGAACTCCCGTAAAGTGTTTCCTACACTCAGGATGCAGAACTCCTGTAAACTGCATCTGACTACTTCCAATGTACAGAAATCCTGTAAGCTGCTTCTCTTTTACTCACACTACTGAAAACCCGCATAGTGCGTAAGACTACTCCCATGCTACAGAACTCCCGTAATGTGTTTCCTACACTCAGGATGCAGAACTCCTTTCAACTACCTCTCACTATTTCCAATGTACAGAAATCCTGTTAGCTGCTTCTCTTTTACTCACACTACTGAAAACCCGCATAGTGCGTAAGACTACTCCCATGCTACAGAACTCCCGTAAAGTGTTTCCTACACTCAGGATGCAGAACTCCTGTAAACTGCCTCTCCGTACTTCCAATGTACAGAAACCCTGTAAGCTGCTTCTCTTTTACTCACACTACTGAAAACCCGCATAGTGCGTAAGACTACTCCCATGCTACAGAACTCCCGTAAAGTGTTTCCTACACTCAGGATGCAGAACTCCTGTAAACTGCCTCTCACTACTTCCAATGTACAGAAACCCTGTAAGCTGCTTCTCTTTTACTCACACTACTGAAAACACGCATAGTGCGTAAGACTACTCCCATGCTACAGAACTCCCGCAAAGTGTTTCCTACACTCAGGATGCAGAACTCCTGTAATCTGCCTCTCCGTACTTCCAATGTACAGAAACCCTGTAAGCTGCTTCTCTTTTACTCACACTACTGAAAACCCGCATTGTGCGTAAGACTACTCCCATGCTACAGAACTCCCGTAAAGTGTTTCCTACACTCAGGATGCAGAACTCCTGTAAACTGCCTCTCCGTACTTCCAATGTACAGAAATCCTGTAAGCTGCTTCTGTTTTACTCACACTACTGAAAACCCGCATAGTGTGTAAGACTACTCCCATGCTACAGAACTCCCGTAAAGTGTTTCCTACACTCAGGATGCAGAACTCCTGTAAACTGCCTCTCACTACTTCCAATGTACAGAAATCCTGTAAGCTGCTTCTCTTTTACTCAGACTACTGAAAACCCGCATAGTGCGTAAGACTACTCCCATGCTACAGAACTCCCGTAAAGTGTTTCCTACACTCAGGATGCAGAACTGCTGTAAACTGCCTCTCACTACTTCCAATGTACAGAAATCCTGTAAGCTGCTTCTCTTTTACTCAGACTACTGAAAACCCGCATAGTGCGTAAGACTACTCCCATGCTACAGAACTCCCGTAAAGTGTTTCCTACACTCAGGATGCAGAACTCCTGTAAACTGCCTCTCACTACTTCCATTGTACAGAAATCCTGTAAGCTGCTTCTCTTTAACTCAGACTACTGAAAACACGCATAGTGCGTAAGACTACTCCCATGCTACAGAACTCCCGTAAAGAGTTTCCTACACTCAGGATGCAGAACTCCTGTAAACTGCTTCTCCGTACTTCAAATGTACAGAAACCCTGTAAGCTGCTTCTCTTTTACTCACACTACTGAAAACCCACATTGTGCGTAAGACTACTCCCATGCTACAGAACTCCCGTAAAGTGTTTCCTACACTCAGGATGCAGAACTCCTGTAAACTGCTTCTCCGTACTTCCAATATACAGAAACCCTGTAAGCTGCTTCTCTTTTACTCACACTACTGAAAACCCACATTGTGCGTAAGACTACTCCCATGCTACAGAACTCCCGTAAAGTGTTTCCTACACTCAGGATGCAGAACTCCTGTAAACTGCCTCTCACTACTTCCAATGTACAGAAATCCTGTAAGCTGCTTCTCTTTTACTCAGACTACTGAAAACCCGCATTGTGCGTAAGACTACTCCAATGCTACAGAACTCCCGTAAAGTGTTTCCTACACTCAGGATGCAGAACTGCTGTAAACTGCCTCTCACTACTTCCAATGTACAGAAATCCTGTAAGCTGCTTCTCTTTTACTCAGACTACTGAAAACCCGCATAGTGCGTAAGACTACTCCCATGCTACAGAACTCCCGTAAAGTGTTTCCTACACTCAGGATGCAGAACTCCTGTAAACTACCTCTCACTACTTCCATTGTACAGAAATCCTGTAAGCTGCTTCTCTTTTACTCAGACTACTGAAAACCCGCATGGTGCGTAAGACTACTCCCATGCTACAGAACTCCCGTAAAGTGTTTCCTACACTCAGGATGCAGAACTCCTGTAAACTGCCTCTCACTACTTCCATTGTACAGAAATCCTGTAAGCTGCTTCTCTTTCACTCAGACTACTGAAAACCCGCATAGTGCGTAAGACTACTCCCATGCTACAGAACTCCCGTAAAGTGTTTCCTACACTCAGGATGCAGAACTCCTGTAAACTGCCTCTCACTACTTATATTGTGCAGAAATCCTGTAAGCTGCTTCTCTTTTACTCAGACTACTGAAAACACGCATTGTGCGTAAGACTACTCCCATGCTACAGAACTCCCGTAAAGTGTTTCCTACACTCAGGATGCAGAACTCCTGTAAACTGCTTCTCCGTACTTCCAATGTACAGAAACCCTGTAAGCTGCTTCTCTTTTACTCACACTACTGAAAACCCACATTGTGCGTAAGACTACTCCCATGCTACAGAACTCCCGTAAAGTGTTTCCTACATTCAGGATGCAGAACTCCTGTAAACTGCCTCTCACTACTTCCAATGTACAGAAATCCTGTAAGCTGCTTCTCTTTTACTCACACTACTGAAAACCCGCATAGTCTGTAAGACTACTCCCATGCTACAGAACTCCCGTAAAGTGTTTCCTACACTCAGGATGCAGAACTCCTGTAAACTGCCTCTCCCTACTTCCAATGTACAGAAACCCTGTAAGCTGCTTCTCTTTTACTCACACTACTGAAAACCCGCATTGTGCGTATGACTACTCCCATGCTACAGAACTCCCGTAAAGTGTTTCCTACACTCAGGATGCAGAAGTCCTGTAAACTGCCTCTCACTACTTCCATTGTACAGAAATCCTGTAAGCTGCTTCTCTTTCACTCAGACTACTGAAAACCCGCATAGTGCGTAAGACTACTCCCATGCTACAGAACTCCCGTAAAGTGTTTCCTACACTCAGGATGCAGAACTCCTGTAAACTGCCTCTCCGTACTTCCAATGTACAGAAACCCTGTAAGCTGTTTCTCTTTTACTCACACTACTGAAAACCCGCTTGGTGCGTAAGACTACTCCCATGCTACAGAACTCCCGTAAAGTGTTTCCTACACTCAGGATGCAGAACTCCTGTAAACTGCCTCTCACTACTTCCAATGTACAGAAATCCTGTAAGCTGCTTCTCTTTTACTCAGACTACTGAAAACCCGCATAGTGCGTAAGACTACTCCCATGCTACACAACTCCCGTAAAGTGTTTCCTACACTCAGGATGCAGAACTCCTGTAAACTGCCTCTCACTACTTCCAAAGTACAGAAGTCCTGTAAGCTGCTTCTCTTTTACTCAGACTACTGAAAACACGCATAGTGCGTAAGACTACTCCCATGCTACAGAACTCCCGTAAAGTGTTTCCTACACTCAGGATGCAGAACTCCTGTAAACTTCTTCTCCGTACTTCCAATGTACAGAAACCCTGTAAGCTGCTTCTCTTTTACTCACACTACTGAAAACCCACATTGTGCGTAAGACTACTCCCATGCTACAGAACTCCCGTAAAGTGTTTCCTACACTCAGGATGCAGAACTCCTGTGAACTGCCTCTCACTACTTATATTGTACAGAAACCCTGTAAGCTGCTTCTCTTTTACTCACACTACTGAAAACCCGCATTGTGCGTAAGACTACTCCCATGCTACAGAACTCCCGTAAAGTGTTTCCTACACTCAGGATGCAGAACTCCTGTAAACTGCCTCTCACTACTTCCTTTGTACAGAAATCCTGTAAGCTGCTTCTGTTTCACTCAGACTACTGAAAACCCGCATGGTGCGTAAGACTACTCCCATGCTACAGAACTCCCGTAAAGTGTTTCCTACACTCAGGATGCAGAACTCCTGTAAACTGCCTCTCACTACTTATATTGTACAGAAATCCTGTAAGCTGCTTCTCTTTCACTCAGACTACTGAAAACCCGCATAGTGCGTAAGACTACTCCCATGCTACAGAACTCCCGTAAAGTGTTTCCTACACTCAGGATGCAGAACTCCTGTAATCTGCCTCTCACTACTTCCATTGTATAGAAATCCTGTAAGCTGCTTCTGTTTTACTCAGACTACTGAAAACCCGCATGGTGCGTAAGACTACTCCCATGCTACAGAACTCCCGTAAAGTGTTTCCTACACTCAGGATGCAGAACTCCTGTAAACTGCCTCTCACTACTTCCAATGTACAGAAATCCTGTAAGCTGCTTCACTTTTACTCACACTACTGAAAACCCGCATTGTGCGTATGACTACTCCCATGCTACAGAACTCCCGTAAAGTGTTTCCTACACTCAGGATGCAGAACTCCTGTAAACTGCCTCTCACTACTTCCAATGTACAGAAATCCTGTAAGCTGCTTCTGTTTTACTCAGACTACTGAAAACCCGCATGGTGCGTAAGACTACTCCCATGCTACAGAACTCCCGTAAAGTGTTTCCTACACTCAGGATGCAGAACTCCTGTAAACTGCTTCTCCGTACTTCCAATGTACAGAAATCCTGTAAGCTGCTTCTCTTTTACTCAGACTACTGTAAACCCGCATAGTGTGTAAGACTACTCCCATGCTACAGAACTCCCGTAAAGTGTTTCCTACACTCAGGATGCAGAACTCCTGTAAACTGCCTCTCCGTACTTCGAATGTACAGAAACCCTGTAAGCTGCTTCTCTTTTACTCACACTACTGAAAACCCGCATTGTGCGTATGACTACTCCCATGCTACAGAACTCCCGTTAAGTGTTTCCTACACTCAGGATGCAGAACTCCTGTAAACTGCCTCTCACTACTTCCATTGTACAGAAATCCTGTAAGCTGCTTCTCTTTTACTCAGACTACTGAAAACCCGCATGGTGCATAAGACTACTCCCATGCTACAGAACTCCCGTAAAGTGTTTCTTACACTCAGGATGCAGAACTCCTGTAAACTGCCTCTCACTACTTCCAATGTACTGAAATCCTGTAAGCTGCTTCTCTTTTACTCAGACTACTGAAAACCCGCATAGTGCGTAAGACTACTCCCATGCTGCAGTCTCCCGTAAAGTGTTTCCTACACTCAGGATGCAGAACTCCTGTAAACTGCCTCTCCGTACTTCCAATGTACAGAAATCCTGTAAGCTGCTTCTCTTTTACTCAGACTACTGAAAACCCGCATAGTGCGTAAGACTACTCCCATGCTACAGAACTCCCGTAAAGTGTTTCCTACACTCAGGATGCAGAACTCCTGTAAACTGCCTCTCACTACTTCCAATGTACAGAAATCCTGTAAGCTGCTTCTCTTTTACTCAGACTACTGAAAATCCGCATAGTGCGTAAGACTACTCCCATGCTACAGAACTCCCGTAAAGTGTTTCCTACACTCAGGATGCAGAACTCCTGTAAACTGCTTCTCCGTACTTCCAATATATAGAAACCTTGTAAGCTGCTTCTCTTTTACTCACACTACTGAAAACCCGCATTGTGCGTAAGACTACTCCCATGCTACAGAACTCCCGTAAAGTGTTTCCTACACTCAGGATGCAGAACTCCTGTAAACTGCATCTGACTACTTCCAATGTACAGAAATCCTGTAAGCTGCTTCTCTTTTACTCACACTACTGAAAACCCGCATAGTGCGTAAGACTACTCCCATGCTACAGAACTCCCGTAATGTGTTTCCTACACTCAGGATGCAGAACTCCTTTCAACTACCTCTCACTATTTCCAATGTACAGAAATCCTGTTAGCTGCTTCTCTTTTACTCACACTACTGAAAACCCGCATAGTGCGTAAGACTACTCCCATGCTACAGAACTCCCGTAAAGTGTTTCCTACACTCAGGATGCAGAACTCCTGTAAACTGCCTCTCCGTACTTCCAATGTACAGAAACCCTGTAAGCTGCTTCTCTTTTACTCACACTACTGAAAACCCGCATAGTGCGTAAGACTACTCCCATGCTACAGAACTCCCGTAAAGTGTTTCCTACACTCAGGATGCAGAACTCCTGTAAACTGCCTCTCACTACTTCCAATGTACAGAAACCCTGTAAGCTGCTTCTCTTTTACTCACACTACTGAAAACACGCATAGTGCGTAAGACTACTCCCATGCTACAGAACTCCCGCAAAGTGTTTCCTACACTCAGGATGCAGAACTCCTGTAATGTGCCTCTCCGTACTTCCAATGTACAGAAACCCTGTAAGCTGCTTCTCTTTTACTCACACTACTGAAAACCCGCATTGTGCGTAAGACTACTCCCATGCTACAGAACTCCCGTAAAGTGTTTCCTACACTCAGGATGCAGAACTCCTGTATACTGCCTCTCCGTACTTCCAATGTACAGAAATCCTGTAAGCTGCTTCTCTTTTACTCACACTACTGAAAACCCGCATAGTGTGTAAGACTACTCCCATGCTACAGAACTCCCGTAAAGTGTTTCCTATACTCAGGATGCAGAACTCCTGTAAACTGCCTCTCACTACTTCCAATGTACAGAAATCCTGTAAGCTGCTTCCCTTTTACTCAGACTACTGAAAACCCGCATAGTGCGTAAGACTACTCCCATGCTACAGAACTCCCGTAAAGTGTTTCCTACACTCAGGATGCAGAACTGCTGTAAACTGCCTCTCACTACTTCCAATGTACAGAAATCCTGTAAGCTGCTTCTCTTTTACTCAGACTACTGAAAACCCGCATAGTGCGTAAGACTACTCCCATGCTACAGAACTCCCGTAAAGTGTTTCCTACACTCAGGATGCAGAACTCCTGTAAACTGCCTCTCACTACTTCCATTGTACAGAAATCCTGTAAGCTGCTTCTCTTTTACTCAGACTACTGAAAACACGCATAGTGCGTAAGACTACTCCCATGCTACAGAACTCCCGTAAAGAGTTTCCTACACTCAGGATGCAGAACTCCTGTAAACTGCTTCTCCGTACTTCAAATGTACAGAAACCCTGTAAGCTGCTTCTCTTTTACTCACACTACTGAAAACCCACATTGTGCGTAAGACTACTCCCATGCTACAGAACTCCCGTAAAGTGCTTCCTACACTCAGGATGCAGAACTCCTGTAAACTGCTTCTCCGTACTTCCAATATACAGAAACCCTGTAAGCTGCTTCTCTTTTACTCACACTACTGAAAACCCACATTGTGCGTAAGACTACTCCCATGCTACAGAACTCCCGTAAAGTGTTTCCTACACTCAGGATGCAGAACTCCTGTAAACTGCCTCTCACTACTTCCAATGTACAGAAATCCTGTAAGCTGCTTCTCTTTTACTCAGACTACTGAAAACCCGCATTGTGCGTAAGACTACTCCAATGCTACAGAACTCCCGTAAAGTGTTTCCTACACTCAGGATGCAGAACTGCTGTAAACTGCCTCTCACTACTTCCAATGTACAGAAATCCTGTAAGCTGCTTCTCTTTTACTCAGACTACTGAAAACCCGCATAGTGCGTAAGACTACTCCCATGCTACAGAACTCCCGTAAAGTGTTTCCTACACTCAGGATGCAGAACTCCTGTAAACTACCTCTCACTACTTCCATTGTACAGAAATCCTGTAAGCTGCTTCTCTTTTACTCAGACTACTGAAAACCCGCATGGTGCGTAAGACTACTCCCATGCTACAGAACTCCCGTAAAGTGTTTCCTACACTCAGGATGCAGAACTCCTGTAAACTGCCTCTCACTACTTCCATTGTACAGAAATCCTGTAAGCTGCTTCTCTTTCACTCAGACTACTGAAAACCCGCATAGTGCGTAAGACTACTCCCATGCTACAGAACTCCCGTAAAGTGTTTCCTACACTCAGGATGCAGAACTCCTGTAAACTGCCTCTCACTACTTATATTGTGCAGAAATCCTGTAAGCTGCTTCTCTTTTACTCAGACTACTGAAAACACGCATTGTGCGTAAGACTACTCCCATGCTACAGAACTCCCGTAAAGTGTTTCCTACACTCAGGATGCAGAACTCCTGTAAACTGCCTCTCACTACTTCCATTGTACAGAAATCCTGTAAGCTGCTTCTCTTTCACTCAGACTACTGAAAACCCGCATAGTGCGTAAGACTACTCCCATGCTACAGAACTCCCGTAAAGTGTTTCCTACACTCAGGATGCAGAACTCCTGTAAACTGCCTCTCCGTACTTCCAATGTACAGAAACCCTGTAAGCTGTTTCTCTTTTACTCACACTACTGAAAACCCGCATTGTGCGTAAGACTACTCCCATGCTACAGAACTCCCGTAAAGTGTTTCCTACACTCAGGATGCAGAACTCCTGTAAACTGCCTCTCACTACTTCCATTGTACAGAAATCCTGTAAGCTGCTTCTCTTTTACTCAGACTACTGAAAACCCGCATGGTGCGTAAGACTACTCCCATGCTACAGAACTCCCGTAAAGTGTTTCCTACACTCAGGATGCAGATCTCCTGTAAACTGCCTCTCACTACTTCCAATGTACAGAAATCCTGTAAGCTGCTTCTCTTTTACTCAAACTACTGAAAACCCGCATAGTGCGTAAGACTACTCCCATGCTACAGAACTCCCGTAAAGTGTTTCCTACACTCAGGATGCAGAACTCCTGTAAACTGCCTCTCACTACTTCCAATGTACAGAAATCCTGTAAGCTGCTTCTCTTTTACTCACACTACTGAAAACCCGCATAGTGCGTAAGACTACTCCCATGGTACAGAACTCCCGTAAAGTGTTTCCTACACTCAGGATGCAGAACTCCTGTAAACTGCTTCTCCGTATTTCCAATGTACAAAAACCCTGTAAGCTGCTTCTCTTTTACTCACACTACTGAAAACCCACATTGTGCGTAAGACTACTCCCATGCTACAGAACTACCGTAAAGTGTTTCCTACACTCAGGATGCAGAACTCCTGTAAACTGCCTCTCACTACTTCCATTGTACAGAAATCCTGTAAGCTGCTTCTCTTTCACTCAGACTACTGAAAACCCGCATTGTGCGTAAGACTACTCCCATGCTACAGAACTCCCGTAAAGTGTTTCCTACACTCAGGATGCAGAACTCCTGTAAACTGCCTCTCACTACTTATATTGTGCAGAAATCCTGTAAGCTGCTTCTCTTTTACTCAGACTACTGAAAACACGCATTGTGCGTAAGACTACTCCCATGCTACAGAACTCCCGTAAAGTGTTTCCTACACTCAGGATGCAGAACTCCTGTAAACTGCCTCTCACTACTTCCATTGTACAGAAATCCTGTAAGATGCTTCTCTTTCACTCAGACTACTGAAAACCCGCATAGTGCGTAAGACTACTCCCATGCTACAGAACTCCCGTAAAGTGTTTCCTACACTCAGGATGCAGAACTCCTGTAAACTGCCTCTCCGTACTTCCAATGTACAGAAACCCTGTAAGCTGTTTCTCTTTTACTCACACTACTGAAAACCCGCATTGTGCGTAAGACTACTCCCATGCTACAGAACTCCCGTAAAGTGTTTCCTACACTCAGGATGCAGAACTCCTGTAAACTGCCTCTCACTACTTCCATTGTACAGAAATCCTGTAAGCTGCTTCTCTTTTACTCAGACTACTGAAAACCCGCATGGTGCGTAAGACTACTCCCATGCTACAGAACTCCCGTAAAGTGTTTCCTACACTCAGGATGCAGATCTCCTGTAAACTGCCTCTCACTACTTCCAATGTACAGAAATCCTGTAAGCTGCTTCTCTTTTACTCAAACTACTGAAAACCCGCATAGTGCGTAAGACTACTCCCATGCTACAGAACTCCCGTAAAGTGTTTCCTACACTCAGGATGCAGAACTCCTGTAAACTGCCTCTCACTACTTCCAATGTACAGAAATCCTGTAAGCTGCTTCTCTTTTACTCACACTACTGAAAACCCGCATAGTGCGTAAGACTACTCCCATGGTACAGAACTCCCGTAAAGTGTTTCCTACACTCAGGATGCAGAACTCCTGTAAACTGCTTCTCCGTATTTCCAATGTACAAAAACCCTGTAAGCTGCTTCTCTTTTACTCACACTACTGAAAACCCACATTGTGCGTAAGACTACTCCCATGCTACAGAACTACCGTAAAGTGTTTCCTACACTCAGGATGCAGAACTCCTGTAAACTGCCTCTCACTACTTCCATTGTACAGAAATCCTGTAAGCTGCTTCTGTTTTACTCAGACTACTGAAAACCCGCATGGTGCGTAAGACTACTCCCATGGTACAGAACTCCCGTAAAGTGTTTCCTACACTCAGGATGCAGAACTCCTGTAAACTGCTTCTCCGTACTTCCAATGTACAGAAACCCTGTAAGCTGCTTCTCTTTTACTCACACTACTGAAAACCCACATTGTGCGTAAGACTACTCCCATGCTACAGAACTCCCGTAAAGTGTTTCCTACACTCAGGATGCAGAACTCCTGTAAACTGCCTCTCACTACTTCCAATGTACAGAAATCCTGTAAGCTGCTTCTCTTTTACTCAGACTACTGAAAACGCGCATGGTGCGTAAGACTACTCCCATGCTACAGAACTCCCGTAAAGTGTTTCCTCCACTCAGGATGCAGAACTCCTGTAAACTGCCTCTCCCTACTTCCAATGTACAGAAATCCTGTAAGCTGCTTCTCTTTTACTCAGACTACTGAAAACACGCATTGTGCGTAAGACTACTCCCATGCTACAGAACTCCCGTAAAGTGTTTCCTACACTCAGGATGCAGAACTCCTGTAAACTGCTTCTCCGTACTTCCAATGTACAGAAACCCTGTAAGCTGCTTCTCTTTTACTCACACTACTGAAAACCCACATTGTGCGTAAGACTACTCCCATGCTACAGAACTCCCGTAAAGTGTTTCCTACACTCAGGATGCAGAACTCCTGTAAACTGCCTCTCACTACTTCCAATGTACAGAAATCCTGTAAGCTGCTTCTGTTTTACTCAGACTACTGAAAACCCGCATGGTGCGTAAGACTACTCCCATGCTACAGAACTCCCGTAAAGTGTTTCCTCCACTCAGGATGCAGAACTCCTGTAAACTGCCTCTCCCTACTTCCAATGTACAGAAATCCTGTAAGCTGCTTCTCTTTTACTCAGACTACTGAAAACACGCATTGTGCGTAAGACTACTCCCATGCTACAGAACTCCCGTAAAGTGTTTCCTACACTCAGGATGCAGAACTCCTGTAAACTGCTTCTCCGTACTTCCAATGTACAGAAACCCTGTAAGCTGCTTCTCTTTTACTCACACTACTGAAAACCCACATTGTGCGTAAGACTACTCCCATGCTACAGAACTCCCGTAAAGTGTTTCCTACACTCAGGATGCAGAACTCCTGTAAACTGCCTCTCACTACTTCCAATGTACAGAAATCCTGTAAGCTGCTTCTGTTTTACTCAGACTACTGAAAACCCGCATGGTGCGTAAGACTACTCCCATGCTACAGAACTCCCGTAAAGTGTTTCCTACACTCAGGATGCAGAACTCCTGTAAACTGCTTCTCCGTACTTCCAATGTACAGAAATCCTGTAAGCTGCTTCTCTTTTACTCACACTACTGAAAACCCACATTGTGCGTAAGACTACTCCCATGCTACAGAACTCCCGTAAAGTGTTTCCTACACTCAGGATGCAGAACTCCTGTAAACTGCCTCTCCCTACTTCCATTGTACAGAAATCCTGTAAGCTGCTTCTGTTTTACTCAGACTACTGAAAACCCGCATGGTGCGTAAGACTACTCCCATGCTACAGAACTCCCGTAAAGTGTTTCCTACACTCAGGATGCAGAACTCCTGTAAACTGCCTCTCACTACTTATATTGTGCAGAAATCCTGTAAGCTGCTTCTCTTTTACTCAGACTACTGAAAACACGCATTGTGCGTAAGACTACTCCCATGCTACAGAACTCCCGTAAAGTGTTTCCTACACTCAGGATGCAGAACTCCTGTAAACTGCCTCTCACTACTTCCATTGTACAGAAATCCTGTAAGCTGCTTCTCTTTCACTCAGACTACTGAAAACCCGCATAGTGCGTAAGACTACTCCCATGCTACAGAACTCCCGTAAAGTGTTTCCTACACTCAGGATGCAGAACTCCTGTAAACTGCCTCTCCGTACTTCCAATGTACAGAAACCCTGTAAGCTGTTTCTCTTTTACTCACACTACTGAAAACCCGCATTGTGCGTAAGACTACTCCCATGCTACAGAACTCCCGTAAAGTGTTTCCTACACTCAGGATGCAGAACTCCTGTAAACTGCCTCTCACTACTTCCATTGTACAGAAATCCTGTAAGCTGCTTCTCTTTTACTCAGACTACTGAAAACCCGCATGGTGCGTAAGACTACTCCCATGCTACAGAACTCCCGTAAAGTGTTTCCTACACTCAGGATGCAGATCTCCTGTAAACTGCCTCTCACTACTTCCAATGTACAGAAATCCTGTAAGCTGCTTCTCTTTTACTCAAACTACTGAAAACCCGCATAGTGCGTAAGACTACTCCCATGCTACAGAACTCCCGTAAAGTGTTTCCTACACTCAGGATGCAGAACTCCTGTAAACTGCCTCTCACTACTTCCAATGTACAGAAATCCTGTAAGCTGCTTCTCTTTTACTCACACTACTGAAAACCCGCATAGTGCGTAAGACTACTCCCATGGTACAGAACTCCCGTAAAGTGTTTCCTACACTCAGGATGCAGAACTCCTGTAAACTGCTTCTCCGTATTTCCAATGTACAAAAACCCTGTAAGCTGCTTCTCTTTTACTCACACTACTGAAAACCCACATTGTGCGTAAGACTACTCCCATGCTACAGAACTACCGTAAAGTGTTTCCTACACTCAGGATGCAGAACTCCTGTAAACTGCCTCTCACTACTTCCATTGTACAGAAATCCTGTAAGCTGCTTCTCTTTCACTCAGACTACTGAAAACCCGCATTGTGCGTAAGACTACTCCCATGCTACAGAACTCCCGTAAAGTGTTTCCTACACTCAGGATGCAGAACTCCTGTAAACTGCCTCTCACTACTTATATTGTGCAGAAATCCTGTAAGCTGCTTCTCTTTTACTCAGACTACTGAAAACACGCATTGTGCGTAAGACTACTCCCATGCTACAGAACTCCCGTAAAGTGTTTCCTACACTCAGGATGCAGAACTCCTGTAAACTGCCTCTCACTACTTCCATTGTACAGAAATCCTGTAAGATGCTTCTCTTTCACTCAGACTACTGAAAACCCGCATAGTGCGTAAGACTACTCCCATGCTACAGAACTCCCGTAAAGTGTTTCCTACACTCAGGATGCAGAACTCCTGTAAACTGCCTCTCCGTACTTCCAATGTACAGAAACCCTGTAAGCTGTTTCTCTTTTACTCACACTACTGAAAACCCGCATTGTGCGTAAGACTACTCCCATGCTACAGAACTCCCGTAAAGTGTTTCCTACACTCAGGATGCAGAACTCCTGTAAACTGCCTCTCACTACTTCCATTGTACAGAAATCCTGTAAGCTGCTTCTCTTTTACTCAGACTACTGAAAACCCGCATGGTGCGTAAGACTACTCCCATGCTACAGAACTCCCGTAAAGTGTTTCCTACACTCAGGATGCAGATCTCCTGTAAACTGCCTCTCACTACTTCCAATGTACAGAAATCCTGTAAGCTGCTTCTCTTTTACTCAAACTACTGAAAACCCGCATAGTGCGTAAGACTACTCCCATGCTACAGAACTCCCGTAAAGTGTTTCCTACACTCAGGATGCAGAACTCCTGTAAACTGCCTCTCACTACTTCCAATGTACAGAAATACTGTAAGCTGCTTCTCTTTTACTCACACTACTGAAAACCCGCATAGTGCGTAAGACTACTCCCATGGTACAGAACTCCCGTAAAGTGTTTCCTACACTCAGGATGCAGAACTCCTGTAAACTGCTTCTCCGTATTTCCAATGTACAAAAACCCTGTAAGCTGCTTCTCTTTTACTCACACTACTGAAAACCCACATTGTGCGTAAGACTACTCCCATGCTACAGAACTACCGTAAAGTGTTTCCTACACTCAGGATGCAGAACTCCTGTAAACTGCCTCTCACTACTTCCATTGTACAGAAATCCTGTAAGCTGCTTCTGTTTTACTCAGACTACTGAAAACCCGCATGGTGCGTAAGACTACTCCCATGGTACAGAACTCCCGTAAAGTGTTTCCTACACTCAGGATGCAGAACTCCTGTAAACTGCTTCTCCGTACTTCCAATGTACAGAAACCCTGTAAGCTGCTTCTCTTTTACTCACACTACTGAAAACCCACATTGTGCGTAAGACTACTCCCATGCTACAGAACTCCCGTAAAGTGTTTCCTACACTCAGGATGCAGAACTCCTGTAAACTGCCTCTCACTACTTCCAATGTACAGAAATCCTGTAAGCTGCTTCTCTTTTACTCAGACTACTGAAAACGCGCATGGTGCGTAAGACTACTCCCATGCTACAGAACTCCCGTAAAGTGTTTCCTCCACTCAGGATGCAGAACTCCTGTAAACTGCCTCTCCCTACTTCCAATGTACAGAAATCCTGTAAGCTGCTTCTCTTTTACTCAGACTACTGAAAACACGCATTGTGCGTAAGACTACTCCCATGCTACAGAACTCCCGTAAAGTGTTTCCTACACTCAGGATGCAGAACTCCTGTAAACTGCTTCTCCGTACTTCCAATGTACAGAAACCCTGTAAGCTGCTTCTCTTTTACTCACACTACTGAAAACCCACATTGTGCGTAAGACTACTCCCATGCTACAGAACTCCCGTAAAGTGTTTCCTACACTCAGGATGCAGAACTCCTGTAAACTGCCTCTCACTACTTCCAATGTACAGAAATCCTGTAAGCTGCTTCTGTTTTACTCAGACTACTGAAAACCCGCATGGTGCGTAAGACTACTCCCATGCTACAGAACTCCCGTAAAGTGTTTCCTCCACTCAGGATGCAGAACTCCTGTAAACTGCCTCTCCCTACTTCCAATGTACAGAAATCCTGTAAGCTGCTTCTCTTTTACTCAGACTACTGAAAACACGCATTGTGCGTAAGACTACTCCCATGCTACAGAACTCCCGTAAAGTGTTTCCTACACTCAGGATGCAGAACTCCTGTAAACTGCTTCTCCGTACTTCCAATGTACAGAAACCCTGTAAGCTGCTTCTCTTTTACTCACACTACTGAAAACCCACATTGTGCGTAAGACTACTCCCATGCTACAGAACTCCCGTAAAGTGTTTCCTACACTCAGGATGCAGAACTCCTGTAAACTGCCTCTCACTACTTCCAATGTACAGAAATCCTGTAAGCTGCTTCTGTTTTACTCAGACTACTGAAAACCCGCATGGTGCGTAAGACTACTCCCATGCTACAGAACTCCCGTAAAGTGTTTCCTACACTCAGGATGCAGAACTCCTGTAAACTGCTTCTCCGTACTTCCAATGTACAGAAATCCTGTAAGCTGCTTCTCTTTTACTCACACTACTGAAAACCCACATTGTGCGTAAGACTACTCCCATGCTACAGAACTCCCGTAAAGTGTTTCCTACACTCAGGATGCAGAACTCCTGTAAACTGCCTCTCACTACTTCCAATGTACAGAAATCCTGTAAGCTGCTTCTCTTTTACTCACACTACTGAAAACCCGCTTAGTGCGTAAGACTACTCCCATGCTACAGAACTCCCGTAAAGTGTTTCCTACACTCAGGATGCAGAACTGCTGTAAACTGCCTCTCACTACTTCCAATGTACAGAAATCCTGTAAGCTGCTTCTCTTTTACTCAGACTACTGAAAACCCGCATAGTGCGTAAGACTACTCCCATGCTACAGAACTCCCGTAAAGTGTTTCCTACACTCAGGATGCAGAACTCCTGTAAACTGCCTCTCACTACTTCCAATGTACAGAAACCCTGTAAGCTGTTTCTCTTTTACTCACACTACTGAAAACCCGCATTGTGCGTAAGACTACTCCCATGCTACAGAACTCCCGTAAAGTGTTTCCTACACTCAGGATGCAGAACTCCTGTAAACTGCCTCTCCCTACTTCCATTGTACAGAAATCCTGTAAGCTGCTTCTGTTTTACTCAGACTACTGAAAACCCGCATGGTGCGTAAGACTACTCCCATGCTACAGAACTCCCGTAAAGTGTTTCCTACACTCAGGATGCAGAACTCCTGTAAACTGCCTCTCACTACTTATATTGTACAGAAATCCTTTAAGCTGCTTCTCTTTTACTCAAACTACTGAAAACCCGCATAGTGCGTAAGACTACTCCCATGCTACAGAACTCCCGTATAGTGTTTCCTACACTCAGGATGCAGAACTCCTGTAAACTGCCTCTCCGTACTTCCAATGTACAGAAACCCTGTAAGCTGCTTCTCTTTTACTCACACTACTGAAAACCCGCATTGTGCGTAAGACTACTCCCATGCTACAGAACTCCCGTAAAGTGTTTCCTACACTCAGGATGCAGAACTCCTGTAAACTGCCTCTCACTACTTCCATTGTACAGAAATCCAGTAAGCTGCTTCTCTTTCACTCCGACTACTGAAAACCCGCATAGTGCGTAAGACTACTCCCATGCTACAGAACTCCCGTAAAGTGTTTCCTACACTCAGGATGCAGAACTCCTGTAAACTGCCTCTCACTACTTCCAATGTACAGAAATCCTGTAAGCTGCTTCTCTTTTACTCAGACTACTGAAAACACGCATAGTGCGTAAGACTACTCCCATGCTACAGAACTCCCGTAAAGTGTTTCCTACACTCAGGATGCAGAACTCCTGTAAACTGCCTCTCACTACTTCCATTGTACAGAAATCCTGTAAGCTGCTTCTCTTTTACTCACACTACTGAAAACCCGCATGGTGCGTAAGACTACTCCCATGCTACAGAACTCCTGCAAAGTGTTTCCTACACTCAGGATGCAGAACTCCTGTAAACTGCCTCTCACTACTTCCAATGTACAGAAATCCTGTAAGCTGCTTCTCTTTCACTCAGACTACTGAAAACCCGCATAGTGCGTAAGACTACTCCCATGCTACAGAACTCCCGTAAAGTGTTTCCTACACTCAGGATGCAGAACTCCTGTAAACTGCCTCTCCGTACTTCCAATGTACAGAAATCCTGTAAGCTGCTTCTCTTTTACTCAGACTACTGAAAACCCGCATAGTGCGTAAGACTACTCCCATGCTACAGAACTCCCGTAAAGTGTTTCCTACACTCAGGATGCAGAACTCCTGTAAACTGCCTCTCACTACTTCCATTGTACAGAAATCCTGTAAGCTGCTTCTCTTTCACTCAGACTACTGAAAACCCGCATAGTGCGTAAGACTACTCCCATGCTACAGAACTCTCGTAAAGTGTTTCCTACACTCAGGATGCAGAACTCCTGTAAACTGCCTCTCCGTACTTCCAATGTACAGAAACCCTGTAAGCTGTTTCTCTTTTACTCACACTACTGAAAACCCGCATGGTGCGTAAGACTACTCACATGCTACAGAACTCCCGTAAAGTGTTTCCTACACTCAGGATGCAGAACTCCTGTAAACTGCCTCTCACTACTTCCATTGTACAGAAATCCTGTAAGCTGCTTCTCTTTCACTCAGACTACTGAAAACCCGCATGGTGCGTAAGACTACTCCCATGCTACAGAACTCCCGTAAAGTGTTTCCTACACTCAGGATGCAGAACTCCTGTAAACTGCCTCTCACTACTTCCAATGTACAGAAATCCTGTAAGCTGCTTCTCTTTTACTCAGACTACTGAAAACCCGCATAGTGCGTAAGACTACTCCCATGCTACAGAACTCCCGTAAAGTGTTTCCTACACTCAGGATGCAGAACTCCTGTAAACTGCCTCTCCCTACTTCCAATGTACAGAAATCCTGTAAGCTGCTTCTCTTTTACTCAGACTACTGAAAACACGCATAGTGCGTAAGACTACTCCCATGCTACAGAACTCCCTAAAGTGTTTCCTACACTCAGGATGCAGAACTCCTGTAAACTGCTTCTCCGTACTTCCAATGTACAGAAACCCTGTAAGCTGCTTCTCTTTTACTCACACTACTGAAAACCCACATTGTGCGTAAGACTACTCCCATGCTACAGAACTCCCGTAAAGTGTTTCCTACACTCAGGATGCAGAACTCCTGTAAACTGCCTCTCACTACTTCCATTGTACAGAAATCCTGTAAGCTGCTTCTGTTTTACTCAGACTACTGAAAACCCGCATGGTGCGTAAGACTACTCCCATGCTACAGAACTCCCGTAAAGTGTTTCCTACACTCAGGATGCAGAACTCCTGTAAACTGCTTCTCCGTACTTCCAATGTACAGAAACCCTGTAAGCTGCTTCTCTTTTACTCACACTACTGAAAACCCACATTGTGCGTAAGACTACTACCATGCTACAGAACTCCCGTAAAGTGTTTCCTACACTCAGGATGCAGAACTCCTGTAAACTACCTCTCACTAATTCCAATGTACAGAAATCCTGTAAGCTGCTTCTCTTTTACTCACACTACTGAAAACCCGCATATTGCGTAAGACTACTCCCATGCTACAGAACTCCCGTAAAGTGTTTCCTACACTCAGGATGCAGAACTGCTGTAAACTGCCTCTCACTACTTCCATTGTACAGAAATCCTGTAAGCTGCTTCTCTTTCACTCAGACTACTGAAAACCCGCATAGTGCGTAAGACTACTCCCATGCTACAGAACTCCCGTAAAGTGTTTCCTACACTCAGGATGCAGAACTCCTGTAAACTGCCTCTCCGTACTTTCAATGTACAGAAATCCTGTAAGCTGCTTCTCTTTTACTCACACTACTGAAAACCCGCATTGTGCGTAAGACTAATCCCATGCTACAGAACTCCCGTAAAGTGTTTCCTACACTCAGGATGCAGAACTCCTGTAAACTGCCTCTCACTACTTCCATTGTACAGAAATCCAGTAAGCTGCTTCTCTTTCACTCAGACTACTGAAAACCCGCATAGTGCGTAAGACTACTCCCATGCTACAGAACTCCCGTAAAGTGTTTCCTACACTCAGGATGCAGAACTCCTGTAAACTGCCTCTCCGTACTTTCAATGTACAGAAACCCTGTAAGCTGCTTCTCTTTTACTCACACTACTGAAAACCCGCATTGTGCGTAAGACTAATCCCATGCTACAGAACTCCCGTAAAGTGTTTCCTACACTCAGGATGCAGAACTCCTGTAAACTGCCTCTCACTACTTCCATTGTACAGAAATCCTGTAAGCTGCTTCTCTTTTACTCACACTACTGAAAACCCGCATGGTGCGTAAGACTACTCCCATGCTACAGAACTCCTGCAAAGAGTTTCCTACACTCAGGATGCAGAACTCCTGTAAACTGCCTCTCACTACTTCCAATGTACAGAAATCCTGTAAGCTGCTTCTCTTTCACTCAGACTACTGAAAACCCGCATAGTGCGTAAGACTACTCCCATGCTACAGAACTCCCGTAAAGTGTTTCCTACACTCAGGATGCAGAACTCCTGTAAACTGCCTCTCCGTACTTCCAATGTACAGAAATCCTGTAAGCTGCTTCTCTTTTACTCAGACTACTGAAAACCCGCATAGTGCGTAAGACTACTCCCATGCTACAGAACTCCCGTAAAGTGTTTCCTACACTCAGGATGCAGAACTCCTGTAAACTGCCTCTCACTACTTCCATTGTACAGAAACCCTGTAAGCTGCTTCTCTTTTACTCACACTACTGAAAACCCGCATGGTGCGTAAGACTACTCCCATGCTACAGAACTCCCGTAAAGTGTTTCCTACACTCAGGATGCAGAACTCCTGTAAACTGCCTCTCACTACTTCCATTGTACAGAAATCCTGTAAGCTGCTTCTCTTTCACTCAGACTACTGAAAACCCGCATAGTGCGTAAGACTACTCCCATGCTACAGAACTCTCGTAAAGTGTTTCCTACACTCAGGATGCAGAACTCCTGTAAACTGCCTCTCCGTACTTCCAATGTACAGAAACCCTGTAAGCTGTTTCTCTTTTACTCACACTACTGAAAACCCGCATGGTGCGTAAGACTACTCACATGCTACAGAACTCCCGTAAAGTGTTTCCTACACTCAGGATGCAGAACTCCTGTAAACTGCCTCTCACTACTTCCATTGTACAGAAATCCTGTAAGCTGCTTCTCTTTCACTCAGACTACTGAAAACCCGCATGGTGCGTAAGACTACTCCCATGCTACAGAACTCCCGTAAAGTGTTTCCTACACTCAGGATGCAGAACTCCTGTAAACTGCCTCTCACTACTTCCAATGTACAGAAATCCTGTAAGCTGCTTCTCTTTTACTCAGACTACTGAAAACCCGCATAGTGCGTAAGACTACTCCCATGCTACAGAACTCCCGTAAAGTGTTTCCTACACTCAGGATGCAGAACTCCTGTAAACTGCCTCTCCCTACTTCCAATGTACAGAAATCCTGTAAGCTGCTTCTCTTTTACTCAGACTACTGAAAACACGCATAGTGCGTAAGACTACTCCCATGCTACAGAACTCCCGTAAAGTGTTTCCTACACTCAGGATGCAGAACTCCTGTAAACTGCTTCTCCGTACTTCCAATGTACAGAAACCCTGTAAGCTGCTTCTCTTTTACTCACACTACTGAAAACCCACATTGTGCGTAAGACTACTCCCATGCTACAGAACTCCCGTAAAGTGTTTCCTACACTCAGGATGCAGAACTCCTGTAAACTGCCTCTCACTACTTCCATTGTACAGAAATCCTGTAAGCTGCTTCTGTTTTACTCAGACTACTGAAAACCCGCATGGTGCGTAAGACTACTCCCATGCTACAGAACTCCCGTAAAGTGTTTCCTACACTCAGGATGCAGAACTCCTGTAAACTGCCTCTGCGTACTTCCAATGTACAGAAACTCTGTAAGCTGTTTCTCTTTTACTCACACTACTGAAAACCCGCATTGTGCGTAAGACTACTCCCATGCTACAGAACTCCCGTAAAGTGTTTCCTACACTCAGGATGCAGAACTCCTGTAAACTGCCTCTCACTACTTCCATTGTACAGAAATCCTGTAAGCTGCTTCTGTTTTACTCAGACTACTGAAAACCCGCATGGTGCGTAAGACTACTCCCATGCTACAGAACTCCCGTAAAGTGTTTCCTACACTCAGGATGCAGAACTCCTGTAAACTGCCTCTCCCTACTTCCAATGTACAGAAATCCTGTAAGCTGCTTCTCTTTTACTCAGACTACTGAAAACACGCATTGTGCGTAAGACTACTCCCATGCTACAGAACTCCCGTAAAGTGTTTCCTACACTCAGGATGCAGAACTCCTGTAAACTGCTTCTCCGTACTTCCAATGTACAGAAACCCTGTAAGCTGCTTCTCTTTTACTCACACTACTGAAAACCCACATTGTGCGTAAGACTACTCCCATGCTACAGAACTCCCGTAAAGTGTTTCCTACACTCAGGATGCAGAACTCCTGTAATCTGCCTCTCACTACTTCCATTGTACAGAAATCCTGTAAGCTGCTTCTGTTTTGCTCAGACTACTGAAAACCCGCATGGTGCGTAAGACTACTCCCATGCTACAGAACTCCCGTAAAGTGTTTCCTACACTCAGGATGCAGAACTCCTGTAAACTGCCTCTCACTACTTCCAATGTACAGAAATCCTGTAAGCTGCTTCTCTTTTACTCAGACTACTGAAAACCCGCATAGTGCGTAAGACTACTCCCATGCTACAGAACTCCCGTAAAGTGTTTCCTACACTCAGGATGCAGAACTCCTGTAAACTGCCTCTCCGTACTTCCAATGTACAGAAATCCTGTAAGCTGCTTCTCTTTTACTCAGACTACTGAAAACACGCATAGTGCGTAAGCCTACTCCCATGCTACAGAACTCCCGTAAAGTGTTTCCTACACTCAGGATGCAGAACTCCTGTAAACTGCCTCTCACTACTTCCAATGTACAGAAATCCTGTAAGCTGCTTCTCTTTTACTCACACTACTGAAAACCCACATTGTGCGTAAGACAACTCCCATGCTACAGAACTCCCGTAAAGTGTTTCCTACACTCAGGATGCAGAACTCCTCTAATCTGCCTCTCACTACTTCCATTGTACAGAAATCCTGTAAGCTGCTTCTGTTTTACTCAGACTACTGAAAACCCGCATGGTGCGTAAGACTACTCCCATGCTACAGAACTCCCGTAAAGTGTTTCCTACACTCAGGATGCAGAACTCCTGTAAACTGCCTCTCACTACTTATATTGTACAGAAATCCTTTAAGCTGCTTCTCTTTTACTCAAACTACTGAAAACCCGCATAGTGCGTAAGACTACTCCCATGCTACAGAACTCCCGTATAGTGTTTCCTACACTCAGGATGCAGAACTCCTGTAAACTGCCTCTCCGTACTTCCAATGTACAGAAACCCTGTAAGCTGCTTCTCTTTTACTCACACTACTGAAAACCCGCATTGTGCGTAAGACTACTCCCATGCTACAGAACTCCCGTAAAGTGTTTCCTACACTCAGGATGCAGAACTCCTGTAAACTGCCTCTCACTACTTCCATTGTACAGAAATCCAGTAAGCTGCTTCTCTTTCACTCAGACTACTGAAAACCCGCATAGTGCGTAAGACTACTCCCATGCTACAGAACTCCCGTAAAGTGTTTCCTACACTCAGGATGCAAAACTCCTGTAAACTGCCTCTCTGTACTTTCAATGTACAGAAACCCTGTAAGCTGCTTCTCTTTTACTCACACTACTGAAAACCCGCATTGTGCGTAAGACTAATCCCATGCTACAGAACTCCCGTAAAGTGTTTCCTACACTCAGGATGCAGAACTCCTGTAAACTGCCTCTCACTACTTCCATTGTACAGAAATCCTGTAAGCTGCTTCTCTTTTACTCACACTACTGAAAACCCGCATGGTGCGTAAGACTACTCCCATGCTACAGAACTCCTGCAAAGTGTTTCCTACACTCAGGATGCAGAACTCCTGTAAACTGCCTCTCACTACTTCCAATGTACAGAAATCCTGTAAGCTGCTTCTCTTTCACTCAGACTACTGAAAACCCGCATAGTGCGTAAGACTACTCCCATGCTACAGAACTCTCGTAAAGTGTTTCCTACACTCAGGATGCAGAACTCCTGTAAACTGCCTCTCCGTACTTCCAATGTACAGAAACCCTGTAAGCTGTTTCTCTTTTACTCACACTACTGAAAACCCGCATGGTGCGTAAGACTACTCACATGCTACAGAACTCCCGTAAAGTGTTTCCTACACTCAGGATGCAGAACTCCTGTAAACTGCCTCTCACTACTTCCATTGTACAGAAATCCTGTAAGCTGCTTCTCTTTCACTCAGACTACTGAAAACCCGCATGGTGCGTAAGACTACTCCCATGCTACAGAACTCCCGTAAAGTGTTTCCTACACTCAGGATGCAGAACTCCTGTAAACTGCCTCTCACTACTTCCAATGTACAGAAATCCTATAAGCTGCTTCTCTTTTACTCAGACTACTGAAAACCCGCATAGTGCGTAAGACTACTCCCATGCTACAGAACTCCCGTAAAGTGTTTCCTACACTCAGGATGCAGAACTCCTGTAAACTGCCTCTCACTACTTCCATTGTACAGAAATCCTGTAAGCTGCTTCACTTTTACTCAGACTACTGAAAACCCGCATGGTGCGTAAGACTACTCCCATGCTACAGAACTCCCGTAAAGTGTTTCCTACACTCAGGATGAAGAACTCCTGTAAACTGCCTCTCACTACTTATATTGTACAGAAATCCTGTAAGCTGCTTCTCTTTTACTCAGACTACTGAAAACCCGCATAGTGCGTAAGACTACTCCCATGCTACAGAACTCCCGTAAAGTGTTTCCTACACTCAGGATGCAGAACTCCTGTAAACTGCCTCTCACTACTTCCATTGTACAGAAATCCTGTAAGCTGCTTCTCTTTTACTCAGACTACTGAAAACCCGCATGGTGCGTAAGACTACTCCCATGCTACAGAACTCCTGTAAAGTGTTTCTTACACTCAGGATGCAGAACTCCTGTAAACTGCCTCTCACTACTTCCAATGTACAGAAATCCTGTAAGCTGCTTCTCTTTTACTCAGACTACTGAAAACCCGCATAGTGCGTAAGACTACTCCCATGCTACAGAACTCCCGTAAAGTGTTTCCTACACTCAGGATGCAGAACTCCTGTAAACTGCCTCTCACTACTTCCAATGTACAGAAATCCTGTAAGCTGCTTCTCTTTTACTCAGACTACTGAAAACACGCATAGTGCGTAAGACTACTCCCATGCTACAGAACTCCCGTAAAGTGTTTCCTACACTCAGGATGCAGAACTCCTGTAAACTGCTTCCCCGTACTTCCAATGTACAGAAACCCTGTAAGCTGCTTCTCTTTTACTCACACTACTGAAAACCCACATTGTGCGTAAGACTACTCCCATGCTACAGAACTCCCGTAAAGTGTTTCCTACACTCAGGATGCAGAACTCCTGTAATCTGCCTCTCACTACTTCCATTGTACAGAAATCCTGTAAGCTGCTTCTGTTTTACTCAGACTACTGAAAACCCGCATGGTGCGTAAGACTACTCCCATGCTACAGAACTCCCGTAAAGTGTTTCCTACACTCAGGATGCAGAACTCCTGTAAACTGCCTCTCACTACTTCCATTGTACAGAAATCCTGTAAGCTGCTTCTCTTTTACTCAGACTACTGAAAACCCGCATAGTGCGTAAGACTACTCCCATGCTACAGAACTCCCGTAAAGTGTTTCCTACATTCAGGATGCAGAACTCCTGTAAACTGCCTCTCACTACTTCCAATGTACAGAAATCCTGTAAGCTGCTTCTCTTTTACTCACACTACTGAAAACCCGCATAGTCTGTAAGACTACTCCCATGCTACAGAACTCCCGTAAAGTGTTTCCTACACTCAGGATGCAGAACTCCTGTAAACTGCCTCTCACTACTTCCAATGTACAGAAATCCTGTAAGCTGCTTCTCTTTTACTCACACTACTGAATACCCGCATTGTGCGTATGACTACTCCCATGCTACAGAACTCCCGTAAAGTGTTTCCTACACTCAGGATGCAGAACTCCTGTAAACTGCCTCTCACTACTTCCATTGTACAGAAATCCAGTAAGCTGCTTTTCTTTCACTCAGACTACTGAAAACCCGCATGGTGCGTAAGACTACTCCCATGCTACAGAACTCCCGTAAAGTGTTTCCTACACTCAGGATGCAGAACTCCTGTAAACTGCCTCTGACTACTTCCATTGTACAGAAATCCTGAAAGCTGCTTCTCTTTCACTCAGACTACTGAAAACCCGCATAGTGCGTAAGACTACTCCCATGCTACAGAACTCCCGTAAAGTGTTTCCTACACTCAGGATGCAGAACTCCTGTAAACTGCCTCTCCCTACTTCCAATGTACAGAAATCCTGTAAGCTGCTTCTCTTTTACTCACACTACTGAAAACCCGCATGGTGCGTATGACTACTCCCATGCTACAGAACTCCCGTAAAGTGTTTCCTACACTCAGGATGCAGAACTCCTGTAAACTGCTTCTCCGTACTTCCAATGTACAGAAAAAATGTAAGCTGCTTCTCTTTTACTCACACTACTGAAAACCCACATTGTGCGTAAGACTACTCCCATGCTACAGAACTCCCGTAAAGTGTTTCCTACACTCAGGATGCAGAACTCCTGTAAACTGCCTCTCACTACTTCCATTGTACAGAAATCCTGTAAGCTGCTTCTCTTTCACTCAGACTACTGAAAACCCGCATAGTGCGTAAGACTACTCCCATGCTACAGAACTCCCGTAAAGTGTTTCCTACACTCAGGATGCAGAACTCCTGTAAACTGCCTCTCCGTACTTCCAATGTACAGAAACCCTGTAAGATGTTTCTCTTTTACTCACACTACTGAAAACCCGCATTGTGCGTAAGACTACTCCCATGCTACAGAACTCCCGTAAAGTGTTTCCTACACTCAGGATGCAGAACTCCTGTAAACTGCCTCTCACTACTTCCATTGTACAGAAATCCTGTAAGCTGCTTCTCTTTCACTCAGACTACTGAAAACCCGCATAGTGCGTAAGACTACTCCCATGCTACAGAACTCCCGTAAAGTGTTTCCTACACTCAGGATGCAGAACTCCTGTAAACTGCCTCCCACTATTTCCATTGTACAGAAATCCTGTAAGCTGCTTCTCTTTCACTCAGACTACTGAAAACCCGCATAGTGCGTAAGACTACTCCCATGCTACAGAACTCCCGTAAAGTGTTTCCTACACTCAGGATGCCGAACTCCTGTAAACTGCCTCTCCGTACTTCCAACGTACAGAAACCCTGTAAGCTGTTTCTCTTTTACTCACACTACTGAAAATCCGCATTGTGCGTAAGACTACTCCCATGCTACAGAACTCCCGTAAAGTGTTTCCTACACTCAGGATGCAGAACTCCTGTAAACTGCCTCTCACTACTTCCATTGTACAGAAATCCTGTAAGCTGCTTCTGTTTTACTCAGACTACTGAAAACGCGCATGGTGCGTAAGACTACTCCCATGCTACAGAACTCCCGTAAAGTGTTTCTTACACTCAGGATGCAGAACTCCTGTAAACTGCCTCTCACTACTTCCATTGTACAGAAAGCCAGTAAGCTGCTTCTCTTTCACTCAGACTACTGAAAACCCGCATGGTGCGTAAGACTACTCCCATGCTACAGAACTCCCGTAAAGTGTTTCCTACACTCAGGATGCAGAACTCCTGTAAACTGCCTCTCACTACTTCCATTGTACAGAAATCCTGTAAGCTGCTTCTCTTTCACTCAGACTACTGAAAACCCGCATAGTGCGTAAGACTACTCCCATGCTACAGAACTCCCGTAAAGTGTTTCCTCCACTCAGGATGCAGAACTCCTGTAAACTGCTTCTCCGTACTTCCAATGTACAGAAACCCTGTAAGCTGCTTCTCTTTTACTCACACTACTGAAAACCCACATTGTGCGTAAGACTACTCCCATGCTACAGAACTCCCGTAAAGTGTTTCCTACACTCAGGATGCAGAACTCCTGTAAACTGCCTCTCACTACTTCCAATGTACAGAAATCCTGTAAGCTGCTTCTCTTTTACTCAGACTACTGAAAACCCGCATAGTGAGTAAGACTACTCCCATGCTACAGAACTCCCGTAAAGTGTTTCCTACACTCAGGATGCAGAACTCCTGTAAACTGCCTCTCACTACTTATATTGTACAGAAATCCTGTAAGCTGCTTCTCTTTTACTCAGACTACTGAAAACCCGCATGGTGCGTAAGACTACTCCCATGCTACAGAACTCCCGTAAAGTGTTTCCTACACTCAGGATGCAGAACTCCTGTAAACTGCCTCCCACTACTTCCATTGTACAGAAATCCTGTAAGCTGCTTCTCTTTCACTCAGACTACTGAAAACCCGCATAGTTCGTAAGACTACTCCCATGCTACAGAACTCCGATAATGTGTTTCCTACACTCAGGATGCAGAACTCCTGTAAACTGCCTCTCCGTACTTCCAATGTACAGAAACCCTGTAAGCTGTTTCTCTTTTACTCACACTACTGAAAACCCGCATAGTGCGTAAGACTACTCCCATGCTACAGAACTCCCGTAAAGTGTTTCCTACACTCAGGATGCAGAACTCCTGTAAACTGCCTCTCACTACTTATATTGTACAGAAATCCTGTAAGCTGCTTCTCTTTTACTCAGACTACTGAAAACCCGCATTGTGCGTAAGACTACTCCCATGCTACAGAACTCCCGTAAAGTGTTTCCTACACTCAGGATGCAGAACTCCTGTAAACTGCCTCTCCGTACTTCCAATGTACAGAAACCCTGTAAGCTGCTTCTCTTTTACTCACACTACTGAAAATCCGCATTGTGCGTAAGACTACTCCCATGCTACAGAACTCCCGTAAAGTGTTTCCTACACTCAGGATGCAGAACTCCTGTAAACTGCCTCTCACTACTTCCATTGTACAGAAATCCTGTAAGCTGCTTCTGTTTTACTCAGACTACTGAAAACGCGCATGGTGCGTAAGACTACTCCCATGCTACAGAACTCCCGTAAAGTGTTTCTTACACTCAGGATGCAGAACTCCTGTAAACTGCCTCTCACTACTTCCATTGTACAGAAAGCCAGTAAGCTGCTTCTCTTTCACTCAGACTACTGAAAACCCGCATGGTGCGTAAGACTACTCCCATGCTACAGAACTCCCGTAAAGTGTTTCCTACACTCAGGATGCAGAACTCCTGTAAACTGCCTCTCACTACTTCCATTGTACAGAAATCCTGTAAGCTGCTTCTCTTTCACTCAGACTACTGAAAACCCGCATAGTGCGTAAGACTACTCCCATGCTACAGAACTCCCGTAAAGTGTTTCCTCCACTCAGGATGCAGAACTCCTGTAAACTGCTTCTCCGTACTTCCAATGTACAGAAACCCTGTAAGCTGCTTCTCTTTTACTCACACTACTGAAAACCCACATTGTGCGTAAGACTACTCCCATGCTACAGAACTCCCGTAAAGTGTTTCCTACACTCAGGATGCAGAACTCCTGTAAACTGCCTCTCACTACTTCCAATGTACAGAAATCCTGTAAGCTGCTTCTCTTTTACTCAGACTACTGAAAACCCGCATAGTGCGTAAGACTACTCCCATGCTACAGAACTCCCGTAAAGTGTTTCCTACACTCAGGATGCAGAACTCCTGTAAACTGCCTCTCACTACTTATATTGTACAGAAATCCTGTAAGCTGCTTCTCTTTTACTCAGACTACTGAAAACCCGCATGGTGCGTAAGACTACTCCCATGCTACAGAACTCCCGTAAAGTGTTTCCTACACTCAGGATGCAGAACTCCTGTAAACTGCCTCCCACTACTTCCATTGTACAGAAATCCTGTAAGCTGCTTCTCTTTCACTCAGACTACTGAAAACCCGCATAGTTCGTAAGACTACTCCCATGCTACAGAACTCCCGTAAAGTGTTTCCTACACTCAGGATGCAGAACTCCTGTAAACTGCCTCTCCGTACTTCCAATGTACAGAAACCCTGTAAGCTGTTTCTCTTTTACTCACACTACTGAAAACCCGCATAGTGCGTAAGACTACTCCCATGCTACAGAACTCCCGTAAAGTGTTTCCTACACTCAGGATGCAGAACTCCTGTAAACTGCCTCTCACTACTTATATTGTACAGAAATCCTGTAAGCTGCTTCTCTTTTACTCAGACTACTGAAAACCCGCATTTTGCGTAAGACTACTCCCATGCTACAGAACTCCCGTAAAGTGTTTCCTACACTCAGGATGCAGAACTCCTGTAAACTGCCTCTCCGTACTTCCAATGTACAGAAACCCTGTAAGCTGCTTCTCTTTTACTCACACTACTGAAAACCCGCATTGTGCGCAAGACTACTCCCATGCTACAGAACTCCCGTAAAGTGTTTCCTACACTCAGGATGCAGAACTCCTATAAACTGCCTCTCACTACTTCCATTGTACAGAAATCCTGTAAGCTGCTTCTGTTTTACTCACACTACTGAAAACCCGCATACTGCGTAAGACTACTCCCATGCTACAGAACTCCCGCAAAGTGTTTCCTACACTCAGGATGCAGATCTCCTGTAAACTGCCTCTCACTACTTCCAATGTACAGAAATCCTGTAAGCTGCTTCTCTTTTACTCAGACTACTGAAAACCCGCATAATGCGTAAGACTACTCCCATGCTACAGAACTCCCGTAAAGTGTTTCCTACACTCAGGATGCAGAACTCCTGTAAACTGCTTCTCCGTACTTCCAATGTACAGAAACCCTGTAAGCTGCTTCTCTTTTACTCACACTACTGAAAACCCACATTGTGCGTAAGACTACTCCCATGCTACAGAACTCCCGTAAAGTGTTTCCTACACTCAGGATGCAGAACTCCTGTAAACTGCTTCTCCGTACTTCCAACGTACAGAAACCCTGTAAGCTGCTTCTCTTTTACTCAGACTACTGAAAATCCGCATTGTGCGTAAGACTACTCCCATGCTACAGAACTCCCGTAAAGTGTTTCCTACACTCAGGATGCAGAACTCCTGTAAACTGCCTCTCACTACTTCCATTGTACAGAAATCCTGTAAGCTGCTTCTGTTTTACTCAGACTACTGAAAACGCGCATGGTGCGTAAGACTACTCCCATGCTACAGAACTCCCGTAAAGTGTTTCTTACACTCAGGATGCAGAACTCCTGTAAACTGCCTCTCACTACTTCCAATGTACAGAAATCCTGTAAGCTGCTTCTCTTTTACTCAGACTACTGAAAACCCGCATAGTGCGTAAGACTACTCCCATGCTACAGAACTCCCGTAAAGTGTTTCCTACACTCAGGATGCAGAACTCCTGTAAACTGCCTCTCCCTACTTCCAATGTACAGAAATCCTGTAAGCTGCTTCTCTTTTACTCAGACTACTGAAAACACGCATAGTGCGTAAGACTACTCCCATGCTACAGAACTCCCGTAAAGTGTTTCCTCCACTCAGGATGCAGAACTCCTGTAAACTGCTTCTCCGTACTTCCAATGTACAGAAACCCTGTAAGCTGCTTCTCTTTTACTCACACTACTGAAAACCCACATTGTGCGTAAGACTACTCCCATGCTACAGAACTCCCGTAAAGTGTTTCCTACACTCAGGATGCAGAACTCCTGTAAACTGCCTCTCACTACTTCCATTGTACAGAAATCCTGTAAGCTGCTTCTCTTTCACTCAGACTACTGAAAACCCGCATAGTGCGTAAGACTACTCCCATGCTACAGAACTCCCGTAAAGTGTTTCCTACACTCAGGATGCAGAACTCCTGTAAACTGCTTCTCCGTACTTCCAATGTACAGAAACCCTGTAAGCTGCTTCTCTTTTACTCACACTACTGAAAACCCACATTGTGCGTAAGACTACTCCCATGCTACAGAACTCCCGTAAAGTGTTTCCTACATTCAGGATGCAGAACTCCTGTAAACTGCCTCTCACTACTTCCAATGTACAGAAATCCTGTAAGCTGCTTCTCTTTTACTCACACTACTGAAAACCCGCATAGTCTGTAAGACTACTCCCATGCTACAGAACTCCCGTAAAGTGTTTCCTACACTCAGGATGCAGAACTCCTGTAAACTGCCTCTCACTACTTATATTGTACAGAAACCCTGTAAGCTGCTTCTCTTTTACTCAGACTACTGAAAACCCGCATGGTGCGTAAGACTACTCCCATGCTACAGAACTCCCGTAAAGTGTTTCCTACACTCAGGATGCAGAACTCCTGTAAACTGCCTCCCACTACTTCCATTGTACAGAAATCCTGTAAGCTGCTTCTCTTTCACTCAGACTACTGAAAACCCGCATAGTTCGTAAGACTACTCCCATGCTACAGAACTCCCGTAAAGTGTTTCCTACACTCAGGATGCAGAACTCCTGTAAACTGCCTCTCACTACTTCCAATGTACAGAAATCCTGCAAGCTGCTTCTCTTTTACTCACACTACTGAAAACCCGCATTGTGCGTATGACTACTCCCATGCTACAGAACTCCCATAAAGTGTTTCCTACACTCAGGATGCAGAACTCCTGTAAACTGCCTCTCACTACTTCCATTGTACAGAAATCCAGTAAGCTGCTTCTCTTTCACTCAGACTACTGAAAACCCGCATAGTGCGTAAGATTACTCCCATGCTACAGAACTCCCGTAAAGTGTTTCCTACACTCAGGATGCAGAACTCCTGTAAACTGCCTCTCACTACTTCCATTGTACAGAAATCCTGTAAGCTGCTTCTCTTTCACTCAGACTACTGAAAACCCGCATAGTGCGTAAGACTACTCCCATGCTACAGAACTCCCGTAAAGTGTTTCCTACACTCAGGATGCAGAACTCCTGTAAACTGCTTCTCCGTACTTCCAATGTACAGAAACCCTGTAAGCTGCTTCTCTTTTACTCACACTACCGAAAACCCACATTGTGCGTAAGACTACTCCCATGCTACAGAACTCCCGTAAAGTGTTTCCTACACTCAGGATGCAGAACTCCTGTAATATGCCTCTCACTACTTCCATTGTACAGAAATCCTGTAAGCTGCTTCTGTTTTACTCAGACTACTGAAAACCCGCATGGTTCGTAAGACTACTCCCATGCTACAGAACTCCCGTAAAGTGTTTCCTACACTCAGGATGCAGAACTCCTGTAAACTGCCTCTCACTACTTCCATTGTACAGAAATCCTGTAAGCTGCTTCTCTTTTACTCAGACTACTGAAAACCCGCATAGTGCGTAAGACTACGCCCATGCTACAGAACTCCCGTAAAGTGTTTCCTACATTCAGGATGCAGAACTCCTGTAAACTGCCTCTCACTACTTCCAATGTACAGAAATCCTGTAAGCTGCTTCTCTTTTACTCACACTACTGAAAACCCGCATAGTCTGTAAGACTACTCCCATGCTACAGAACTCCCGTAAAGTGTTTCCTACACTCAGGATGCAGAACTCCTGTAAACTGCCTCTCACTACTTATATTGTACAGAAATCCTGTAAGCTGCTTCTCTTTTACTCAGACTACTGAAAACCCGCATGGTGCGTAAGACTACTCCCATGCTACAGAACTCCCGTAAAGTGTTTCCTACACTCAGGATGCAGAACTCCTGTAAACTGCCTCCCACTACTTCCATTGTACAGAAATCCTGTAAGCTGCTTCTCTTTCACTCAGACTACTGAAAACCCGCATAGTTCGTAAGACTACTCCCATGCTACAGAACTCCCGTAAAGTGTTTCCTACACTCAGGATGCAGAACTCCTGTAAACTGCCTCTCCGTACTTCCAATGTACAGAAACCCTGTAAGCTGTTTCTCTTTTACTCACACTACTGAAAACCCGCATAGTGCGTAAGACTACTCCCATGCTACAGAACTCCCGTAAAGTGTTTCCTACACTCAGGATGCAGAACTCCTGTAAACTGCCTCTCACTACTTATATTGTACAGAAATCCTGTAAGCTGCTTCTCTTTTACTCAGACTACTGAAAACCCGCATTGTGCGTAAGACTACTCCCATGCTACAGAACTCCCGTAAAGTGTTTCCTACACTCAGGATGCAGAACTCCTGTAAACTGCCTCTCCGTACTTCCAATGTACAGAAACCCTGTAAGCTGCTTCTCTTTTACTCACACTACTGAAAACCCGCATTGTGCGCAAGACTACTCCCATGCTACAGAACTCCCGTAAAGTGTTTCCTACACTCAGGATGCAGAACTCCTATAAACTGCCTCTCACTACTTCCATTGTACAGAAATCCTGTAAGCTGCTTCTGTTTTACTCACACTACTGAAAACCCGCATGGTGCGTAAGACTACTCCCATGCTACAGAACTCCCGCAAAGTGTTTCCTACACTCAGGATGCAGATCTCCTGTAAACTGCCTCTCACTACTTCCAATGTACAGAAATCCTGTAAGCTGCTTCTCTTTTACTCAGACTACTGAAAACCCGCATAATGCGTAAGACTACTCCCATGCTACAGAACTCCCGTAAAGTGTTTCCTACACTCAGGATGCAGAACTCCTGTAAACTGCTTCTCCGTACTTCCAATGTACAGAAACCCTGTAAGCTGCTTCTCTTTTACTCACACTACTGAAAACCCGCATAGTCTGTAAGACTACTCCCATGCTACAGAACTCCCGTAAAGTGTTTCCTACACTCAGGATGCAGAACTCCTGTAAACTGCCTCTCACTACTTATATTGTACAGAAACCCTGTAAGCTGCTTCTCTTTTACTCAGACTACTGAAAACCCGCATGGTGCGTAAGACTACTCCCATGCTACAGAACTCCCGTAAAGTGTTTCCTACACTCAGGATGCAGAACTCCTGTAAACTGCCTCCCACTACTTCCATTGTACAGAAATCCTGTAAGCTGCTTCTCTTTCACTCAGACTACTGAAAACCCGCATAGTTCGTAAGACTACTCCCATGCTACAGAACTCCCGTAAAGTGTTTCCTACACTCAGGATGCAGAACTCCTGTAAACTGCCTCTCACTACTTCCAATGTACAGAAATCCTGTAAGCTGCTTCTCTTTTACTCACACTACTGAAAACCCGCATTGTGCGTATGACTACTCCCATGCTACAGAACTCCCATAAAGTGTTTCCTACACTCAGGATGCAGAACTCCTGTAAACTGCCTCTCACTACTTCCATTGTACAGAAATCCAGTAAGCTGCTTCTCTTTCACTCAGACTACTGAAAACCCGCATAGTGCGTAAGATTACTCCCATGCTACAGAACTCCCGTAAAGTGTTTCCTACACTCAGGATGCAGAACTCCTGTAAACTGCCTCTCACTACTTCCATTGTACAGAAATCCTGTAAGCTGCTTCTCTTTCACTCAGACTACTGAAAACCCGCATAGTGCGTAAGACTACTCCCATGCTACAGAACTCCCGTAAAGTGTTTCCTACACTCAGGATGCAGAACTCCTGTAAACTGCTTCTCCGTACTTCCAATGTACAGAAACCCTGTAAGCTGCTTCTCTTTTACTCACACTACCGAAAACCCACATTGTGCGTAAGACTACTCCCATGCTACAGAACTCCCGTAAAGTGTTTCCTACACTCAGGATGCAGAACTCCTGTAATATGCCTCTCACTACTTCCATTGTACAGAAATCCTGTAAGCTGCTTCTGTTTTACTCAGACTACTGAAAACCCGCATGGTTCGTAAGACTACTCCCATGCTACAGAACTCCCGTAAAGTGTTTCCTACACTCAGGATGCAGAACTCCTGTAAACTGCCTCTCACTACTTCCATTGTACAGAAATCCTGTAAGCTGCTTCTCTTTTACTCAGACTACTGAAAACCCGCATAGTGCGTAAGACTACGCCCATGCTACAGAACTCCCGTAAAGTGTTTCCTACATTCAGGATGCAGAACTCCTGTAAACTGCCTCTCACTACTTCCAATGTACAGAAATCCTGTAAGCTGCTTCTCTTTTACTCACACTACTGAAAACCCGCATAGTCTGTAAGACTACTCCCATGCTACAGAACTCCCGTAAAGTGTTTCCTACACTCAGGATGCAGAACTCCTGTAAACTGCCTCTCACTACTTATATTGTACAGAAATCCTGTAAGCTGCTTCTCTTTTACTCAGACTACTGAAAACCCGCATGGTGCGTAAGACTACTCCCATGCTACAGAACTCCCGTAAAGTGTTTCCTACACTCAGGATGCAGAACTCCTGTAAACTGCCTCCCACTACTTCCATTGTACAGAAATCCTGTAAGCTGCTTCTCTTTCACTCAGACTACTGAAAACCCGCATAGTTCGTAAGACTACTCCCATGCTACAGAACTCCCGTAAAGTGTTTCCTACACTCAGGATGCAGAACTCCTGTAAACTGCCTCTCCGTACTTCCAATGTACAGAAACCCTGTAAGCTGTTTCTCTTTTACTCACACTACTGAAAACCCGCATAGTGCGTAAGACTACTCCCATGCTACAGAACTCCCGTAAAGTGTTTCCTACACTCAGGATGCAGAACTCCTGTAAACTGCCTCTCACTACTTATATTGTACAGAAATCCTGTAAGCTGCTTCTCTTTTACTCAGACTACTGAAAACCCGCATTGTGCGTAAGACTACTCCCATGCTACAGAACTCCCGTAAAGTGTTTCCTACACTCAGGATGCAGAACTCCTGTAAACTGCCTCTCCGTACTTCCAATGTACAGAAACCCTGTAAGCTGCTTCTCTTTTACTCACACTACTGAAAACCCGCATTGTGCGCAAGACTACTCCCATGCTACAGAACTCCTGTAAAGTGTTTCCTACACTCAGGATGCAGAACTCCTATAAACTGCCTCTCACTACTTCCATTGTACAGAAATCCTGTAAGCTGCTTCTGTTTTACTCACACTACTGAAAACCCGCATGGTGCGTAAGACTACTCCCATGCTACAGAACTCCCGCAAAGTGTTTCCTACACTCAGGATGCAGATCTCCTGTAAACTGCCTCTCACTACTTCCAATGTACAGAAATCCTGTAAGCTGCTTCTCTTTTACTCAGACTACTGAAAACCCGCATAATGCGTAAGACTACTCCCATGCTACAGAACTCCCGTAAAGTGTTTCCTACACTCAGGATGCAGAACTCCTGTAAACTGCTTCTCCGTACTTCCAATGTACAGAAACCCTGTAAGCTGCTTCTCTTTTACTCACACTACTGAAAACCCACATTGTGCGTAAGACTACTCCCATGCTACAGAACTCCCGTAAAGTGTTTCCTCCACTCAGGATGCAGAACTCCTGTAAACTGCTTCTCCGTACTTCCAACGTACAGAAACCCTGTAAGCTGCTTCTCTTTTACTCAGACTACTGAAAATCCGCATTGTGCGTAAGACTACTCCCATGCTACAGAACTCCCGTAAAGTGTTTCCTACACTCAGGATGCAGAACTCCTGTAAACTGCCTCTCACTACTTCCATTGTACAGAAATCCTGTAAGCTGCTTCTGTTTTACTCAGACTACTGAAAACGCGCATGGTGCGTAAGACTACTCCCATGCTACAGAACTCCCGTAAAGTGTTTCCTACACTCAGGATGCAGAACTCCTGTAAACTGCCTCTCACTACTTCCAATGTACAGAAATCCTGTAAGCTGCTTCTCTTTTACTCACACTACTGAAAACCCGCATTGTGCGTATGACTACTCCCATGCTACAGAACTCCCATAAAGTGTTTCCTACACTCAGGATGCAGAACTCCTGTAAACTGCCTCTCACTACTTCCATTGTACAGAAATCCAGTAAGCTGCTTCTCTTTCACTCAGACTACTGAAAACCCGCATAGTGCGTAAGATTACTCCCATGCTACAGAACTCCCGTAAAGTGTTTCCTACACTCAGGATGCAGAACTCCTGTAAACTGCCTCTCACTACTTCCATTGTACAGAAATCCTGTAAGCTGCTTCTCTTTCACTCAGACTACTGAAAACCCGCATAGTGCGTAAGACTACTCCCATGCTACAGAACTCCCGTAAAGTGTTTCCTACACTCAGGATGCAGAACTCCTGTAAACTGCTTCTCCGTACTTCCAATGTACAGAAACCCTGTAAGCTGCTTCTCTTTTACTCACACTACTGAAAACCCACATTGTGCGTAAGACTACTCCCATGCTACAGAACTCCCGTAAAGTGTTTCCTACACTCAGGATGCAGAACTCCTGTAATATGCCTCTCACTACTTCCATTGTACAGAAATCCTGTAAGCTGCTTCTGTTTTACTCAGACTACTGAAAACCCGCATGGTTCGTAAGACTACTCCCATGCTACAGAACTCCCGTAAAGTGTTTCCTACACTCAGGATGCAGAACTCCTGTAAACTGCCTCTCACTACTTCCATTGTACAGAAATCCTGTAAGCTGCTTCTCTTTTACTCAGACTACTGAAAACCCGCATAGTGCGTAAGACTACTCCCATGCTACAGAACTCCCGTAAAGTGTTTCCTACATTCAGGATGCAGAACTCCTGTAAACTGCCTCTCACTACTTCCAATGTACAGAAATCCTGTAAGCTGCTTCTCTTTTACTCACACTACTGAAAACCCGCATAGTCTGTAAGACTACTCCCATGCTACAGAACTCCCGTAAAGTGTTTCCTACACTCAGGATGCAGAACTCCTGTAAACTGCCTCTCACTACTTCCAATGTACAGAAATCCTGTAAGCTGCTTCTCTTTTACTCACACTACTGAAAACCCGCATTGTGCGTATGACTACTCCCATGCTACAGAACTCCCGTAAAGTGTTTCCTACACTCAGGATGCAGAACTCCTGTAAACTGCCTCTCACTACTTCCATTGTACAGAAATCCAGTAAGCTGCTTTTCTTTCACTCAGACTACTGAAAACCCGCATGTTGCGTAAGACTACTCCCATGCTACAGAACTCCCGTAAAGTGTTTCCTACACTCAGGATGCAGAACTCCTGTAAACTGCCTCTCACTACTTCCATTGTACAGAAATCCTGTAAGCTGCTTCTCTTTCACTCAGACTATTGAAAACCCGCATAGTGCGTAAGACTACTCCCATGCTACAGAACTCCCATAAAGTGTTTCCTACACTCAGGATGCAGAACTCCTGTAAACTGCCTCTCCCTACTTCCAATGTACAGAAATCCTTTAAGCTGCTTCTCTTTTACTCAGACTCCTGAAAACCCGCATGGTGCGTATGACTACTCCCATGCTACAGAACTCCCGTAAAGTGTTTCCTACACTCAGGATGCAGAACTCCTGTAAACTGCTTCTCCGTACTTCCAATGTACAGAAAAAATGTAAGCTGCTTCTCTTTTACTCACACTACTGAAAACCCACATTGTGCGTAAGACTACTCCCATGCTACAGAACTCCCGTAAAGTGTTTCCTACACTCAGAATGCAGAACTCCTGTAAACTGCCTCTCACTACTTCCATTGTACAGAAATCCTGTAAGCTGCTTCTCTTTCACTCAGACTACTGAAAACCCGCATAGTGCGTAAGACTACTCCCATGCTACAGAACTCCCGTAAAGTGTTTCCTACACTCAGGATGCAGAACTCCTGTAAACTGCCTCTCCGTACTTCCAATGTACAGAAACCCTGTAAGCTGTTTCTCTTTTACTCACACTACTGAAAACCCGCATAGTGCGTAAGACTACTCCCATGCTACAGAACTCCCGTAAAGTGTTTCCTACACTCAGGATGCAGAACTCCTGTAAACTGCCTCTCACTACTTATATTGTACAGAAATCCTGTAAGCTGCTTCTCTTTTACTCAGACTACTGAAAACCCGCATTGTGCGTAAGACTACTCCCATGCTACAGAACTCCCGTAAAGTGTTTCCTACACTCAGGATGCAGAACTCCTGTAAACTGCCTCTCCGTACTTCCAATGTACAGAAACCCTGTAAGCTGCTTCTCTTTTACTCACACTACTGAAAACCCGCATTGTGCGCAAGACTACTCCCATGCTACAGAACTCCCGTAAAGTGTTTCCTACACTCAGGATGCAGAACTCCTATAAACTGCCTCTCACTACTTCCATTGTACAGAAATCCTGTAAGCTGCTTCTGTTTTACTCACACTACTGAAAACCCGCATGGTGCGTAAGACTACTCCCATGCTACAGAACTCCCGCAAAGTGTTTCCTACACTCAGGATGCAGATCTCCTGTAAACTGCCTCTCACTACTTCCAATGTACAGAAATCCTGTAAGCTGCTTCTCTTTTACTCAGACTACTGAAAACCCGCATAATGCGTAAGACTACTCCCATGCTACAGAACTCCCGTAAAGTGTTTCCTACACTCAGGATGCAGAACTACTGTAAACTGCTTCTCCGTACTTCCAATGTACAGAAACCCTGTAAGCTGCTTCTCTTTTACTCACACTACTGAAAACCCACATTGTGCGTAAGACTACTCCCATGCTACACAACTCCCGTAAAGTGTTTCCTCCACTCAGGATGCAGAACTCCTGTAAACTGCCTCTCACTACTTCCAATGTACAGAAACCCTGTAAGCTGCTTCTCTTTTACTCAGACTACTGAAAACCCGCATAGTGCGTAAGACTACTCCCATGCTACAGAACTCCCGTAAAGTGTTTCCTACACTCAGGATGCAGAACTCCTGTAAACTGCCTCTCACTACTTCCATTGTACAGAAATCCTGTAAGCTGCTTCTGTTTTACTCAGACTACTGAAAACGCGCATGGTGCGTAAGACTACTCCCATGCTACAGAACTCCCGTAAAGTGTTTCCTACACTCAGGATGCAGAACTCCTGTAAACTGCCTCTCACTACTTCCAATGTACAGAAATCCTGTAAGCTGCTTCTCTTTTACTCAGACTACTGAAAACCCGCATAGTGCGTAAGACTACTCCCATGCTACAGAACTCCCGTAAAGTGTTTCCTACACTCAGGATGCAGAACTCCTGTAAACTGCCTCTCCCTACTTCCAATGTACAGAAATCCTGTAAGCTGCTTCTCTTTTACTCAGACTACTGAAAACACGCATAGTGCGTAAGACTACTCCCATGCTACAGAACTCCCGTAAAGTGTTTCCTCCACTCAGGATGCAGAACTCCTGTAAACTGCTTCTCCGTACTTCCAATGTACAGAAACCCTGTAAGCTGCTTCTCTTTTACTCACACTACTGAAAACCCACATTGTGCGTAAGACTACTCCCATGCTACAGAACTCCCGTAAAGTGTTTCCTACACTCAGGATGCAGAACTCCTGTAATCTGCCTCTCACTACTTCCATTGTACAGAAATCCTGTAAGCTGCTTCTCTTTTACTCACACTACTGAAAACCCGCATAGTCTGTAAGACTACTCCCATGCTACAGAACTCCCGTAAAGTGTTTCCTACACTCAGGATGCAGAACTCCTGTAAACTGCCTCTCACTACTTCCAATGTACAGAAATCCTGTAAGCTGCTTCTCTTTTACTCACACTACTGAAAACCCGCATTGTGCGTATGACTACTCCCATGCTACAGAACTCCCATAAAGTGTTTCCTACACTCAGGATGCAGAACTCCTGTAAACTGCCTCTCACTACTTCCATTGTACAGAAATCCAGTAAGCTGCTTCTCTTTCACTCAGACTACTGAAAACCCGCATAGTGCGTAAGACTACTCCCATGCTACAGAACTCCCGTAAAGTGTTTCCTACACTCAGGATGCAGAACTCCTGTAAACTGCCTCTCACTACTTCCATTGTACAGAAATCCTGTAAGCTGCTTCTCTTTCACTCAGACTACTGAAAACCCGCATAGTGCGTAAGACTACTCCCATGCTACAGAACTCCCGTAAAGTGTTTCCTACACTCAGGATGCAGAACTCCTGTAAACTGCTTCTCCGTACTTCCAATGTACAGAAACCCTGTAAGCTGCTTCTCTTTTACTCACACTACTGAAAACCCACATTGTGCGTAAGACTACTCCCATGCTACAGAACTCCCGTAAAGTGTTTCCTACACTCAGGATGCAGAACTCCTGTAAACTGCCTCTCACTACTTCCATTGTACAGAAATCCTGTAAGCTGCTTCTGTTTTACTCAGACTACTGAAAACCCGCATGGTGCGTAAGACTACTCCCATGCTACAGAACTCCCGTAAAGTGTTTCCTACACTCAGGATGCAGAACTCCTGTAAACTGCCTCTCACTACTTCCATTGTACAGAAATCCTGTAAGCTGCTTCTCTTTTACTCAGACTACTGAAAACCCGCATAGTGCGTAAGACTACTCCCATGCTACAGAACTCCCGTAAAGTGTTTCCTACATTCAGGATGCAGAACTCCTGTAAACTGCCTCTCACTACTTCCAATGTACAGAAATCCTGTAAGCTGCTTCTCTTTTACTCACACTACTGAAAACCCGCATAGTCTGTAAGACTACTCCCATGCTACAGAACTCCCGTAAAGTGTTTCCTACACTCAGGATGCAGAACTCCTGTAAACTGCCTCTCACTACTTCCAATGTACAGAAATCCTGTAAGCTGCTTCTCTTTTACTCACACTACTGAAAACCCGCATTGTGCGTATGACTACTCCCATGCTACAGAACTCCCGTAAAGTGTTTCCTACACTCAGGATGCAGAACTCCTGTAAACTGCCTCTCACTACTTCCATTGTACAGAAATCCAGTAAGCTGCTTTTCTTTCACTCAGACTACTGAAAACCCGCATGTTGCGTAAGACTACTCCCATGCTACAGAACTCCCGTAAAGTGTTTCCTACACTCAGGATGCAGAACTCCTGTAAACTGCCTCTCACTACTTCCATTGTACAGAAATCCTGTAAGCTGCTTCTCTTTTACTCAGACTACTGAAAACCCGCATGGTGCGTAAGACTACTCCCATGCTACAGAACTCCCGTAAAGTGTTTCCTACACTCAGGATGCAGAACTCCTGTAAACTGCCTCTCACTACTTCCATTGTACAGAAATCCTGTAAGCTGCTTCTGTTTCACTCAGACTACTGAAAACCCGCATGGTGCATAAGACTAATCCCATGCTACAGAACTCCCGTAAAGTGTTTCCTACACTCAGGTTGCAGAACTCCTGTAAACTGCCTCTCACTACTTCCATTGTACAGAAATCCTGTAAGCTCCTTCTCTTTTACTCAGACTACTGAAAACCCGCATAGTGCGTAAGACTACTCCCATGCTACAGAACTCCCGTAAAGTGTTTCCTACACTCAGGATGCAGAACTCCTGTAAACTGCCTCTCACTACTTCCAATGTACAGAAATCCTGTAAGCTGCTTCTGTTTTACTCAGACTACTGAAAACCCGCATGGTGCGTAAGACTACTCCCATGCTACAGAACTCCCGTAAAGTGTTTCCTACACTCAGGATGCAGAACTCCTGTAAACTGCCTCTCAGTACTTCCAATGTACAGAAATCCTGTAAGCTGCTTCTCTTTTACTCACACTACTGAAAACCCGCATTGTGCGTATGACTACTCCCATGCTACAGAACTCCCGTAAAGTGTTTCCTACACTCAGGATGCAGAACTCCTGTAAACTGCCTCTCACTACTTCCAATGTACAGAAATCCTGTAAGCTGCCTCTCTTTTACTCAGACTACTGAAAACCCGCATAGTGCGTAAGACTAATCCCATGCTACAGAACTCCCGTAAAGTGTTTCCTACACTCAGGATGCAGAACTCCTGTAAACTGCCTCTCACTACTTCCATTGTACAGAAATCCAGTAAGCTGCTTCTCTTTTACTCAGACTACTGAAAACCTGCATGGTGCGTAAGACTATTCCCATGCTACAGAACTCCCGTAAAGTGTTTCCTACACTCAGGATGCAGAACTCCTGTAAACTGCCTCTCACTACTTATATTGTACAGAAATCCTGTAAGCTGCTTCTCTTTTACTCAGACTACTGAAAACACGCATAGTGCGTAAGACTACTCCCATGCTACAGAACTCCCGTAAAGTGTTTCCTACACTCAGGATGCAGAACTCCTGTAAACTGCCTCTCACTACTTCCATTGTACAGAAATCCTGTAAGCTGCTTCTCTTTCACTCAGACTACTGAAAACCCGCATAGTGCGTAAGACTACTCCCATGCTACAGAACTCCCGTAAAGTGTTTCCAACACTCAGGATGCAGAACTCCTGTAAACTGCGTCTCCCTACTTCCAATGTACAGAAATCCTGTAAGCTGCTTCCTTTTTACTCACACTACTGAAAACCCGCATAGTGTGTAAGACTACTCCCATGCTACAGAACTCCCGTAAAGTGTTTCCTCCACTCAGGATGCAGAACTCCTGTAAACTGCCTCTCACTACTTCCATTGTACAGAAATCCTGTAAGCTGCTTCTCTTTTACTCAGACTACTGAAAACCCGCATGGTGCGTAAGACTACTCCCATGCTACAGAACTCCCGTAAAGTGTTTCCTACACTCAGGATGCAGAACTCCTGTAAACTGCCTCTCACTACTTCCATTGTACAGAAATCCTGTAAGCTGCTTCTCTTTTACTCAGACTACTGAAAACCCGCATGGTGCGTAAGACTACTCTCATGCTACAGAACTCCCATAAAGTGTTTCCTACACTCAGGATGCAGAACTCCTGTAAACTGCCTCTAACTACTTCCAATGTACAGAAATCCTGTAAGCTGCTTCTCTTTTACTCAGACTACTTAAAACCCGCATAGTGCGTAAGACTACTCCCATGCTACAGAACTCCCGTAAAGTGTTTCCTACACTCAGGATGCAGAACTCCTGTGAACTGCGTCTCCCTACTTCCAATGTACAGAAATCCTGTAAGCTGCTTCTCTTTTACTCAGACTACTGAAAACACGCATAGTGCGTAAGACTACTCCCATGCTACAGAACTCCCGTAAAGTGTTTCCTACACTCAGGATGCAGAACTCCTGTAAACTGCTTCTCCGTACTTCCAATGTACAGAAACCCTGTAAGCTGCTTCTCTTTTACTCACACTACTGAAAACCCACATTGTGCGTAAGACTACTCCCATGCTACAGAACTCCCGTAAAATGTTTCCTACACTCAGGATGCAGAACTCCTGTAAACTGCCTCTCACTACTTCCATTGTACAGAAATCCTGTAAGCTGCTTCTGTTTTACTCAGACTACTGAAAACCCGCATAGTGCGTAAGACTACTCCCATGCTACAGAACTCCCGTAAAGTGTTTCCTACACTCAGGATGCATAACTCCTGTAAACTGCCTCTCACTACTTCCATTGTACAGAAATCCTGTAAGCTGCTTCTGTTTTACTCAGACTACTGAAAACCCGCATAGTGCGTAAGACTACTCCCATGCTACAGAACTCCCGTAAAGTGTTTCCTACACTCAGGATGCAGAACTCCTGTAAACTGCTTCTCCGTACTTCCAATGTACAGAAACCCTGTAAGCTGCTTCTCTTTTACTCAGACTACTGAAAACCCGCATAGTGCGTAAGACTACTCCCATGCTACAGAACTCCCGTAAAGTGTTTCCTACACTCAGGATGCAGAACTCCTGTAAACTGCTTCTCCGTACTTCCAATGTACAGAAACCCTGTAAGCTGCTTCTCTTTTACTCACACTACTGAAAACCCACATGGTGCGTAAGACTACTCCCATGCTACAGAACTCCCGTAAAGTGTTTCCTACACTCAGGTTGCAGAACTCCTGTAAACTGCCTCTCACTACTTCCATTGTACAGAAATCCTGTAAGCTGCTTCTCTTTTACTCAGACTACTGAAAACCCGCATAGTGCGTAAGACTACTCCCATGCTACAGAACTCCCGTAAAGTGTTTCCTACACTCAGGATGCAGAACTCCTGTAAACTGCTTCTCCGTACTTCCAATGTACAGAAACCCTGTAAGCTGCTTCTCTTTTACTCACACTACTGAAAACCCACATTGTGCGTAAGACTACTCCCATGCTACAGAACTCCCGTAAAGTGTTTCCTACACTCAGGATGCAGAACTCCTGTAAACTGCCTCTCACTACTTCCATTGTACAGAAATCCTGTAAGCTGCTTCTGTTTTACTCAGACTACTGAAAACCCGCATAGTGCGTAAGACTACTCCCATGCTACAGAACTCCCGTAAAGTGTTTCCTACACTCAGGATGCATAACTCCTGTAAACTGCCTCTCACTACTTCCATTGTACAGAAATCCTGTAAGCTGCTTCTGTTTTACTCAGACTACTGAAAACCCGCATAGTGCGTAAGACTACTCCCATGCTACAGAACTCCCGTAAAGTGTTTCCTACACTCAGGATGCAGAACTCCTGTAAACTGCTTCTCCGTACTTCCAATGTACAGAAACCCTGTAAGCTGCTTCTCTTTTACTCACACTACTGAAAACCCGCATGGTGCGTAAGACTACTCCCATGCTACAGAACTCCCGTAAAGTGTTTCCTACACTCAGGATGCAGAACTCCTGTAAACTGCTTCTCCGTACTTCCAATGTACAGAAACCCTGTAAGCTGCTTCTCTTTTACTCACACTACTGAAAACCCACATGGTGCGTAAGACTACTCCCATGCTACAGAACTCCCGTAAAGTGTTTCCTACACTCAGGTTGCAGAACTCCTGTAAACTGCCTCTCACTACTTCCATTGTACAGAAATCCTGTAAGCTGCTTCTCTTTTACTCAGACTACTGAAAACCCGCATAGTGCGTAAGACTACTCCCATGCTACAGAACTCCCGTAAAGTGTTTCCTACACTCAGGATGCAGAACTCCTGTAAACTGCCTCTCACTACTTCTAATGTACAGAAATCCTGTAAGCTGCTTCTCTTTTACTCACACTACTGAAAACCCGCATAGTCTGTAAGATTACTCCAATGCTACAGAACTCCCGTAAAGTGTTTCCTGCACTCAGGATGCAGAACTCCTGTAAGCTGCCTCTCACTACTTATATTGTACAGAAATCCTGTAAGCTGCTTCTCTTTTACTCAGACTACTGAAAACCCGCATGGTGCGTAAGACTACTCCCATGCTACAGAACTCCCGTAAAGTGTTTCCTACACTCAGGATGCAGAACTCCTGTAAACTGCCTCTCACTACTTCCATTGTACAGAAATCCTGTAAGCTGCTTCTGTTTTACTCAGACTACTGAAAACCCGCATGGTGCGTAAGACTACTCCCATGCTACAGAACTCCCGTAAAGTGTTTCCTACACTCAGGATGCAGAACTCCTGTTAACTGCCTCTCACTACTTCCATTGTACAGAAATCCTGTAAGCTGCTTCTCTTTCACTCAGACTACTGAAAACACGCATAGTGCGTAAGACTACTCCCATGCTACAGAAGTCCCGTAAAGTGTTTCCTACACTCAGGATGCAGAACTTTTGTAAACTGCTTCTCCGTACTTCCAATGTACAGAAACCCTGTAAGCTGCTTCTCTTTTACTCACACTACTGAAAACCCGCATAGTGTGTAAGACTACTCCCATGCTTCAGAACTCCCGTAAAGTGTTTCCTACACTCAGGATGCAGAACTCCTGTAAACTGCCTCTCACTACTTCCATTGTACAGAAATCCTGTAAGCTGCTTCTCTTTTACTCTCACTACTGAAAACCCGCATTGTGCGTATGACTACTCCCATGCTACAGAACTCCCGTAAAGTGTTTCCTACACTCAGGATGCAGAACTCCTGTAAACTGCCTCTCACTACTTCCATTGTACAGAAATCCTGTAAGCTGCTTCTGTTTCACTCAGACTACTGAAAACCCGCATGGTGCATAAGACTACTCCCATGCTACAGAACTCCCGTAAAGTGTTTCCTACACTCAGGTTGCTGAACTCCTGTAAACTGCCTCTCACTACTTCCATTGTACAGAAATCCTGTAAGCTGCTCCTCTTTTACTCAGACTACTGAAAACCCGCATAGTGCGTAAGACTACTCCCATGCTACAGAACTCCCGTAAAGTGTTTCCTCCACTCAGGATGCAGAACTCCTGTAAACTGCCTCTCACTACTTCCAATGTACAGAAATCCTGTAAGCTGCTTCTCTTTTACTCACACTACTGAAAACCCGCATAGTCTGTAAGACTACTCCCATGCTACAGAACTCCCGTAAAGTGTTTCCTACACTCAGGATGCAGAACTCCTGTAAACTGCCTCTCCCTACTTCCAATGTACAGAAATCCTGTAAGCTGCTTCTCTTTTACTCACACTACTGAAAACCCGCATTGTGCGTATGACTACTCCCATGCTACATAACTCCCGTAAAGTGTTTCCTACACTAAGGATGCAGAACTCCTGTAAACTGCCTCTCTCTACTTCCAATGTACAGAAATCCTGTAAGCTGCCTCTCTTTTACTCAGACTACTGAAAACCCGCATAGTGCGTAAGACTAATCCCATGCTACAGAACTCCCGTAAAGTGTTTCCTACACTCAGGATGCAGAACTCCTGTAAACTGCCTCTCACTACTTCCATTGTACAGAAATCCAGTAAGCTGCTTCTCTTTTACTCAGACTACTGAAAACCCGCATGGTGCGTAAGACTACTCCCATTCTACAGAACTCCCGTAAAGTGTTTCCTTCACTCAGGATGCAGAACTCCTGTAAACTGCCTCTCACTACTTATATTGTACAGAAATCCTGTAAGCTGCTTCTCTTTTACTCAGACTACTGAAAACCCGCATAGTGCGTAAGACTACTCCCATGCTACAGAACTCCCGTAAAGTGTTTCCTACACTCAGGATGCAGAACTCCTGTAAACTGCCTCTCACTACTTCCATTGTACAGAAATCCTGTAAGCTGCTTCTCTTTCACTCAGACTACTGAAAACCCGAATAGTGCGTAAGACTACTCCCATGCTACAGAACTCCCGTAAAGTGTTTCCTACACTCAGGATGCAGAACTCCTGTAAACTGCGTCTCCCTACTTCCAATGTACAGAAATCCTGTAAGCTGCTTCCCTTTTACTCACACTACTGAAAACCCGCATAGTGTGTAAGACTACTCCCATGCTACAGAACTCCCGTAAAGTGTTTCCTCCACTCAGGATGCAGAACTCCTGTAAACTGCCTCTCACTACTTCCAATGTACAGAAATCCTGTAAGCTTCTTCTGTTTTACTCAGACTACTGAAAACCCGCATGGTGCGTAAGACTACTCCCATGCTACAGAACTCCCGTAAAGTGTTTCCTACACTCAGGATGCAGAACTCCTGTAAACTGCCTCTCACTACTTCCATTGTACAGAAATCCTGTAAGCTGCTTCTGTTTTACTCAGACTACTGAAAACCCGCATGGTGCGTAAGACTACTCCCATGCTACAGAACTCCCGTAAAGTGTTTCCTACACTCAGGATGCAGAACTCCTGTAAACTGCTTCTCCGTACATCCAATGTACAGAAACCCTGTAAGCTGCTTCTCTTTTACTCACACTACTGAAAACCCGCATGGTGCGTAAGACTACTCCCATGCTACAGAACTCCCGTAAAGTGTTTCCTACACTCAGGATGCAGAACTCCTGTAAACTGCTTCTCCGTACTTCCAATGTACAGAAACCCTGTAAGCTGCTTCTCTTTTACTCACACTACTGAAAACCCACATGGTGCGTAAGACTACTCCCATGCTACAGAACTCCCGTAAAGTGTTTCCTACACTCAGGTTGCAGAACTCCTGTAAACTGCCTCTCACTACTTCCATTGTACAGAAATCCTGTAAGCTGCTTCTCTTTTACTCAGACTACTGAAAACCCGCATAGTGCGTAAGACTACTCCCATGCTACAGAACTCCCGTAAAGTGTTTCCTACACTCAGGATGCAGAACTCCTGTAAACTGCCTCTCACTACTTCCAATGTACAGAAATCCTGTAAGCTGCTTCTCTTTTACTCACACTACTGAAAACCCGCATAGTCTGTAAGACTACTCCCATGCTACAGAACTCCCGTAAAGTGTTTCCTACACTCAGGATGCAGAACTCCTGTAAACTGCCTCTCAGTACTTCCAATGTACAGAAATCCTGTAAGCTGCTTCTCTTTTACTCACACTACTGAAAACCCGCATTGTGCGTATGACTACTCCCATGCTACAGAACTCCCGTAAAGTGTTTCCTACACTCAGGATGCAGAACTCCTGTAAACTGCGTCTCCCTACTTCCAATGTACAGAAATCCTGTAAGCTGCTTCTCTTTTACTCACACTACTGAAAACCCGCATAGTGTGTAAGACTACTCCCATGCTACAGAACTCCCGTAAAGTGTTTCCTCCACTCAGGATGCAGAACTCCTGTAAACTGCCTCTCACTACTTCCAATGTACAGAAATCCTGTAAGCTGCTCCTCTTTTACTCAGACTACTGAAAACGCGCATGGTGCGTAAGACTACTCCCATGCTACAGAACTCCCGTAAAGTGTTTCCTACACTCAGGTTGCAGAAATCCTGTAAACTGCCTCTCACTACTTCCATTGTACAGAAATCCTGTAAGCTGCTTCTCTTTTACTCAGACTACTGAAAACCCGCATAGTGCGTATGACTAATCCCATGCTACAGAACTCCCGTAAAGTGTTTCCTACACTCAGGATGCAGAACTCCTGTAAACTGCCTCTCACTACTTCCAATGTAAAGAAATCCTGTAAGCTGCTTCTCTTTTACTCACACTACTGAAAACCCGCATAGTCTGTAAGAATACTCCCATGCTACAGAACTCCCGTAAAGTGTTTCCTACACTCAGGATGCAGAACTCCTGTAAACTGCCTCTCAGTACTTCCAATGTACAGAAATCCTGTAAGCTGCTTCTCTTTTACTCACACTACTGAAAACCCGCATTGTGCGTATGACTACTCCCATGCTACAGAACTCCCGTAAAGTGTTTCCTACACTAAGGATGCAGAACTCCTGTAAACTGCCTCTCACTACTTCCAATGTACAGAAATCCTGTAAACTGCCTCTCTTTTACTCAGACTACTGAAAACCCGCATAGTGCCTAAGACTAATCCCATGCTACAGAACTCCTGTAAAGTGTTTCGTACACTCAGGATGCAGAACTCCTGTAAACTGCCTCTCACTACTTCCAATGTACAGAAATCCAGTAAGCTGCTTCACTTTTACTCAGACTACTGAAAACCCGCATGGTGCGTAAGACTACTCCCATGCTACAGAACTCCCGTAAAGTGTTTCCTACACTCAGGATGCAGAACTCCTGTAAGCTGCCTCTCACTACTTATATTGTACAGAAATCCTGTAAGCTGCTTCTCTTTTACTCAGACTACTGAAAACCCGCATAGTGCGTAAGACTACTCCCATGCTACAGAACTCCCGTAAAGTGTTTCCTACACTCAGGATGCAGAACTCCTGTAAACTGCCTCTCACTACTTCCATTGTACAGAAATCCTGTAAGCTGCTTCTCTTTCACTCAGACTACTGAAAACCCGCATAATCTGTAAGACTACTCCCATGCTACAGAACTCCCGTAAAGTGTTTCCTACACTCAGGATGCAGAACTCCTGTAAACTGCCTTTCACTACTTCCATTGTACAGAAATCCTGTAAGCTGCTTCTCTTTTACTCACACTACTGAAAACCCGCATAGTGTGTAAGACTACTCCCATGCTACAGAACTCCCGTAAAGTGTTTCCTCCACTCAGGATGCAGAACTCCTGTAAACTGCCTCTCACTACTTCCAATGTACAGAAATCCTGTAAGCTGCTTCTGTTTTACTCAGACTACTGAAAACCCGCATGGTGCGTAAGACTACTCCCATGCTACAGAACTCCCGTAAAGTGTTTCCTACACTCAGGATGCAGAACTCCTGTAAGCTGCCTCTCACTACTTATATTGTACAGAAATCCTGTAAGCTGCTTCTCTTTTACTCACACTACTGAAAACCCGCATAGTCTGTAAGACTACTCCCATGCTACAGAACTCCCGTAAAGTGTTTCCTCCACTCAGGATGCAGAACTCCTGTAAACTGCCTCTCAGTACTTCCATTGTACAGAAATCCTGTAAGCTGCTTCTCTTTTACTCACACTACTGAAAACCCGCATAGTGTGTAAGACTACTCCCATGCTACAGAACTCCCGTAAAGTGTTTCCTACACTCAGGATGCAGAACTCCTGTAAACTGCTTCTCCGTACATCCAATGTACAGAAACCCTGTAAGCTGCTTCTCTTTTACTCACACTACTGAAAACCCGCATGGTGCGTAAGACTACTCCCATGCTACAGAACTCCCGTAAAGTGTTTCCTACACTCAGGATGCAGAACTCCTGTAAACTGCTTCTCCGTACTTCCAATGTACAGAAACCCTGTAAGCTGCTTCTCTTTTACTCACACTACTGAAAACCCACATGGTGCGTAAGACTACTCCCATGCTACAGAACTCCCGTAAAGTGTTTCCTACACTCAGGTTGCAGAACTCCTGTAAACTGCCTCTCACTACTTCCATTGTACAGAAATCCTGTAAGCTGCTTCTCTTTTACTCAGACTACTGAAAACCCGCATAGTGCGTAAGACTACTCCCATGCTACAGAACTCCCGTAAAGTGTTTCCTACACTCAGGATGCAGAACTCCTGTAAACTGCCTCTCACTACTTCCAATGTACAGAAATCCTGTAAGCTGCTTCTCTTTTACTCACACTACTGAAAACCCGCATAGTCTGTAAGACTACTCCCATGCTACAGAACTCCCGTAAAGTGTTTCCTACACTCAGGATGCAGAACTCCTGTAAACTGCCTCTCAGTACTTCCAATGTACAGAAATCCTGTAAGCTGCTTCTCTTTTACTCACACTACTGAAAACCCGCATTGTGCGTATGACTACTCCCATGCTACAGAACTCCCGTAAAGTGTTTCCTACACTCAGGATGCAGAACTCCTGTAAACTGCGTCTCCCTACTTCCAATGTACAGAAATCCTGTAAGCTGCTTCTCTTTTACTCACACTACTGAAAACCCGCATAGTGTGTAAGACTACTCCCATGCTACAGAACTCCCGTAAAGTGTTTCCTCCACTCAGGATGCAGAACTCCTGTAAACTGCCTCTCACTACTTCCAATGTACAGAAATCCTGTAAGCTGCTTCTGTTTTACTCAGACTACTGAAAACGCGCATGGTGCGTAAGACTACTCCCATGCTACAGAACTCCCGTAAAGTGTTTCCTACACTCAGGTTGCAGAACTCCTGTAAACTGCCTCTCACTACTTCCATTGTACAGAAATCCTGTAAGCTGCTTCTCTTTTACTCAGACTACTGAAAACCCGCATAGTGCGTATGACTAATCCCATGCTACAGAACTCCCGTAAAGTGTTTCCTACACTCAGGATGCAGAACTCCTGTAAACTGCCTCTCACTACTTCCAATGTAAAGAAATCCTGTAAGCTGCTTCTCTTTTACTCACACTACTGAAAACCCGCATAGTCTGTAAGAATACTCCCATGCTACAGAACTCCCGTAAAGTGTTTCCTACACTCAGGATGCAGAACTCCTGTAAACTGCCTCTCAGTACTTCCAATGTACAGAAATCCTGTAAGCTGCTTCTCTTTTACTCACACTACTGAAAACCCGCATTGTGCGTATGACTACTCCCATGCTACAGAACTCCCGTAAAGTGTTTCCTACACTAAGGATGCAGAATTCCTGTAAACTGCCTCTCACTACTTCCAATGTACAGAAATCCTGTAAACTGCCTCTCTTTTACTCAGACTACTGAAAACCCGCATAGTGCCTAAGACTAATCCCATGCTACAGAACTCCTGTAAAGTGTTTCGTACACTCAGGATGCAGAACTCCTGTAAACTGCCTCTCACTACTTCCAATGTACAGAAATCCAGTAAGCTGCTTCACTTTTACTCAGACTACTGAAAACCCGCATGGTGCGTAAGACTACTCCCATGCTACAGAACTCCCGTAAAGTGTTTCCTACACTCAGGATGCAGAACTCCTGTAAGCTGCCTCTCACTACTTATATTGTACAGAAATCCTGTAAGCTGCTTCTCTTTTACTCAGACTACTGAAAACCCGCATAGTGCGTAAGACTACTCCCATGCTACAGAACTCCCGTAAAGTGTTTCCTACACTCAGGATGCAGAACTCCTGTAAACTGCCTCTCACTACTTCCATTGTACAGAAATCCTGTAAGCTGCTTCTCTTTCACTCAGACTACTGAAAACCCGCATAATCTGTAAGACTACTCCCATGCTACAGAACTCCCGTAAAGTGTTTCCTACACTCAGGATGCAGAACTCCTGTAAACTGCCTCTCACTACTTCCATTGTACAGAAATCCTGTAAGCTGCTTCTCTTTTACTCACACTACTGAAAACCCGCATAGTGTGTAAGACTACTCCCATGCTACAGAACTCCCGTAAAGTGTTTCCTCCACTCAGGATGCAGAACTCCTGTAAACTGCCTCTCACTACTTCCAATGTACAGAAATCCTGTAAGCTGCTTCTGTTTTACTCAGACTACTGAAAACCCGCATGGTGCGTAAGACTACTCCCATGCTACAGAACTCCCGTAAAGTGTTTCCTACACTCAGGATGCAGAACTCCTGTAAGCTGCCTCTCACTACTTATATTGTACAGAAATCCTGTAAGCTGCTTCTCTTTTACTCAGACTACTGAAAACCCGCATAGTGCGTAAGACTACTCCCATGCTACAGAACTCCCGTAAAGTGTTTCCTACACTCAGGATGCAGAACTCCTGTAAACTGCCTCTCACTACTTCCATTGTACAGAAATCCTGTAAGCTGCTTCTCTTTTACTCACACTACTGAAAACCCGCATAGTGCGTAAGACTACTCCCATGCTACAGAACTCCCGTAAATTGTTTCCTACACTCAGGATGCAGAACTCCTGTAAACTGCCTCTCACTACTTCCAATGTACAAAAATCCTGTAAGCTGCTTCTCTTTTACTCACACTACTGAAAACCCGCATAGTGTGTAAGACTACTCCCATGCTACAGAACTCCCGTAAAGTGTTTCCTCCACTCAGGATGCAGAACTCCTGTAAACTGCCTCTCACTACTTCCAATGTACAGAAATCCTGTAAGCTGCTTCTGTTTTACTCACACTACTGAAAACCCGCATGGTGTGTAAGACTACTCCCATGCTACAGAACTCCCGTAAAGTGTTTCCTACACTCAGGATGCAGAACTCCTGTAAACTGCCTCTCACTACTTCCATTGTACAGAAATCCTGTAAGCTGCTTCTGTTTTACTCAGACTACTGAAAACCCGCATGGTGCGTAAGACTACTCTCATGCTACAGAACTCCCATAAAGTGTTTCCTACACTCAGGATGCAGAACTCCTGTAAACTGCCTCTCACTACTTCCAATGTACAGAAATCCTGTAAGCTGCTTCTCTTTTACTCAGACTACTGAAAACCCGCATGGTGCGTAAGACTACTCCCATGCTACAGAACTCCCGTAAAGTGTTTCCTACACTCAGGATGCAGAACTCCTGTAAACTGCGTCTCCCTACTTCCAATGTACAGAAATCCTGTAAGCTGCTTCCCTTTTACTCACACTACTGAAAACCCGCATAGTGTGTAAGACTACTCCCATGCTACAGAACTCCCGTAAAGTGTTTCCTCCACTCAGGATGCAGAACTCCTGTAAACTGCCTCTCACTACTTCCAATGTACAGAAATCCTGTAAGCTGCTTCTCTTTTACTCAGACTACTGAAAACCCGCATGGTGCGTAAGACTACTCCCATGCTACAGAACTCCCGTAAAGTGTTTCCTACACTCAGGATGCAGAACTCCTGTAAACTGCCTCTCACTACTTCCATTGTACAGAAATCCTGTAAGCTGCTTCTGTTTTACTCAGACTACTGAAAACCCGCATGGTGCGTAAGACTACTCCCATGCTACAGAACTCCCGTAAAGTGTTTCCTACACTCAGGATGCAGAACTCCTGTAAACTGCTTCTCCGTACATCCAATGTACAGAAACCCTGTAAGCTGCTTCTCTTTTACTCACACTACTGAAAACCCACATGGTGCGTAAGACTACTCCCATGCTACAGAACTCCCGTAAAGTGTTTCCTACACTCAGGATGCAGAACTCCTGTAAACTGCTTCTCCGTACTTCCAATGTACAGAAACCCTGTAAGCTGCTTCTCTTTTACTCACACTACTGAAAACCCACATGGTGCGTAAGACTACTCCCATGCTACAGATCTCCCGTAAAGTGTTTCCTACACTCAGGTTGCAGAACTCCTGTAAACTGCCTCTCACTACTTCCATTGTACAGAAATCCTGTAAGCTGCTTCTCTTTTACTCAGACTACTGAAAACCCGCATAGTGCGTAAGACTACTCCCATGCTACAGAACTCCCGTAAAGTGTTTCCTCCACTCAGGATGCAGAACTCCTGTAAACTGCCTCTCACTACTTCCAATGTACAGAAATCCTGTAAGCTGCTTCTCTTTTACTCACACTACTGAAAACCCGCATAGTCTGTAAGACTACTCCCATGCTACAGAACTCCCGTAAAGTGTTTCCTACACTCAGGTTGCAGAACTCCTGTAAACTGCCTCTCACTACTTCCATTGTACAGAAATCCTGTAAGCTGCTTCTCTTTCACTCAGATTACTGAAAACCCGCATAGTCTGTAAGACTACTCCCATGCTACAGAACTCCCGTAAAGTGTTTCCTACACTCAGGATGCAGAACTCCTGTAAACTGCCTCTCACTACTTCCAATGTACAGAAATCCTGTACGCTGCTTCTCTTTTACTCAGACAACTGAAAACCCGCATAGTGCGTAGGACTACTCCCATGCTACAGAACTCCCGTAAAGTGTTTCCTCCACTCAGGATGCAGAACTCCTGTAAACTGCCTCTCAGTACTTCCATTGTACAGAAATCCTGTAAGCTGCTTCTCTTTTACTCACACTACTGAAAACCCGCATAGTGTGTAAGACTACTCCCATGCTACAGAACTCCCGTAAAGTGTTTCCTACACTCAGGATGCAGAACTCCTGTAAACTGCTTCTCCGTACATCCAATGTACAGAAACCCTGTAAGCTGCTTCTCTTTTACTCACACTACTGAAAACCCGCATGGTGCGTAAGACTACTCCCATGCTACAGAACTCCCGTAAAGTGTTTCCTACACTCAGGATGCAGAACTCCTGTAAACTGCTTCTCCGTACTTCCAATGTACAGAAACCCTGTAAGCTGCTTCTCTTTTACTCACACTACTGAAAACCCACATGGTGCGTAAGACTACTCCCATGCTACAGAACTCCCGTAAAGTGTTTCCTACACTCAGGTTGCAGAACTCCTGTAAACTGCCTCTCACTACTTCCATTGTACAGAAATCCTGTAAGCTGCTTCTCTTTTACTCAGACTACTGAAAACCCGCATAGTGCGTAAGACTACTCCCATGCTACAGAACTCCCGTAAAGTGTTTCCTACACTCAGGATGCAGAACTCCTGTAAACTGCCTCTCACTACTTCCAATGTACAGAAATCCTGTAAGCTGCTTCTCTTTTACTCACACTACTGAAAACCCGCATAGTCTGTAAGACTACTCCCATGCTACAGAACTCCCGTAAAGTGTTTCCTACACTCAGGATGCAGAACTCCTGTAAACTGCCTCTCAGTACTTCCAATGTACAGAAATCCTGTAAGCTGCTTCTCTTTTACTCACACTACTGAAAACCCGCATTGTGCGTATGACTACTCCCATGCTACAGAACTCCCGTAAAGTGTTTCCTACACTCAGGATGCAGAACTCCTGTAAACTGCGTCTCCCTACTTCCAATGTACAGAAATCCTGTAAGCTGCTTCTCTTTTACTCACACTACTGAAAACCCGCATAGTGTGTAAGACTACTCCCATGCTACAGAACTCCCGTAAAGTGTTTCCTCCACTCAGGATGCAGAACTCCTGTAAACTGCCTCTCACTACTTCCAATGTACAGAAATCCTGTAAGCTGCTTCTGTTTTACTCAGACTACTGAAAACGCGCATGGTGCGTAAGACTACTCCCATGCTACAGAACTCCCGTAAAGTGTTTCCTACACTCAGGTTGCAGAACTCCTGTAAACTGCCTCTCACTACTTCCATTGTACAGAAATCCTGTAAGCTGCTTCTCTTTTACTCAGACTACTGAAAACCCGCATAGTGCGTATGACTAATCCCATGCTACAGAACTCCCGTAAAGTGTTTCCTACACTCAGGATGCAGAACTCCTGTAAACTGCCTCTCACTACTTCCAATGTAAAGAAATCCTGTAAGCTGCTTCTCTTTTACTCACACTACTGAAAACCCGCATAGTCTGTAAGAATACTCCCATGCTACAGAACTCCCGTAAAGTGTTTCCTACACTCAGGATGCAGAACTCCTGTAAACTGCCTCTCAGTACTTCCAATGTACAGAAATCCTGTAAGCTGCTTCTCTTTTACTCACACTACTGAAAACCCGCATTGTGCGTATGACTACTCCCATGCTACAGAACTCCCGTAAAGTGTTTCCTACACTCAGGATGCAGAACTCCTGTAAACTGCCTCTCAGTACTTCCAATGTACAGAAATCCTGTAAGCTGCTTCTCTTTTACTCACACTACTGAAAACCCGCATTGTGCGTATGACTACTCCCATGCTACAGAACTCCCGTAAAGTGTTTCCTACACTCAGGATGCAGAACTCCTGTAAACTGCGTCTCCCTACTTCCAATGTACAGAAATCCTGTAAGCTGCTTCTCTTTTACTCACACTACTGAAAACCCGCATAGTGTGTAAGACTACTCCCATGCTACAGAACTCCCGTAAAGTGTTTCCTCCACTCAGGATGCAGAACTCCTGTAAACTGCCTCTCACTACTTCCAATGTACAGAAATCCTGTAAGCTGCTCCTCTTTTACTCAGACTACTGAAAACGCGCATGGTGCGTAAGACTACTCCCATGCTACAGAACTCCCGTAAAGTGTTTCCTACACTCAGGTTGCAGAAATCCTGTAAACTGCCTCTCACTACTTCCATTGTACAGAAATCCTGTAAGCTGCTTCTCTTTTACTCAGACTACTGAAAACCCGCATAGTGCGTATGACTAATCCCATGCTACAGAACTCCCGTAAAGTGTTTCCTACACTCAGGATGCAGAACTCCTGTAAACTGCCTCTCACTACTTCCAATGTAAAGAAATCCTGTAAGCTGCTTCTCTTTTACTCACACTACTGAAAACCCGCATAGTCTGTAAGAATACTCCCATGCTACAGAACTCCCGTAAAGTGTTTCCTACACTCAGGATGCAGAACTCCTGTAAACTGCCTCTCAGTACTTCCAATGTACAGAAATCCTGTAAGCTGCTTCTCTTTTACTCACACTACTGAAAACCCGCATTGTGCGTATGACTACTCCCATGCTACAGAACTCCCGTAAAGTGTTTCCTACACTAAGGATGCAGAACTCCTGTAAACTGCCTCTCACTACTTCCAATGTACAGAAATCCTGTAAACTGCCTCTCTTTTACTCAGACTACTGAAAACCCGCATAGTGCCTAAGACTAATCCCATGCTACAGAACTCCTGTAAAGTGTTTCGTACACTCAGGATGCAGAACTCCTGTAAACTGCCTCTCACTACTTCCAATGTACAGAAATCCAGTAAGCTGCTTCACTTTTACTCAGACTACTGAAAACCCGCATGGTGCGTAAGACTACTCCCATGCTACAGAACTCCCGTAAAGTGTTTCCTACACTCAGGATGCAGAACTCCTGTAAGCTGCCTCTCACTACTTATATTGTACAGAAATCCTGTAAGCTGCTTCTCTTTTACTCAGACTACTGAAAACCCGCATAGTGCGTAAGACTACTCCCATGCTACAGAACTCCCGTAAAGTGTTTCCTACACTCAGGATGCAGAACTCCTGTAAACTGCCTCTCACTACTTCCATTGTACAGAAATCCTGTAAGCTGCTTCTCTTTCACTCAGACTACTGAAAACCCGCATAATCTGTAAGACTACTCCCATGCTACAGAACTCCCGTAAAGTGTTTCCTACACTCAGGATGCAGAACTCCTGTAAACTGCCTTTCACTACTTCCATTGTACAGAAATCCTGTAAGCTGCTTCTCTTTTACTCACACTACTGAAAACCCGCATAGTGTGTAAGACTACTCCCATGCTACAGAACTCCCGTAAAGTGTTTCCTCCACTCAGGATGCAGAACTCCTGTAAACTGCCTCTCACTACTTCCAATGTACAGAAATCCTGTAAGCTGCTTCTGTTTTACTCAGACTACTGAAAACCCGCATGGTGCGTAAGACTACTCCCATGCTACAGAACTCCCGTAAAGTGTTTCCTACACTCAGGATGCAGAACTCCTGTAAGCTGCCTCTCACTACTTATATTGTACAGAAATCCTGTAAGCTGCTTCTCTTTTACTCACACTACTGAAAACCCGCATAGTCTGTAAGACTACTCCCATGCTACAGAACTCCCGTAAAGTGTTTCCTCCACTCAGGATGCAGAACTCCTGTAAACTGCCTCTCAGTACTTCCATTGTACAGAAATCCTGTAAGCTGCTTCTCTTTTACTCACACTACTGAAAACCCGCATAGTGTGTAAGACTACTCCCATGCTACAGAACTCCCGTAAAGTGTTTCCTACACTCAGGATGCAGAACTCCTGTAAACTGCTTCTCCGTACATCCAATGTACAGAAACCCTGTAAGCTGCTTCTCTTTTACTCACACTACTGAAAACCCGCATGGTGCGTAAGACTACTCCCATGCTACAGAACTCCCGTAAAGTGTTTCCTACACTCAGGATGCAGAACTCCTGTAAACTGCTTCTCCGTACTTCCAATGTACAGAAACCCTGTAAGCTGCTTCTCTTTTACTCACACTACTGAAAACCCACATGGTGCGTAAGACTACTCCCATGCTACAGAACTCCCGTAAAGTGTTTCCTACACTCAGGTTGCAGAACTCCTGTAAACTGCCTCTCACTACTTCCATTGTACAGAAATCCTGTAAGCTGCTTCTCTTTTACTCAGACTACTGAAAACCCGCATAGTGCGTAAGACTACTCCCATGCTACAGAACTCCCGTAAAGTGTTTCCTACACTCAGGATGCAGAACTCCTGTAAACTGCCTCTCACTACTTCCAATGTACAGAAATCCTGTAAGCTGCTTCTCTTTTACTCACACTACTGAAAACCCGCATAGTCTGTAAGACTACTCCCATGCTACAGAACTCCCGTAAAGTGTTTCCTACACTCAGGATGCAGAACTCCTGTAAACTGCCTCTCAGTACTTCCAATGTACAGAAATCCTGTAAGCTGCTTCTCTTTTACTCACACTACTGAAAACCCGCATTGTGCGTATGACTACTCCCATGCTACAGAACTCCCGTAAAGTGTTTCCTACACTCAGGATGCAGAACTCCTGTAAACTGCGTCTCCCTACTTCCAATGTACAGAAATCCTGTAAGCTGCTTCTCTTTTACTCACACTACTGAAAACCCGCATAGTGTGTAAGACTACTCCCATGCTACAGAACTCCCGTAAAGTGTTTCCTCCACTCAGGATGCAGAACTCCTGTAAACTGCCTCTCACTACTTCCAATGTACAGAAATCCTGTAAGCTGCTTCTGTTTTACTCAGACTACTGAAAACGCGCATGGTGCGTAAGACTACTCCCATGCTACAGAACTCCCGTAAAGTGTTTCCTACACTCAGGTTGCAGAACTCCTGTAAACTGCCTCTCACTACTTCCATTGTACAGAAATCCTGTAAGCTGCTTCTCTTTTACTCAGACTACTGAAAACCCGCATAGTGCGTATGACTAATCCCATGCTACAGAACTCCCGTAAAGTGTTTCCTACACTCAGGATGCAGAACTCCTGTAAACTGCCTCTCACTACTTCCAATGTAAAGAAATCCTGTAAGCTGCTTCTCTTTTACTCACACTACTGAAAACCCGCATAGTCTGTAAGAATACTCCCATGCTACAGAACTCCCGTAAAGTGTTTCCTACACTCAGGATGCAGAACTCCTGTAAACTGCCTCTCAGTACTTCCAATGTACAGAAATCCTGTAAGCTGCTTCTCTTTTACTCACACTACTGAAAACCCGCATTGTGCGTATGACTACTCCCATGCTACAGAACTCCCGTAAAGTGTTTCCTACACTAAGGATGCAGAATTCCTGTAAACTGCCTCTCACTACTTCCAATGTACAGAAATCCTGTAAACTGCCTCTCTTTTACTCAGACTACTGAAAACCCGCATAGTGCCTAAGACTAATCCCATGCTACAGAACTCCTGTAAAGTGTTTCGTACACTCAGGATGCAGAACTCCTGTAAACTGCCTCTCACTACTTCCAATGTACAGAAATCCAGTAAGCTGCTTCACTTTTACTCAGACTACTGAAAACCCGCATGGTGCGTAAGACTACTCCCATGCTACAGAACTCCCGTAAAGTGTTTCCTACACTCAGGATGCAGAACTCCTGTAAGCTGCCTCTCACTACTTATATTGTACAGAAATCCTGTAAGCTGCTTCTCTTTTACTCAGACTACTGAAAACCCGCATAGTGCGTAAGACTACTCCCATGCTACAGAACTCCCGTAAAGTGTTTCCTACACTCAGGATGCAGAACTCCTGTAAACTGCCTCTCACTACTTCCATTGTACAGAAATCCTGTAAGCTGCTTCTCTTTCACTCAGACTACTGAAAACCCGCATAATCTGTAAGACTACTCCCATGCTACAGAACTCCCGTAAAGTGTTTCCTACACTCAGGATGCAGAACTCCTGTAAACTGCCTCTCACTACTTCCATTGTACAGAAATCCTGTAAGCTGCTTCTCTTTTACTCACACTACTGAAAACCCGCATAGTGTGTAAGACTACTCCCATGCTACAGAACTCCCGTAAAGTGTTTCCTCCACTCAGGATGCAGAACTCCTGTAAACTGCCTCTCACTACTTCCAATGTACAGAAATCCTGTAAGCTGCTTCTGTTTTACTCAGACTACTGAAAACCCGCATGGTGCGTAAGACTACTCCCATGCTACAGAACTCCCGTAAAGTGTTTCCTACACTCAGGATGCAGAACTCCTGTAAGCTGCCTCTCACTACTTATATTGTACAGAAATCCTGTAAGCTGCTTCTCTTTTACTCAGACTACTGAAAACCCGCATAGTGCGTAAGACTACTCCCATGCTACAGAACTCCCGTAAAGTGTTTCCTACACTCAGGATGCAGAACTCCTGTAAACTGCCTCTCACTACTTCCATTGTACAGAAATCCTGTAAGCTGCTTCTCTTTTACTCACACTACTGAAAACCCGCATAGTGCGTAAGACTACTCCCATGCTACAGAACTCCCGTAAATTGTTTCCTACACTCAGGATGCAGAACTCCTGTAAACTGCCTCTCACTACTTCCAATGTACAAAAATCCTGTAAGCTGCTTCTCTTTTACTCACACTACTGAAAACCCGCATAGTGTGTAAGACTACTCCCATGCTACAGAACTCCCGTAAAGTGTTTCCTCCACTCAGGATGCAGAACTCCTGTAAACTGCCTCTCACTACTTCCAATGTACAGAAATCCTGTAAGCTGCTTCTGTTTTACTCACACTACTGAAAACCCGCATGGTGTGTAAGACTACTCCCATGCTACAGAACTCCCGTAAAGTGTTTCCTACACTCAGGATGCAGAACTCCTGTAAACTGCCTCTCACTACTTCCATTGTACAGAAATCCTGTAAGCTGCTTCTGTTTTACTCAGACTACTGAAAACCCGCATGGTGCGTAAGACTACTCTCATGCTACAGAACTCCCATAAAGTGTTTCCTACACTCAGGATGCAGAACTCCTGTAAACTGCCTCTCACTACTTCCAATGTACAGAAATCCTGTAAGCTGCTTCTCTTTTACTCAGACTACTGAAAACCCGCATGGTGCGTAAGACTACTCCCATGCTACAGAACTCCCGTAAAGTGTTTCCTACACTCAGGATGCAGAACTCCTGTAAACTGCGTCTCCCTACTTCCAATGTACAGAAATCCTGTAAGCTGCTTCCCTTTTACTCACACTACTGAAAACCCGCATAGTGTGTAAGACTACTCCCATGCTACAGAACTCCCGTAAAGTGTTTCCTCCACTCAGGATGCAGAACTCCTGTAAACTGCCTCTCACTACTTCCAATGTACAGAAATCCTGTAAGCTGCTTCTCTTTTACTCAGACTACTGAAAACCCGCATGGTGCGTAAGACTACTCCCATGCTACAGAACTCCCGTAAAGTGTTTCCTACACTCAGGATGCAGAACTCCTGTAAACTGCCTCTCACTACTTCCATTGTACAGAAATCCTGTAAGCTGCTTCTGTTTTACTCAGACTACTGAAAACCCGCATGGTGCGTAAGACTACTCCCATGCTACAGAACTCCCGTAAAGTGTTTCCTACACTCAGGATGCAGAACTCCTGTAAACTGCTTCTCCGTACATCCAATGTACAGAAACCCTGTAAGCTGCTTCTCTTTTACTCACACTACTGAAAACCCACATGGTGCGTAAGACTACTCCCATGCTACAGAACTCCCGTAAAGTGTTTCCTACACTCAGGATGCAGAACTCCTGTAAACTGCTTCTCCGTACTTCCAATGTACAGAAACCCTGTAAGCTGCTTCTCTTTTACTCACACTACTGAAAACCCACATGGTGCGTAAGACTACTCCCATGCTACAGATCTCCCGTAAAGTGTTTCCTACACTCAGGTTGCAGAACTCCTGTAAACTGCCTCTCACTACTTCCATTGTACAGAAATCCTGTAAGCTGCTTCTCTTTTACTCAGACTACTGAAAACCCGCATAGTGCGTAAGACTACTCCCATGCTACAGAACTCCCGTAAAGTGTTTCCTCCACTCAGGATGCAGAACTCCTGTAAACTGCCTCTCACTACTTCCAATGTACAGAAATCCTGTAAGCTGCTTCTCTTTTACTCACACTACTGAAAACCCGCATAGTCTGTAAGACTACTCCCATGCTACAGAACTCCCGTAAAGTGTTTCCTACACTCAGGTTGCAGAACTCCTGTAAACTGCCTCTCACTACTTCCATTGTACAGAAATCCTGTAAGCTGCTTCTCTTTCACTCAGATTACTGAAAACCCGCATAGTCTGTAAGACTACTCCCATGCTACAGAACTCCCGTAAAGTGTTTCCTACACTCAGGATGCAGAACTCCTGTAAACTGCCTCTCACTACTTCCAATGTACAGAAATCCTGTACGCTGCTTCTCTTTTACTCAGACAACTGAAAACCCGCATAGTGCGTAGGACTACTCCCATGCTACAGAACTCCCGTAAAGTGTTTCCTCCACTCAGGATGCAGAACTCCTGTAAACTGCCTCTCAGTACTTCCATTGTACAGAAATCCTGTAAGCTGCTTCTCTTTTACTCACACTACTGAAAACCCGCATAGTGTGTAAGACTACTCCCATGCTACAGAACTCCCGTAAAGTGTTTCCTACACTCAGGATGCAGAACTCCTGTAAACTGCTTCTCCGTACATCCAATGTACAGAAACCCTGTAAGCTGCTTCTCTTTTACTCACACTACTGAAAACCCGCATGGTGCGTAAGACTACTCCCATGCTACAGAACTCCCGTAAAGTGTTTCCTACACTCAGGATGCAGAACTCCTGTAAACTGCTTCTCCGTACTTCCAATGTACAGAAACCCTGTAAGCTGCTTCTCTTTTACTCACACTACTGAAAACCCACATGGTGCGTAAGACTACTCCCATGCTACAGAACTCCCGTAAAGTGTTTCCTACACTCAGGTTGCAGAACTCCTGTAAACTGCCTCTCACTACTTCCATTGTACAGAAATCCTGTAAGCTGCTTCTCTTTTACTCAGACTACTGAAAACCCGCATAGTGCGTAAGACTACTCCCATGCTACAGAACTCCCGTAAAGTGTTTCCTACACTCAGGATGCAGAACTCCTGTAAACTGCCTCTCACTACTTCCAATGTACAGAAATCCTGTAAGCTGCTTCTCTTTTACTCACACTACTGAAAACCCGCATAGTCTGTAAGACTACTCCCATGCTACAGAACTCCCGTAAAGTGTTTCCTACACTCAGGATGCAGAACTCCTGTAAACTGCCTCTCAGTACTTCCAATGTACAGAAATCCTGTAAGCTGCTTCTCTTTTACTCACACTACTGAAAACCCGCATTGTGCGTATGACTACTCCCATGCTACAGAACTCCCGTAAAGTGTTTCCTACACTCAGGATGCAGAACTCCTGTAAACTGCGTCTCCCTACTTCCAATGTACAGAAATCCTGTAAGCTGCTTCTCTTTTACTCACACTACTGAAAACCCGCATAGTGTGTAAGACTACTCCCATGCTACAGAACTCCCGTAAAGTGTTTCCTCCACTCAGGATGCAGAACTCCTGTAAACTGCCTCTCACTACTTCCAATGTACAGAAATCCTGTAAGCTGCTTCTGTTTTACTCAGACTACTGAAAACGCGCATGGTGCGTAAGACTACTCCCATGCTACAGAACTCCCGTAAAGTGTTTCCTACACTCAGGTTGCAGAACTCCTGTAAACTGCCTCTCACTACTTCCATTGTACAGAAATCCTGTAAGCTGCTTCTCTTTTACTCAGACTACTGAAAACCCGCATAGTGCGTATGACTAATCCCATGCTACAGAACTCCCGTAAAGTGTTTCCTACACTCAGGATGCAGAACTCCTGTAAACTGCCTCTCACTACTTCCAATGTAAAGAAATCCTGTAAGCTGCTTCTCTTTTACTCACACTACTGAAAACCCGCATAGTCTGTAAGAATACTCCCATGCTACAGAACTCCCGTAAAGTGTTTCCTACACTCAGGATGCAGAACTCCTGTAAACTGCCTCTCAGTACTTCCAATGTACAGAAATCCTGTAAGCTGCTTCTCTTTTACTCACACTACTGAAAACCCGCATTGTGCGTATGACTACTCCCATGCTACAGAACTCCCGTAAAGTGTTTCCTACACTAAGGATGCAGAATTCCTGTAAACTGCCTCTCACTACTTCCAATGTACAGAAATCCTGTAAACTGCCTCTCTTTTACTCAGACTACTGAAAACCCGCATAGTGCCTAAGACTAATCCCATGCTACAGAACTCCTGTAAAGTGTTTCGTACACTCAGGATGCAGAACTCCTGTAAACTGCCTCTCACTACTTCCAATGTACAGAAATCCAGTAAGCTGCTTCACTTTTACTCAGACTACTGAAAACCCGCATGGTGCGTAAGACTACTCCCATGCTACAGAACTCCCGTAAAGTGTTTCCTACACTCAGGATGCAGAACTCCTGTAAGCTGCCTCTCACTACTTATATTGTACAGAAATCCTGTAAGCTGCTTCTCTTTTACTCAGACTACTGAAAACCCGCATAGTGCGTAAGACTACTCCCATGCTACAGAACTCCCGTAAAGTGTTTCCTACACTCAGGATGCAGAACTCCTGTAAACTGCCTCTCACTACTTCCATTGTACAGAAATCCTGTAAGCTGCTTCTCTTTCACTCAGACTACTGAAAACCCGCATAATCTGTAAGACTACTCCCATGCTACAGAACTCCCGTAAAGTGTTTCCTACACTCAGGATGCAGAACTCCTGTAAACTGCCTCTCACTACTTCCATTGTACAGAAATCCTGTAAGCTGCTTCTCTTTTACTCACACTACTGAAAACCCGCATAGTGTGTAAGACTACTCCCATGCTACAGAACTCCCGTAAAGTGTTTCCTCCACTCAGGATGCAGAACTCCTGTAAACTGCCTCTCACTACTTCCAATGTACAGAAATCCTGTAAGCTGCTTCTGTTTTACTCAGACTACTGAAAACCCGCATGGTGCGTAAGACTACTCCCATGCTACAGAACTCCCGTAAAGTGTTTCCTACACTCAGGATGCAGAACTCCTGTAAGCTGCCTCTCACTACTTATATTGTACAGAAATCCTGTAAGCTGCTTCTCTTTTACTCAGACTACTGAAAACCCGCATAGTGCGTAAGACTACTCCCATGCTACAGAACTCCCGTAAAGTGTTTCCTACACTCAGGATGCAGAACTCCTGTAAACTGCCTCTCACTACTTCCATTGTACAGAAATCCTGTAAGCTGCTTCTCTTTTACTCACACTACTGAAAACCCGCATAGTGCGTAAGACTACTCCCATGCTACAGAACTCCCGTAAATTGTTTCCTACACTCAGGATGCAGAACTCCTGTAAACTGCCTCTCACTACTTCCAATGTACAAAAATCCTGTAAGCTGCTTCTCTTTTACTCACACTACTGAAAACCCGCATAGTGTGTAAGACTACTCCCATGCTACAGAACTCCCGTAAAGTGTTTCCTCCACTCAGGATGCAGAACTCCTGTAAACTGCCTCTCACTACTTCCAATGTACAGAAATCCTGTAAGCTGCTTCTGTTTTACTCACACTACTGAAAACCCGCATGGTGTGTAAGACTACTCCCATGCTACAGAACTCCCGTAAAGTGTTTCCTACACTCAGGATGCAGAACTCCTGTAAACTGCCTCTCACTACTTCCATTGTACAGAAATCCTGTAAGCTGCTTCTGTTTTACTCAGACTACTGAAAACCCGCATGGTGCGTAAGACTACTCTCATGCTACAGAACTCCCATAAAGTGTTTCCTACACTCAGGATGCAGAACTCCTGTAAACTGCCTCTCACTACTTCCAATGTACAGAAATCCTGTAAGCTGCTTCTCTTTTACTCAGACTACTGAAAACCCGCATGGTGCGTAAGACTACTCCCATGCTACAGAACTCCCGTAAAGTGTTTCCTACACTCAGGATGCAGAACTCCTGTAAACTGCGTCTCCCTACTTCCAATGTACAGAAATCCTGTAAGCTGCTTCCCTTTTACTCACACTACTGAAAACCCGCATAGTGTGTAAGACTACTCCCATGCTACAGAACTCCCGTAAAGTGTTTCCTCCACTCAGGATGCAGAACTCCTGTAAACTGCCTCTCACTACTTCCAATGTACAGAAATCCTGTAAGCTGCTTCTCTTTTACTCAGACTACTGAAAACCCGCATGGTGCGTAAGACTACTCCCATGCTACAGAACTCCCGTAAAGTGTTTCCTACACTCAGGATGCAGAACTCCTGTAAACTGCCTCTCACTACTTCCATTGTACAGAAATCCTGTAAGCTGCTTCTGTTTTACTCAGACTACTGAAAACCCGCATGGTGCGTAAGACTACTCCCATGCTACAGAACTCCCGTAAAGTGTTTCCTACACTCAGGATGCAGAACTCCTGTAAACTGCTTCTCCGTACATCCAATGTACAGAAACCCTGTAAGCTGCTTCTCTTTTACTCACACTACTGAAAACCCACATGGTGCGTAAGACTACTCCCATGCTACAGAACTCCCGTAAAGTGTTTCCTACACTCAGGATGCAGAACTCCTGTAAACTGCTTCTCCGTACTTCCAATGTACAGAAACCCTGTAAGCTGCTTCTCTTTTACTCACACTACTGAAAACCCACATGGTGCGTAAGACTACTCCCATGCTACAGATCTCCCGTAAAGTGTTTCCTACACTCAGGTTGCAGAACTCCTGTAAACTGCCTCTCACTACTTCCATTGTACAGAAATCCTGTAAGCTGCTTCTCTTTTACTCAGACTACTGAAAACCCGCATAGTGCGTAAGACTACTCCCATGCTACAGAACTCCCGTAAAGTGTTTCCTCCACTCAGGATGCAGAACTCCTGTAAACTGCCTCTCACTACTTCCAATGTACAGAAATCCTGTAAGCTGCTTCTCTTTTACTCACACTACTGAAAACCCGCATAGTCTGTAAGACTACTCCCATGCTACAGAACTCCCGTAAAGTGTTTCCTACACTCAGGTTGCAGAACTCCTGTAAACTGCCTCTCACTACTTCCATTGTACAGAAATCCTGTAAGCTGCTTCTCTTTCACTCAGATTACTGAAAACCCGCATAGTCTGTAAGACTACTCCCATGCTACAGAACTCCCGTAAAGTGTTTCCTACACTCAGGATGCAGAACTCCTGTAAACTGCCTCTCACTACTTCCATTGTACAGAAATCCTGTAAGCTGCTTCTCTTTTACTCACACTACTGAAAACCCGCATAGTGTGTAAGACTACTCCCATGCTACAGAACTCCCGTAAAGTGTTTCCTCCACTCAGGATGCAGAACTCCTGTAAACTGCCTCTCACTACTTCCAATGTACAGAAATCCTGTAAGCTGCTTCTGTTTTACTCAGACTACTGAAAACCCGCATGGTGCGTAAGACTACTCCCATGCTACAGAACTCCCGTAAAGTGTTTCCTACACTCAGGATGCAGAACTCCTGTAAACTGCCTCTCACTACTTCCATTGTACAGAAATCCTGTAAGCTGCTTCTCTTTTACTCAGACTACTGAAAACCCGCATAGTGCGTAAGACTACTCCCATGCTACAGAACTCCCGTAAAGTGTTTCCTACACTCAGGATGCAGAACTCCTGTAAACTGCCTCTCACTACTTCCATTGTACAGAAATCCTGTAAGCTGCTTCTCTTTTACTCACACTACTGAAAACCCGCATAGTGCGTAAGACTACTCCCATGCTACAGAACTCCCGTAAAGTGTTTCCTACACTCAGGATGCAGAACTCCTGTAAACTTCCTCTCACTACTTCCAATGTACAAAAATCCTGTAAGCTGCTTCTCTTTTACTCACACTACTGAAAACCCGCATAGTGTGTAAGACTACTCCCATGCTACAGAACTCCCGTAAAGTGTTTCCTCCACTCAGGAGGCAGAACTCCTGTAAACTGCCTCTCACTACTTCCAATGTACAGAAATCCTGTAAGCTGCTTCTGTTTTACTCACACTACTGAAAACCCGCATGGTGTGTAAGACTACTCCCATGCTACAGAACTCCCGTAAAGTGTTTCCTACACTCAGGATGCAGAACTCCTGTAAACTGCCTCTCACTACTTCCATTGTACAGAAATCCTGTAAGCTGCTTCTGTTTTACTCAGACTACTGAAAACCCGCATGGTGCGTAAGACTACTCTCATGCTACAGAACTCCCATAAAGTGTTTCCTACACTCAGGATGCAGAACTCCTGTAAACTGCCTCTCACTACTTCCAATGTACAGAAATCCTGTAAGCTGCTTCTCTTTTACTCAGACTACTGAAAACCCGCATAGTGCGTAAGACTACTCCCATGCTACAGAACTCCCGTAAAGTGTTTCCTACACTCAGGATGCAGAACTGCTGTAAACTGCCTCTCACTACTTCCAATGTACAGAAATCCTGTAAGCTGCTTCTCTTTTACTCAGACTACTGAAAACACGCATAGTGCGTAAGACTACTCCCATGCTACAGAACTCCCGTAAAGTGTTTCCTACACTCAGGATGCAGAACTCCTGTAAACTGCTTCTCCGTACTTCCAATGTACAGAAACCCTGTAAGCTGCTTCTCTTTTACTCACACTACTGAAAACCCACATTGTGCGTAAGACTACTCCCATGCTACAGAACTCCCGTAAAGTGTTTCCTACACTCAGGATGCAGAACTCCTGTAAACTGCCTCTCACTACTTCCATTGTACAGAAATCCTGTAAGCCGCTTCTGTTTTACTCAGACTACTGAAAACCCGCGTAGTGCGTAAGACTACTCCCATGCTACAGAACTCCCGTAAAGTGTTTCCTACACTCAGGATGCAGAACTCCTGTAAACTGCCTCTCACAACTTCCATTGTACAGAAATCCTGTAAGCTGCTTCTGTTTTACTCAGACTACTGAAAACCCGCATAGTGCGTAAGACTACTCCCATGCTACAGAACTCCCGTAAAGTGTTTCCTACACTCAGGATGCAGAACTCCTGTAAACGGCTTCTCCGTACTTCCAATGTACAGAAACCCTGTAAGCTGCTTCTCTTTTACTCACACTACTGAAAACCCGCATGGTGCGTAAGACTACTCCCATGCTACAGAACTCCCGTAAAGTGTTTCCTACACTCAGGATGCAGAACTCCTGTAAACTGCTTCTCCGTACTTCCAATGTACAGAAACCCTGTAAGCTGCTTCTCTTTTACTCACACTACTGAAAACCCACATGGTGCGTAAGACTATTCCCATGCTACAGAACTCCCGTAAAGTGTTTCCTACACTCAGGATGCAGAACTCCTGTAAACTGCCTCTCCGTACTTCCAATGTACAGAAACCCTGTAAGCTGTTTCTCTTTCACTCAGACTACTGAAAACCCGCATAGTGCGTAAGACTACTCCCATGCTACAGAACTCCCGTAAAGTGTTTCCTACACTCAGGATGCAGAACTGCTGTAAACTGCCTCTCACTACTTCCAATGTACAGAAATCCTGTAAGCTGCTTCTCTTTTACTCAGACTACTGAAAACCCGCATAGTGCGTAAGACTACTCCCATGCTACAGAACTCCCGTAAAGTGTTTCCTACACTCAGGATGCAGAACTCCTGTAAACTGCCTCTCACTACTTCCAATGTACAGAAATCCTGTAAGCTGCTTCTCTTTTACTCAGACTACTGAAAACCCGCATGGTGCGTAAGACTACTCCCATGCTACAGAACTCCTGTAAAGTGTTTCCTACACTCAGGATGCAGAACTCCTGTAAACTGCCTCTCACTACTTCCATTGTACAGAAATCCTGTAAGCTGCTTCTCTTTTAGTCACACTACTGAAAACCCGCATAGTGCGTAAGACTACTCCCATGCTACAGAACTCCCGTAAAGTGTTTCCTACACTCAGGATGCAGAACTCCTGTAAACTGCCTTTCCGTACTTCCAATGTACAGAAACCCTGTAAGCTGCTTCTCTTTTACTCACACTACTGAAAACCCGCATAGTCTGTAAGACTACTCCCATGCTACAGAACTCCTGTAAAGTGTTTCCTACACTCAGGATGCAGAACTCCTGTAAACTGCCTCTCACTACTTCCAATGTACAGAAATCCTGTAAGCTGCTTCTCTTTTACTCACACTACTGAAAACCCGCATTGTGCGTAGGACTACTGCCATGCTACAGAACTCCCGTAAAGTGTTTCCTACACTAAGGATGCAGAACTCCTGTAAACTGGCTCTCACACTTCCAATGTACAGAAATCCTGTAAGCTGCTTCTCTTTTACTCAGACTACTGAAAACACGCATAGTGCGTAAGACTACTCCCATGCTACAGAACTCCCGTAAAGTGTTTCCTACACTCAGGATGCAGAACTCCTGTAAACTGCCTCTCACTACTTCCATTGTACAGAAATCCAGTAAGCTGCTTCTCTTTTACTCAGACTACTGAAAACCCGCATGGTGCGTAAGACTACTCCCATGCTACAGAACTCCCGTAAAGTGTTTCCTACACTCAGGATGCAGAAGTCCTGTAAACTGCCTCTCACTACTTATATTGTACAGAAATCCTGTAAGCTGCTTCTCTTTTACTCAGACTACTGAAACCCGCATAGTGCGTAAGACTACTCCCATGCTACAGAACTCCCGTAAAGTGTTTCCTACACTCAGGATGCAGAACTCCTGTAAACTGCCTCTCACTACTTCCATTGTACAGAAATCCTGTAAGCTGCTTGTCTTTCACTCAGACTACTGAAAACCCGCATGGTGCGTAAGACTACTCCCATGCTACAGAACTCCCGTAAAGTGTTTCCTCCACTCAGGATGCAGAACTCCTGTAAACTGCCTCTCACTACTTCCAATGTACAGAAATCCTGTAAGCTGCTTCTCTTTCACTCAGACTACTGAAAACCCGCATAGTGCGTAAGACTACTCCCATGCTACAGAACTCCCATAAAGTGTTTCCTCCACTCAGGATGCAGAACTCCTGTAAACTGCCTCTCACTACTTCCAATGTACAGAAATCCTGTAAGCTGCTTCTGTTTTACTCAGATTACTGAAAACCCGCATGGTGCGTAAGAATACTCCCATGCTACAGAACTCCCGTAAAGTGTTTCCTACACTCAGGATGCAGAACTCCTGTAAACTGCCTCTCACTACTTCCATTGTACAGAAATCCTGTAAGCTGCTTCTGTTTTACTCAGACTACTGAAAACCCGCATGGTGCGTAAGACTACTCCCATGCTACAGAACTCCCATAAAGTGTTTCCTACACTCAGGATGCAGAACTCCTGTAAACTGCCTCTCACTACTTCCAATGTACAGAAATCCTGTAAGCTGCTTCTCTTTTACTCAGACTACTGAAAACCCGCATAGTGCGTAAGACTACTCCCATGCTACAGAACTCCCGTAAAGTGTTTCCTACACTCAGGATGCAGAACTCCTGTAAACTGCCTCTCACTACTTCCAATGTACAGAAATCCTGTAAGCTGCTTCTCTTTTACTCACACTACTGAAAACCCGCATAGTCTGTGAGACTACTCCCATGCTACAGAACTCCCGTAAAGTGTTTCCTACACTCAGGATGCAGAACTCCTGTAAACTGCCTCTCACTACTTCCAATGTACAGAAATCCTGTAAGCTGCTTCTCTTTTACTCACACTACTGAAAACCCGCATTGTGCGTATGACTACTCCCATGCTTCAGAACTCCCGTAAAGTGTTTCCTACACTAAGGATGCAGAACTCCTGTAAACTGCCTCTCACTACTTCCAATGTACAGAAATCCTGTAAGCTGCCTCTCTTTTACTCAGACTACTGAAAACCCGCATAGTGCGTAAGACTAATCCCATGCTACAGAACTCCTGTAAAGTGTTTCCTACACTCAGGATGCAGAACTCCTGTAAACTGCCTCTCACTACTTCCATTGTACAGAAATCCAGTAAGCTGCTTCTCTTTTACTCACACTACTGAAAACCCGCATGGTGCGTAAGACTACTCCCATGCTACAGAACTCCCGTAAAGTGTTTCCTACACTCAGGATGCAGAACTCCTGTAAACTGCCTCTCACTACTTATATTGTCCAGAAATCCTGTAAGCTGCTTCTCTTTTACTCAGACTACTGAAAACCCGCATAGTGCGTAAGACTACTCCCATGCTACAGAACTCCCGTAAAGTGTTTCCTACACTCAGGATGCAGAACTCCTGTAAACTGCCTCTCACTACTTCCATTGTACAGAAATCCTGTAAGCTGCTTCTCTTTCACTCAGACTACTGAAAACCCGCATGGTGCATAAGACTACTCCCATGCTACAGAACTCCCGTAAAGTGTTTCCTACACTCAGGATGCAGAACTCCTGTAAACTGCCTCTCACTACTTCCATTGTACAGAAATCCTGTAAGCTGCTTCTGTTTTACTCAGACTACTGAAAACCCGCATGGTGCGTAAGACTACTCTCATGCTACAGAACTCCCATAAAGTGTTTCCTACACTCAGGATGCAGAACTCCTGTAAACTGCCTCTCACTACTTCCAATGTACAGAAATCCTGTAAGCTGCTTCTCTTTTACTCAGACTACTGAAAACCCGCATAGTGCGTAAGACTACTCCCAAGCTACAGAACTCCCGTAAAGTGTTTCCTACACTCAGGATGCAGAACTCCTGTGAACTGCGTCTCCCTACTTCCAATGTACAGAAATCCTGTAAGCTGCTTCTCTTTTACTCAGACTACTGAAAACACGCATAGTGCGTAAGACTACTCCCATGCTACAGAACTCCCGTAAAGTGTTTCCTACACTCAGGATGCAGAACTCCTGTAAACTGCTTCTCCGTACTTCCAATGTACAGAAACCCTGTAAGCTGCTTCTCTTTTACTCACACTACTGAAAACCCACATTGTGCGTAAGACTACTGCCATGCTACAGAACTCCTGTAAAGTGTTTCCTACACTCAGGATGCAGAACTCCTGTAAACTGCCTCTCACTACTTCCATTGTACAGAAATCCAGTAAGCTGCTTCTGTTTTACTCAGACTACTGAAAACCCGCATAGTGCGTAAGACTACTCCCATGCTACAGAACTCCCGTAAAGTGTTTCCTACACTCAGGATGCAGAACTCCTGTAAACTGCTTCTCCGTACTTCCAATGTACAGAAACCCTGTAAGCTGCTTCTCTTTTACTCACACTACTGAAAACACGCATGGTGCGTAAGACTACTCCCATGCTACAGAACTCCCGTAAAGTGTTTCCTACACTCAGGATGCAGAACTCCTGTAAACTGCTTCTCCGTACTTCCAATGTACAGAAACCCTGTAAGCTGCTTCTCTTTTACTCACACTACTGAAAACCCACATGGTGCGTAAGACTACTCCCATGCTACAGAACTCCCGTAAAGTGTTTCCTACACTCAGGATGCAGAACTCCTGTAAACTGCCTCTCACTACTTCCAATGTACAGAAATCCTGTAAGCTGTTTCTCTTTCACTCAGACTACTGAAAACCCGCATAGTGCGTAAGACTACTCCCATGCTACAGAACTCCCGTAAAGTGTTTCCTACACTCAGGATGCAGAACTCCTGTAAACTGCCTCTCACTACTTCCAATGTACAGAAATCCTGTAAGCTGCTTCTCTTTTACTCAGACTACTGAAAACCCGCATAGTGCGTAAGACTACTCCCATGCTACAGAAGTCCCGTAAAGTGTTTCCTACACTCAGGATGCAGAACTCCTGTAAACTGCCTCTCACTACTTCCATTGTACAGAAATCCTGTAAGCTGCTTCTCTTTTACTCAGACTACTGAAAACCCGCATGGTGCGTAAGACTACTCCCATGCTACAGAACTCCCGTAAAGTGTTTCCTACACTCAGGATGCAGAACTCCTGTAAACTGCCTCTCCCTACTTCCAATGTACAGAAACCCTGTAAGCTGTTTCTCTTTTACTCACACTACTGAAAACCCGCATAGTGTGTAAGACTACTCCCATGCTACAGAACTCCCGTAAAGTGTTTCCTACACTCAGGATGCAGAACTCCTGTAAACTGCCTCTCACTACTTCCAATGTACAGAAATCCTGTAAGCTGCTTCTCTTTTACTCAGACTACTGAAAACACGCATAGTGCGTAAGACTACTCCCATGCTTCAGAACTCCCGTAAAGTGTTTCCTACACTCAGGATGCAGAACTCCTGTAAACTGCCTCTCACTACTTCCAATGTACAGAAATCCTGTAAGCTGCTTCTCTTTTACTCACACTACTGAAAACCCGCATTGTGCGTATGACTACTCCCATGCTACAGAACTCCCGTAAAGTGTTTCCTACACTCAGGATGCAGAACTCCTGTAAACTGCCTCTCACTACTTCCATTGTACAGAAATCCTGTAAGCTGCTTCTGTTTCACTCAGACTACTGAAAACCCGCATGGTGCGTAAGACTACTCCCATGCTACAGAACTCCCGTAAAGTGTTTCCTACACTCAGGTTGCAGAACTCATGTAAACTGCCTCTCACTACTTCCATTGTACAGAAATCCTGTAAGCTGCTTCTCTTTCACTCAGACTACTGAAAATCCGCATAGTGCGTAAGACTACTCCCATGCTACAGAACTCCCGTAAAGTGTTTCCTACATTCAGGATGCAGAACTCCTGTAAACTGCCTCTCACTACTTCCAATGTACAGAAATCCTGTAAGCTGCTTCTCTTTTACTCACACTACTGAAAACCCGCATAGTCTGTAAGACTACTCCCATGCTACAGAACTCCCGTAAAGTGTTTCCTACACTCAGGATGCAGAACTCCTGTAAACTGCCTCTCCCTACTTCCAATGTACAGAAATCCTGTAAGCTGCTTCTCTTTTACTCACACTACTGAAAACCCGCATAGTGCGTAAGACTACTCCCATGCTACAGAACTCCCGTAAAGTGTTTCCTACACTCAGGATGCAGAACTCCTGTAAACTGCCTCTCCCTACTTCCAATGTACAGAAATCCAGTAAGCTGCTTCTCTTTTACTCAGACTACTAAAAACCCGCATGGTGCGTAAGACTACTCCCATGCTACAGAACTCCCGTAAAGTGTTTCCTACACTCAGGATGCAGAACTCCTGTAAACTGCCTCTCACTACTTCCAATGTACATAAATCCTGTAAGCTGCTTCTGTTTTACTCAGACTACTGAAAACCCGCATGGTGCGTAAGACTACTCCCATGCTACAGAACTCCCGTAAAGTGTTTCCTACACTCAGGATGCAGAACTCCTGTAAACTGCCTCTCACTACTTCCATTGTACAGAAATCCTGTAAGCTGCTTCTGTTTTACTCAGACTACTGAAAACCCGCATGGTGCGTAAGAGTACTCTCATGCTACAGAACTCCCATAAAGTGTTTCCTACACTCAGGATGCAGAACTCCTGTAAACTGCCTCTCACTACTTCCAATGTACAGAAATCCTGTAAGCTGCTTCTCTTTTACTCAGACTACTGAAAACCCGCATAGTGCGTAAGACTACTCCCATGCTACAGAACTCCCGTAAAGTGTTTCCTACACTCAGGATGCAGAACTCCTGTGAACTGCGTCTCCCTACTTCCAATGTACAGAAATCCTGTAAGCTGCTTCTCTTTTACTCAGACTACTGAAAACACGCATAGTGCGTAAGACTACTCCCATGCTACAGAACTCCCGTAAAGTGTTTCCTACACTCAGGATGCAGAACTCCTGTAAACTGCTTCTCCGTACTTCCAATGTACAGAAACCCTGTAAGCTGCTTCTCTTTTACTCACACTACTGAAAACCCACATTGTGCGTAAGACTACTCCCATGCTACAGAACTCCCGTAAAGTGTTTCCTACACTCAGGATGCAGAACTCCTGTAAACTGCCTCTCACTACTTCCATTGTACAGAAATCCTGTAAGCCGCTTCTGTTTTACTCAGACTACTGAAAACCCGCATAGTGCGTAAGACTACTCCCATGCTACAGAACTCCCGTAAAGTGTTTCCTACACTCAGGATGCAGAACTCCTGTAAACTGCCTCTCACTACTTCCATTGTACAGAAATCCTGTAAGCTGCTACTGTTTTACTCAGACTACTGAAAACCCGCATAGTGCGTAAGACTACTCCCATGCTACAGAACTCCCGTAAAGTGTTTCCTACACTCAGGATGCAGAACTCCTGTAAACTGCCTCTCACTACTTCCATTGTACAGAAATCCTGTAAGCTGCTTCTGTTTTACTCAGACTACTGAAAACCCGCATAGTGCGTAAGACTACTCCCATGCTACAGAACTCCCGTAAAGTGTTTCCTACACTCAGGATGCAGAACTCCTGTAAACTGCTTCTCCGTACTTCCAATGTACAGAAACCCTGTAAGCTGTTTCTCTTTTACTCACACTACTGAAAACCCACATGGTGCGTAAGACTACTCCCATGCTACAGAACTCCCGTAAAGTGTTTCCTACACTCAGGATGCAGAACTCCTGTAAACTGCCTCTCACTACTTCCAAGGTACAGAAATCCTGTAAGCTGTTTCTCTTTCACTCAGACTACTGAAAACCCGCATAGTGCGTAAGACTACTCCCATGCTACAGAACTCCCGTAAAGTGTTTCCTACGCTCAGGATGCAGAACTGCTGTAAACTGCCTCTCACTACTTCCAATGTACAGAAATCCTGTAAGCTGCTTCTCTTTTACTCAGACTACTGAAAACCCGCATAGTGCGTAAGACTACTCCCATGCTACAGAACTCCCGTAAAGTGTTTCCTACACTCAGGATGCAGAACTCCTGTAAACTGCCTCTCACTACTTCCATTGTACAGAAATCCTGTAAGCTGCTTCTCTTTTACTCAGACTACTGAAAACCCGCATGGTGCGTAAGATTACTCCCATGCTACAGAATTCCCGTAAAGTGTTTCCTACACTCAGGATGCAGAACTCCTGTAAACTGCCTCTCCGTACTTCCAATGTACAGAAACCCTGTAAGCTGCTTCTCTTTTACTCACACTACTGAAAACCCGCATAGTGTGTAAGACTACTCCCATGCTACAGAACTCCCGTAAAGTGTTTCCTACACTCAGGTTGCAGAACTCCTTAAACTGCCTCTCACTACTTCCATTGTACAGAAATCCTGTAAGCTGCTTCTCTTTCACTCAGACTACTGAAAAACCGCATAGTGCGTAAGGCTACTCCCATGCTACAGAACTCCCGTAAAGTGTTTCCTACATTCAGGATGCAGAACTCCTGTAAACTGACTCTCACTACTTCCAATGTACAGAAACCCTGTAAGCTGCTTCTCTTTTACTCACACTACCGAAAACCCGCATAGTCTGTAAGACTACTCCCATGCTACAGAACTCCCGTAAAGTGTTTCCTACACTCAGGATGCAGAACTCCTGTAAACTACCTCTCCCTACTTCCAATGTACAGAAACCCTGTAAGCTGCTTCTCTTTTACTCACACTACTGAAAACCCGCATTGTGCGTATGACTACTCCCATGCTACAGAACTCCTGTAAAGTGTTTCCTACACTAAGGATGCAGAACTCCTGTAAACTGCCTCTCACTACTTCCAATGTACAGAAATCCTGTAAGCTGCTTCTCTTTTACTCAGACTACTGAAAACCCGCATGGTGCGTAAGACTACTCCCATGCTACAGAACTCCCGTAAAGTGTTTCCTACACTCAGGATGCAGAACTCCTGTAAACTGCTTCTCCGTACTTCCAATGTACAGAAACCCTGTAAGCTGTTTCTCTTTTACTCACACTACTGAAAACCCACATGGTGCGTAAGACTACTCCCATGCTACAGAACTCCCGTAAAGTGTTTCCTACACTCAGGATGCAGAACTCCTGTAAACTGCCTCTCACTACTTCCAAGGTACAGAAATCCTGTAAGCTGTTTCTCTTTCACTCAGACTACTGAAAACCCGCATAGTGCGTAAGACTACTCCCATGCTACAGAACTCCCGTAAAGTGTTTCCTACGCTCAGGATGCAGAACTGCTGTAAACTGCCTCTCACTACTTCCAATGTACAGAAATCCTGTAAGCTGCTTCTCTTTTACTCAGACTACTGAAAACCCGCATAGTGCGTAAGACTACTCCCATGCTACAGAACTCCCGTAAAGTGTTTCCTACACTCAGGATGCAGAACTCCTGTAAACTGCCTCTCACTACTTCCATTGTACAGAAATCCTGTAAGCTGCTTCTCTTTTACTCAGACTACTGAAAACCCGCATGGTGCGTAAGACTACTCCCATGCTACAGAACTCCCGTAAAGTGTTTCCTACACTCAGGATGCAGAACTCCTGTAAACTGCCTCTCCGTACTTCCAATGTACAGAAACCCTGTAAGCTGCTTCTCTTTTACTCACACTACTGAAAACCCGCATAGTGTGTAAGACTACTCCCATGTTACAGAACTCCCGTAAAGTGTTTCCTACACTCAGGATGCAGAACTCCTGTAAACTGCCTCTCACTACTTCCAATGTACAGAAATCCTGTAAGCTGCTTCTCTTTTACTCAGACTACTGAAAACACGCATAGTGTGTAAGACTACTCCCATGCTTCAGAACTCCCGTAAAGTGTTTCCTACACTCAGGATGCAGAACTCCTGTAAACTGCCTCTCACTACTTCCAATGTACAGAAATCCTGTAAGCTGCTTCTCATTTACTCACACTACTGAAAACCCGCATTGTGCGTATGACTACTCCCATGCTACAGAACTCCCGTAAAGTGTTTCCTACACTCAGGATGCAGAACTCCTGTAAACTGCCTCTCACTACTTCCATTGTACAGAAATCCTGTAAGCTGCTTCTGTTTCACTCAGACTGCTGAAAACCCGCATGGTGCGTAAGACTACTCCCATGCTACAGAACTCCCGTAAAGTGTTTCCTACACTCAGGTTGCAGAACTCCTGTAAACTGCCTCTCACTACTTCCATTGTACAGAAATCCTGTAAGCTGCTTCTCTTTCACTCAGACTACTGAAAAACCGCATAGTGCGTAAGACTACTCCCATGCTACAGAACTCCCGTAAAGTGTTTCCTACATTCAGGATGCAGAACTCCTGTAAACTGCCTCTCACTACTTCCAATGTACAGAAACCCTGTAAGCTGCTTCTCTTTTACTCACACTACTGAAAACCCGCATAGTCTGTAAGACTACTCCCATGCTACAGAACTCCCGTAAAGTGTTTCCTACACTCAGGATGCAGAACTCCTGTAAACTGCCTCTCCCTACTTCCAATGTACAGAAACCCTGTAAGCTGCTTCTCTTTTACTCACACTACTGAAAACCCGCATTGTGCGTATGACTTCTCCCATGCTACAGAACTCCTGTAAAGTGTTTCCAACACTAAGGATGCAGAACTCCTGTAAACTGCCTCTCACTACTTCCAATGTACAGAAATCCTGTAAGCTGCTTCTCTTTTACTCAGACTACTGAAAACACGCATAGTGCGTAAGACTACTCCCATGGTACAGAACTCCCGTAAAGTGTTTCCTACACTCAGGATGCAGAACTCCTGTAAACTGCCTCTCACTACTTCCATTGTACAGAAATCCAATAAGCTGCATCTCTTTTACTCAGACTACTGAAAACCCGCATGGTGCGTAAGACTACTCCCATGCTACAGAACTCCCGTAAAGTGTTTCCTACACTCAGGATGCAGAACTCCTGTAAACTGCCTCTCACTACTTATATTGTACAGAAATCCTGTAAGCTGCTTCTCTTTTACTCAGACTACTGAAAACCCGCAGAGTGCGTAAGACTACTCCCATGCTACAGAACTCCCGTAAAGTGTTTCCTACACTCAGGATGCAGAACTCCTGTAAACTGCCTCTCACTACTTCCATTGTACAGAAATCCTGTAAGCTGCTTCTCTTTCACTCAGACTACTGAAAACCCGCATAGTGCGTAAGACTACTCCCATGCTACAGAACTCCCATAAAGTGTTTCCTACACTCAGGATGCAGAACTCCTGTAAACTGCCTCTCACTACTTCCAATGTACAGAAATCCTGTAAGCTGCTTCTCTTTTACTCAGACTACTGAAAACCCGCATAGTCTGTAAGACTACTCCCATGCTACAGAACTCCCGTAAAGTGTTTCCTACACTCAGGATGCAGAACTCCTGTGAACTGCGTCTCCCTACTTCCAATGTACAGAAATCCTGTAAGCTGCTTCTCTTTTACTCAGACTACTGAAAACACGCATAGTGCGTAAGACTACTCCCATGCTACAGAACTCCCGTAAAGTGTTTCCTACACTCAGGATGCAGAACTCCTGTAAACTGCCTCTCCGTACTTCCAATGTACAGAAACCCTGTAAGCTGCTTCTCTTTTACTCACACTACTGAAAACCCGCATAGTGTGTAAGACTACTCCCATGTTACAGAACTCCCGTAAAGTGTTTCCTACACTCAGGATGCAGAACTCCTGTAAACTGCCTCTCACTACTTCCAATGTACAGAAATCCTGTAAGCTGCTTCTCTTTTACTCAGACTACTGAAAACACGCATAGTGTGTAAGACTACTCCCATGCTTCAGAACTCCCGTAAAGTGTTTCCTACACTCAGGATGCAGAACTCCTGTAAACTGCCTCTCACTACTTCCAATGTACAGAAATCCTGTAAGCTGCTTCTCTTTTACTCACACTACTGAAAACCCGCATTGTGCGTATGACTACTCCCATGCTACAGAACTCCCGTAAAGTGTTTCCTACACTCAGGATGCAGAACTCCTGTAAACTGCCTCTCACTACTTCCATTGTACAGAAATCCTGTAAGCTGCTTCTGTTTCACTCAGACTGCTGAAAACCCGCATTGTGCGTAAGACTACTCCCATGCTACAGAACTCCCGTAAAGTGTTTCCTACACTCAGGTTGCAGAACTCCTGTAAACTGCCTCTCACTACTTCGATTGTACAGAAATCCTGTAAGCTGCTTCTCTTTCACTCAGACTACTGAAAAACCGCATAGTGCGTAAGACTACTCCCATGCTACAGAACTCCCGTAAAGTGTTTCCTACATTCAGGATGCAGAACTCCTGTAAACTGCCTCTCACTACTTCCAATGTACAGAAACCCTGTAAGCTGCTTCTCTTTTACTCACACTACTGAAAACCCGCATAGTCTGTAAGACTACTCCCATGCTACAGAACTCCCGTAAAGTGTTTCCTACACTCAGGATGCAGAACTCCTGTAAACTGCCTCTCCCTACTTCCAATGTACAGAAACCCTGTAAGCTGCTTCTCTTTTACTCAGACTACTGAAAACCCGCATTGTGCGTATGACTTCTCCCATGCTACAGAACTCCTGTAAAGTGTTTCCTACACTAAGGATGCAGAACTCCTGTAAACTGCCTCTCACTACTTCCAATGTACAGAAATCCTGTAAGCTGCTTCTCTTTTACTCAGACTACTGAAAACACGCATAGTGCGTAAGACTACTCCCATGCTACAGAACTCCCGTAAAGTGTTTCCTACACTCAGGATGCAGAACTCCTGTAAACTGCCTCTCACTACTTCCATTGTACAGAAATCCAATAAGCTGCATCTCTTTTACTCAGACTACTGAAAACCCGCATGGTGCGTAAGACTACTCCCATGCTACAGAACTCCCGTAAAGTGTTTCCTACACTCAGGATGCAGAACTCCTGTAAACTGCCTCTCACTACTTATATTGTACAGAAATCCTGTAAGCTGCTTCTCTTTTACTCAGACTACTGAAAACCCGCATAGTGCGTAAGACTACTCCCATGCTACAGAACTCCCGTAAAGTGTTTCCTACACTCAGGATGCAGAACTCCTGTAAACTGCCTCTCACTACTTCCATTGTACAGAAATCCTGTAAGCTGCTTCTCTTTCACTCAGACTACTGAAAACCCGCATAGTGCGTAAGACTACTCCCATGCTACAGAACTCCCATAAAGTGTTTCCTACACTCAGGATGCAGAACTCCTGTAAACTGCCTCTCACTACTTCCAATGTACAGAAATCCTGTAAGCTGCTTCTCTTTTACTCAGACTACTGAAAACCCGCATAGTCTGTAAGACTACTCCCATGCTACAGAACTCCCGTAAAGTGTTTCCTACACTCAGGATGCAGAACTCCTGTGAACTGCGTCTCCCTACTTCCAATGTACAGAAATCCTGTAAGCTGCTTCTCTTTTACTCAGACTACTGAAAACCCGCATAGTGCGTAAGACTACTCCCATGCTACAGAACTCCCGTAAAGTGTTTCCTACACTCAGGATGCAGAACTCCTGTAAACTGCTTCTCCGTACTTCCAATGTACAGAAACCCTGTAAGCTGCTTCTCTTTTACTCACACTACTGAAAACCCACATTGTGCGTAAGACTACTCCTATGCTACAGAACTCCCGTAAAGTGTTTCCTACACTCAGGATGCAGAACTCCTGTAAACTGCCTCTCACTACTTCCATTGTACAGAAATCCTGTAAGCCGCTTCTGTTTTACTCACACTACTGAAAACCCGCATAGTGCGTAAGACTACTCCCATGCTACAGAACTCCCGTAAAGTGTTTCCTACACTCAGGATGCAGAACTCCTGTAAACTGCTTCTCCGTACTTCCAATGTACAGAAACCCTGTAAGCTGCTTCACTTTTACTCACACTACTGAACCCCGCATGGTGCGTAAGACTACTCCCATGCTACAGAACTCCCCTAAAGTGTTTCCTACACTCAGGATGCAGAACTCCTGTAAACTGCCTCTCACTACTTCCAATGTACAGAAATCCTGTAAGCTGTTTCTCTTTCACTCAGACTACTGAAAACCCGCATAGTGCGTAAGACTACACCCATGCTACAGAACTCCCGTAAAGTGTTTCCTACACTCAGGATGCAGAACTCCTGTAAACTGCCTCTCACTACTTCCATTGTACAGAAATCCAGTAAGCTGCTTCTCTTTTACTCAGACTACTAAAAACCCGCATGGTGCGTAAGACTACTCCCATGCTACAGAACTCCCGTAAAGTGTTTCCTACACTCAGGATGCAGAAGTCCTGTAAACTGCCTCTCACTACTTATATTGTACAGAAATCCTGTAAGCTGCTTCTCTTTTACTCAGACTACTGAAAACCCGCATAGTGCGTAAGACTACTCCCATGCTACAGAACTCCCGTAAAGTGTTTCCTACACTCAGGATGCAGAACTCTTGTAAACTGCCTCTCACTACTTCCATTGTACAGAAATCCTGTAAGCTGCTTCTCTTTCACTCAGACTACTGAATACCCGCATAGTGCGTAAGACTACTCCCATGCTACAGAACTCCCGTAAAGTGTTTCCTACACTCAGGATGCAGAACTCCTGTAAACTGCCTCTCACTACTTCCAATGTACAGAAATCCTGTAAGCTGCTTCTCTTTCACTCAGACTACTGAAAACCCGCATAGTGCGTAAGACTACTCCCATGCTACAGAACTCCCGTAAAGTGTTTCCTCCACTCAGGATGCAGAACTCCTGTAAACTGCCTCTCACTACTTCCAATGTACAGAAATCCTGTAAGCTGCTTCTGTTTTACTCAGACTACTGAAAACCCGCATGGTGCGTAAGACTACTCCCATGCTACAGAACTCCCGTAAAGTGTTTCCTACACTCAGGATGCAGAACTCCTGTAAACTGCCTCTCACTACTTCCATTGTACAGAAATCCTGTAAGCTGCTTCTCTTTTACTCACACTACTGAAAACCCGCATAGTCTGTAAGACTACTCCCATGCTACAGAACTCCCGTAAAGTGTTTCCTACACTCAGGATGCAGAACTCCTGTAAACTGCCTCTCACTACTTCCAATGTACAGAAATCCTGTAAGCTGCCTCTCTTTTACTCAGACTACTGAAAACCAATAGTGCGTAAGACTAATCCCATGCTACAGAACTCCTGTAAAGTGCTTCCTACACTCAGGATGCAGAACTCCTGTAAACTGCCTCTCACTACTTCCATTGTACAGAAATCCAGTAAGCTGCTTCTCTTTTACTCAGACTACTGAAAACCCGCATGGTGCGTAAGACTACTCCCATGCTACAGAACTCCCGTAAAGTGTTTCCTACACTCAGGATGCAGAACTCCTGTAAACTGCCTCTCACTACTTATATTGTACAGAAATCCTGTAAGCTGCTTCTCTTTTACTCAGACTACTGAAAACACGCATAGTGCGTAAGACTACTCCCATGCTACAGAACTCCCGTAAAGTGTTTCCTACACTCAGGATGCAGAACTCCTGTAAACTGCTTCTCCGTACTTCCAATGTACAGAAACCCTGTAAGCTGCTTCTCTTTTACTCACACTACTGAAAACCCACATTGTGCGTAAGACTACTCCTATGCTACAGAACTCCCGTAAAGTGTTTCCTACACTCAGGATGCAGAACTCCTGTAAACTGCCTCTCACTACTTCCATTGTACAGAAATCCTGTAAGCCGCTTCTGTTTTACTCAGACTACTGAAAACCCGCATAGTGCGTAAGACTACTCCCATGCTACAGAACTCCCGTAAAGTGTTTCCTACACTCAGGATGCAGAACTCCTGTAAACTGCCTCTCACTACTTCCATTGTACAGAAATCCTGTAAGCTGCTTCTCTTTTACTCAGACTACTGAAAACCCGCATAGTGCGTAAGACTACTCCCATGCTACAGAACTCCCGTAAAGTGTTTCCTACACTCAGGATGCAGAACTCCTGTAAACTGCTTCTCCGTACTTCCAATGTACAGAAATCCTGTAAGCTGCTTCTCTTTTACTCAGAATACTGAAAACCCGCATGGTGCGTAAGACTACTCCCATGCTACAGAACTCCCGTAATGTGTTTCCTACACTCAGGATGCAGAACTCCTGTAAACTGCTTCTCCGTACTTCCAATGTACAGAAACCCTGTAAGCTGCTTCACTTTTACTCACACTACTGAAAACCCGCATGGTGCGTAAGACTACTCCCATGCTACAGAACTCCCCTAAAGTGTTTCCTACACTCAGGATGCAGAACTCCTGTAAACTGCCTCTCACTACTTCCAATGTACAGAAATCCTGTAAGCTGTTTCTCTTTCACTCAGACTACTGAAAACCCGCATAGTGCGTAAGACTACTCCCATGCTACAGAACTCCCGTAAAGTGTTTCCTACACTCAGGATGCAGAACTGCTGTAAACTGCCTCTCACTACTTCCAATGTACAGAAATCCTGTAAGCTGCTTCTCTTTTACTCAGACTACTGAAAACCCGCATAGTGCGTAAGACTACTCCCATGCTACAGAACTCCCGTAAAGTGTTTCCTACACTCAGGATGCAGAACTCCTGTAAACTGCCTCTCACTACTTCCATTGTACAGAAATCCTGTAAGCTGCTTCTCTTTTACTCAGACTACTGAAAACCCGCATGGTGCCTAAGACTACTCCCATGCTACAGAACTCCCGTAAAGTGTTTCCTACACTCAGGATGCAGAACTCCTGTAAACTGCCTCTCCCTACTTCCAATGTACAGAAACCCTGTAAGCTGCTTCTCTTTTACTCACACTACTGAAAACCCGCATTGTGCGTATGACTACTCCCATGCTACAGAACTCCCGTAAAGTGTTTCCTACACTAAGGATGCAGAACTCCTGTAAACTGCCTCTCACTACTTACAATGTACAGAAATCCTGTAAGCTGCTTCTCTTTTACTCAGACTACTGAAAACACGCATAGTGCGTAAGACTACTCCCATGCTACAGAACTCCCGTAAAGTGTTTCCTACACTCAGGATGCAGAACTCCTGTAAACTGCCTCTCACTACTTCCATTGTACAGAAATCCAGTAAGCTGCTTCTCTTTTACTCAGACTACTAAAAACCCGCATGGTGCGTAAGACTACTCCCATGCTACAGAACTCCCGTAAAGTGTTTCCTACACTCAGGATGCAGAAGTCCTGTAAACTGCCTCTCACTACTTCCAATGTACAGAAATCCTGTAAGCTGCTTCTGTTTTACTCAGACTACTGAAAACCCGCATGGTGCGTAAGACTACTCCCATGCTACAGAACTCCCGTAAAGTGTTTCCTACACTCAGGATGCAGAACTCCTGTAAACTGCCTCTGACTACTTATATTGTACAGAAATCCTGTAAGCTGCTTCTCTTTTACTCACACTACTGAAAACCCGCATAGTGCGTAAGACTACTCCCATGCTACAGAACTCCCGTAAAGTGTTTCCTACACTCAGGATGCAGAACTCCTGTAAACTGCCTCTCACTACTTCCATTGTACAGAAATCCTGTAAGCTGCTTCTCTTTCACTCAGACTACTGAAAACCCGCATAGTGCGTAAGACTACTCCCATGCTACAGAACTCCCGTAAAGTGTTTCCTACACTCAGGATGCAGAACTCCTGTAAACTGCCTCTCACTACTTCCAATGTACAGAAATCCTGTAAGCTGTTTCTCTTTTACTCACACTACTGAAAACCCGCATAGTGTGTAAGACTACTGCCATGTTACAGAACTCTCGTAAAGTGTTTCCTCCACTCAGGATGCAGAACTCCTGTAAACTGCCTCTCACTACTTCCAATGTACAGAAATCCTGTAAGCTGCTTCTGTTTTACTCAGACTACTGAAAACCCGCATGGTGCGTAAGACTACTCCCATGCTACAGAACTCCCGTAAAGTGTTTCCTACACTCAGGATGCAGAACTCCTGTAAACTGCCTCTCACTACTTCCATTGTAGAGAAATCCTGTAAGCTGCTTCTGTTTTACTCAGACTACTGAAAACCCGCTTGGTGCGTAAGAGTACTCTCATGCTACAGAACTCCCATAAAGTGTTTCCTACACTCAGGATGCAGAACTCCTGTAAACTGCCTCTCACTACTTCCAATGTACAGAAATCCTGTAAGCTGCTTCTCTTTCACTCAGACTACTGAAAACCCGCATAGTGCGTAAGACTACTCCCATGCTACAGAACTCCCGTAAAGTGTTTCCTACACTCAGGATGCAGAACTCCTGTGAACTGCGTCTCCCTACTTCCAATGTACAGAAATCCTGTAAGCTGCTTCTCTTTTACTCAGACTACTGAAAACACGCATAGTGCGTAAGACTACTCCCATGCTACAGAACTCCCGTAAAGTGTTTCCTACACTCAGGATGCAGAACTCCTGTAAACTGCTTCTCCGTACTTCCAATGTACAGAAACCCTGTAAGCTGCTTCTCTTTTACTCACACAACTGAAAACCCACATTGTGCGTAAGACTACTCCCATGCTACAGAACTCCCGTAAAGTGTTTCCTACACTCAGGATGCAGAACTCCTGTAAACTGCCTCTCACTACTTCCATTATACAGAAATCCTGTAAGCCGCTTCTGTTTTACTCAGACTACTGAAAACCCGCATAGTGCGTAAGACTACTCCCATGCTACAGAACTCCCGTAAAGTGTTTCCTACACTCAGGATGCAGAACTCCTGTAAACTGCCTCTCACTACTTCCATTGTACAGAAATCCTGTAAGCTGCTTCTCTTTTACTCAGACTACTGAAAACCCGCATAGTGCGTAAGACTACTCCCATGCTACAGAACTCCCGTAAAGTGTTTCCTACACTCAGGATGCAGAACTCCTGTAAACTGCTTCTCCGTACTTCCAATGTACAGAAATCCTGTAAGCTGCTTCTGTTTTACTCAGACTACTGAAAACCCGCATGGTGCGTAAGACTACTCCCATGCTACAGAACTCCCGTAAAGTGTTTCCTACACTCAGGATGCAGAACTCCTGTAAACTGCTTCTCCGTACTTCCAATGTACAGAAACCCTGTAAGCTGCTTCTCTTTTACTCACACTACTGAAAACCCACATGGTGCGTAAGACTACTCCCATGCTACAGAACTCCCGTAAAGTGTTTCCTACACTCAGGATGCAGAACTCCTGTAAACTGCCTCTCACTACTTCCAATGTACAGAAATCCTGTAAGCTGTTTCTCTTTCACTCAGACTACTGAAAACCCGCATAGTGCGTAAGACTACTCCCATGCTACAGAACTCCCGTAAAGTGTTTCCTACACTCAGGATGCAGAACTGCTGTAAACTGCCTCTCACTACTTCCAATGTACAGAAATCCTGTAAGCTGCTTCTCTTTTACTCAGACTACTGAAAACCCGCATTGTGCGTATGACTACTCCCATGCTACAGAACTCCCGTAAAGTGTTTCCTACACTCAGGATGCAGAACTCCTGTAAACTGCCTCTCACTACTTCCATTGTACAGAAATCCTGTAAGCTGCTTCTCTTTCACTCAGACTACTGAATACCCGCATAGTGCGTAAGACTACTCCCATGCTACAGAACTCCCGTAAAGTGTTTCCTACACTCAGGATGCAGAACTCCTGTAAACTGCCTCTCACTACTTCCAATGTACAGAAATCCTGTAAGCTGCTTCTCTTTCACTCAGACTACTGAAAACCCGCATAGTGCGTAAGACTACTCCCATGCTACAGAACTCCCGTAAAGTGTTTCCTCCACTCAGGATGCAGAACTCCTGTAAACTGCCTCTCACTACTTCCAATGTACAGAAATCCTGTAAGCTGCTTCTGTTTTACTCAGACTACTGAAAACCCGCATGGTGCGTAAGACTACTCCCATGCTACAGAACTCCCGTAAAGTGTTTCCTACACTCAGGATGCAGAACTCCTGTAAACTGCCTCTCACTACTTCCATTGTACAGAAATCCTGTAAGCTGCTTCTCTTTTACTCACACTACTGAAAACCCGCATAGTCTGTAAGACTACTCCCATGCTACAGAACTCCCGTAAAGTGTTTCCTACACTCAGGATGCAGAACTCCTGTAAACTGCCTCTCACTACTTCCAATGTACAGAAATCCTGTAAGCTGCCTCTCTTTTACTCAGACTACTGAAAACCCGCATAGTGCGTAAGACTAATCCCATGCTACAGAACTCCTGTAAAGTGCTTCCTACACTCAGGATGCAGAACTCCTGTAAACTGCCTCTCACTACTTCCATTGTACAGAAATCCAGTAAGCTGCTTCTCTTTTACTCAGACTACTGAAAACCCGCATGGTGCGTAAGACTACTCCCATGCTACAGAACTCCCGTAAAGTGTTTCCTACACTCAGGATGCAGAACTCCTGTAAACTGCTTCTCCGTACTTCCAATGTACAGAATCCCTGTAAGCTGCTTCTCTTTTACTCACACTACTGAAAACCCACATGGTGCGTAAGACTACTCCCATGCTACAGAACTCCCGTAAAGTGTTTCCTACACTCAGGATGCAGAACTCCTGTAAACTGCCTCTCACTACTTCCAATGTACAGAAATCCTGTAAGCTGTTTCTCTTTCACTCAGACTACTGAAAACCCGCATAGTGCGTAAGACTACTCCCATGCTACAGAACTCCCGTAAAGTGTTTCCTACACTCAGGATGCAGAACTGCTGTAAACTGCCTCTCACTACTTCCAATGTACAGAAATCCTGTAAGCTGCTTCTCTTTTACTCAGACTACTGAAAACCCGCATTGTGCGTATGACTACTCCCATGCTACAGAACTCCCGTAAAGTGTTTCCTACACTCAGGATGCAGAACTCCTGTAAACTGCCTCTCACTACTTCCATTGTACAGAAATCCTGTAAGCTGCTTCTCTTTCACTCAGACTACTGAATACCCGCATAGTGCGTAAGACTACTCCCATGCTACAGAACTCCCGTAAAGTGTTTCCTACACTCAGGATGCAGAACTCCTGTAAACTGCCTCTCACTACTTCCAATGTACAGAAATCCTGTAAGCTGCTTCTCTTTCACTCAGACTACTGAAAACCCGCATAGTGCGTAAGACTACTCCCATGCTACAGAACTCCCGTAAAGTGTTTCCTCCACTCAGGATGCAGAACTCCTGTAAACTGCCTCTCACTACTTCCAATGTACAGAAATCCTGTAAGCTGCTTCTGTTTCACTCAGACTACTGAAAACCCGCATGGTGCGTAAGACTACTCCCATGCTACAGAACTCCCGTAAAGTGTTTCCTACACTCAGGATGCAGAACTCCTGTAAACTGCCTCTCACTACTTCCATTGTACAGAAATCCTGTAAGCTGCTTCTCTTTTACTCACACTACTGAAAACCCGCATAGTCTGTAAGACTACTCCCATGCTACAGAACTCCCGTAAAGTGTTTCCTACACTCAGGATGCAGAACTCCTGTAAACTGCCTCTCACTACTTCCAATGTACAGAAATCCTGTAAGCTGCCTCTCTTTTACTCAGACTACTGAAAACCCGCATAGTGCGTAAGACTAATCCCATGCTACAGAACTCCTGTAAAGTGCTTCCTACACTCAGGATGCAGAACTCCTGTAAACTGCCTCTCACTACTTCCATTGTACAGAAATCCTGTAAGCTGCTTCTCTTTTACTCAGACTACTGAAAACCCGCATGGTGCGTAAGACTACTCCCATGCTACAGAACTCCCGTAAAGTGTTTCCTACACTCAGGATGCAGAACTCCTGTAAACTGCCTCTGACTACTTATATTGTACAGAAATCCTGTAAGCTGCTTCTCTTTTACTCAGACTACTGAAAACCCGCATAGTGCGTAAGACTACTCCCATGCTACAGAACTCCCGTAAAGTGTTTCCTACACTCAGGATGCAGAACTCCTGTAAACTGCCTCTCACTACTTCCATTGTACAGAAATCCTGTAAGCTGCTTCTCTTTCACTCAGACTACTGAAAACCCGCATAGTGGGTAAGACTACTCCCATGCTACAGAACTCCCGTAAAGTGTTTCCTACACTCAGGATGCAGAACTCCTGTAAACTGCCTCTCACTACTTCCAATGTACAGAAATCCTGTAAGCTGCTTCTCTTTTACTCACACTACTGAAAACCCGCATAGTGTGTAAGACTACTGCCATGTTACAGAACTCTCGTAAAGTGTTTCCTCCACTCAGGATGCAGAACTCCTGTAAACTGCCTCTCACTACTTCCAATGTACAGAAATCCTGTAAGCTGCTTCTGTTTTACTCAGACTACTGAAAACCCGCATGGTGCGTAAGACTACTCCCATGCTACAGAACTCCCGTAAAGTGTTTCCTACACTCAGGATGCAGAACTCCTGTAAACTGCCTCTCACTACTTCCATTGTAGAGAAATCCTGTAAGCTGCTTCTGTTTTACTCAGACTACTGAAAACCCGCTTGGTGCGTAAGAGTACTCTCATGCTACAGAACTCCCATAAAGTGTTTCCTACACTCAGGATGCAGAACTCCTGTAAACTGCCTCTCACTACTTCCAATGTACAGAAATCCTGTAAGCTGCTTCTCTTTCACTCAGACTACTGAAAACCCGCATAGTGCGTAAGACTACTCCCATGCTACAGAACTCCCGTAAAGTGTTTCCTACACTCAGGATGCAGAACTGCTGTAAACTGCCTCTCACTACTTCCAATGTACAGAAATCCTGTAAGCTGCTTCTCTTTTACTCAGACTACTGAAAACCCGCATTGTGCGTATGACTACTCCCATGCTACAGAACTCCCGTAAAGTGTTTCCTACACTCAGGATGCAGAACTCCTGTAAACTGCCTCTCACTACTTCCATTGTACAGAAATCCTGTAAGATGCTTCTCTTTTACTCAGACTACTGAAAACCCGCATGGTGCGTAAGACTACTTCCATGCTACAGAACTCCCGTAAAGTGTTTCCTACACTCAGGTTGCAGAACTCCTGTAAACTGCCTCTCACTACTTCCATTGTACAAAAATCCTGTAAGCTGCTTCTCTTTTACTCAGACTACTGAAAACCCGCATAGTGCGTAAGACCACTCCCATGCTACAGAACTCCCGTAAAGTGTTTCCTACACTCAGGATGCAGAACTCCTGTAAACTGCCTCTCACTACTTCCATTGTACAGAAATCCTGTAAGCTGCTTCTCTTTTACTCAGACTACTGAAAACCCGCATAGTGCGTAAGAGTACTCCCATGCTACAGAACTCCCGTAAAGTGTTTCCTACACTCAGGATGCAGAACTCCTGTAAACTGCCTCTCACTACTTCCAATGTACAGAAATCCTGTAAGCTGCTTCTCTTTTACTCACACTACTGAAAACCCGCATAGTGTGTAAGACTACTGCCATGTTACAGAACTCCCGTAAAGTGTTTCCTCCACTCAGGATGCAGAACTCCTGTAAACTGCCTCTCACTACTTCCAATGTACAGAAATCCTGTAAGCTGCTTCTGTTTTACTCAGACTACTGAAAACCCGCATGGTGCGTAAGACTACTCCCATGCTACAGAACTCCCGTAAAGTGTTTCCTACACTCAGGATGCAGAACTCCTGTAAACTGCCTCTCACTACTTCCATTGTAGAGAAATCCTGTAAGCTGCTTCTGTTTTACTCAGACTACTGAAAACCCGCTTGGTGCGTAAGAGTACTCTCATGCTACAGAACTCCCATAAAGTGTTTCCTACACTCAGGATGCAGAACTCCTGTAAACTGCCTCTCACTACTTCCAATGTACAGAAATCCTGTAAGCTGCTTCTCTTTTACTCAGACTACTGAAAACCCGCATAGTGCGTAAGACTACTCCCATGCTACAGAACTCCCGTAAAGTGTTTCCTACACTCAGGATGCAGAACTCCTGTGAACTGCGTCTCCCTACTTCCAATGTACAGAAATCCTGTAAGCTGCTTCTCTTTTACTCAGACTACTGAAAACACGCATAGTGCGTAAGACTACTCCCATGCTACAGAACTCCCGTAAAGTGTTTCCTACACTCAGGATGCAGAACTCCTGTAAACTGCTTCTCCGTACTTCCAATGTACAGAAACCCTGTAAGCTGCTTCTCTTTTACTCACACTACTGAAAACCCACATGGTGCGTAAGACTACTCCCATGCTACAGAACTCCCGTAAAGTGTTTCCTACACTCAGGATGCAGAACTCCTGTAAACTGCCTCTCACTACTTCCAATGTACAGAAATCCTGTAAGCTGTTTCTCTTTCACTCAGACTACTGAAAACCCGCATAGTGCGTAAGACTACTCCCATGCTACAGAACTCCCGTAAAGTGTTTCCTACACTCAGGATGCAGAACTGCTGTAAACTGCCTCTCACTACTTCCAATGTACAGAAATCCTGTAAGCTGCTTCTCTTTTACTCAGACTACTGAAAACACGCATAGTGCGTAAGACTACTCCCATGCTACAGAACTCCCGTAAAGTGTTTCCTACACTCAGGATGCAGAACTCCTGTAAACTGCCTCTCACTACTTCCATTGTACAGAAATCCTGTAAGCTGCTTCTCTTTTACTCACACTACTGAAAACCCGCATTGTGCGTATGACTACTCCCATGCTACAGAACTCCCGTAAAGTGTTTCCTACACTCAGGATGCAGAACTCCTGTAAACTGCCTCTCACTACTTCCATTGTACAGAAATCCTGTAAGCTGCTTCTGTTTCACTCAGACTACTGAAAACCCGCATGGTGCGTAAGACTACTCCCATGCTACAGAACTCCCGTAAAGTGTTTCCTACACTCAGGATGCAGAACTCCTGTAAACTGCCTCTCACTACTTCCATTGTACAGAAATCCTGTAAGCTGCTTCTCTTTCACTCAGACTACTGAAAACCCGCATAGTGCGTAAGACTACTCAAATGCTACAGAACTCCCGTAAAGTGTTTCCTACATTCAGGATGCAGAACTCCTGTAAACTGCCTCTCACTACTTCCAATGTACAGAAATCCTGTAAGCTGCTTCTCTTTTACTCACACTACTGAAAACCCGCATAGTCTGTAAGACTACTCCCATGCTACAGAACTCCCAAAAAGTGTTTCCTACACTCAGGATGCAGAACTCCTGTAAACTGCCTCTCAGTACTTCCATTGTACAGAAATCCTGTAAGCTGCTTCTCTTTTACTCACACTACTGAAAACCCGCATTGTGCGTATGACTACTCCCATGCTACAGAACTCCCGTAAAGTGTTTCCTACACTAAGGATGCAGAAGTCCTGTAAACTGCCTCTCACTACTTCCAATGTACAGAAATCCTGTAAGCTGCTTCTCTTTTACTCAGACTACTGAAAACCCGCATAGTGCGTAAGACTACTCCCATGCTACAGAACTCCCGTAAAGTGTTTCCTACACTCAGGATGCAGAACTCCTGTAAACTGCCTCTCCCTACTTCCAATGTACAGAAATCCTGTAAGCTGCTTCTCTTTTACTCAGACTACTGAAAACACGCATAGTGCGTAAGACTACTCCCATGCTACAGAACTCCCGTAAAGTGTTTCCTACACTCAGGATGCAGAACTCCTGTAAACTGCTTCTCCGTACTTCCAATGTACAGAAACCCTGTAAGCTGCTTCTCTTTTACTCACACTACTGAAAACCAACATTGTGCGTAAGACTACTCCCATGCTACAGAATTCCCGTAAAGTGTTTCCTACACTCAGGATGCAGAACTCCTGTAAACTGCCTCTCACTACTTCCATTGTACAGAAATCCTGTAAGCTGCTTCTGTTTTACTCAGACTACTGAAAACCCGCATGGTGCGTAAGACTACTCCCATGCTACAGAACTCCCGTAAAGTGTTTCCTACACTCAGGATGCAGAACTCCTGTAAACTGCTTCTCCGTACTTCCAATGTACAGAAACCCTGTAAGCTGCTTCTCTTTTACTCACAGTACTGAAAACCCACATTGTGCGTAAGACTACTCCCATGCTACAGAACTCCCGTAAAGTGTTTCCTACATTCAGGATGCAGAACTCCTGTAAACTGCCTCTCACTACTTCCAATGTACAGAAATCCTGTAAGCTGCTTCTCTTTTACTCACACTACTGAAAACCCGCATAGTCTGTAAGACTACTCCCATGCTACAGAACTCCCGTAAAGTGTTTCCTACACTCAGGATGCAGAACTCCTGTAAACTGCCTCTCCCTACTTCCAATGTACAGAAACCCTGTAAGCTGCTTCTCTTTTACTCACACTACTGAAAACCCGCATTGTGCGTATGACTACTCCCATGCTACAGAACTCCCGTAAAGTGTTTCCTACACTAAGGATGCAGAACTCCTGTAAACTGCCTCTCACTACTTCCAATGTACAGAAATCCTGTAAGCTGCTTCTCTTTTACTCAGACTACTGAAAACACGCATAGTGCGTAAGACTACTCCCATGCTACAGAACTCCCGTAAAGTGTTTCCTACACTCAGGATGCAGAACTCCTGTAAACTGCCTCTCCGTACTTCCAATGTACAGAAACCCTGTAAGCTGTTTCTCTTTTACTCACACTACTGAAAACCCGCATAGTGTGTAAGACTACTCCCATGCTACAGAACTCCCGTAAAGTGTTTCCTACACTCAGGATGCAGAACTCCTGTAACCTGCCTCTCACTACTTCCAATGTACAGAAATCCTGTAAGCTGCTTCTCTTTTACTCAGACTACTGAAAACACACATAGTGCGTAAGACTACTCCCATGCTTCAGAACTCCCGTAAAGTGTTTCCTACACTCAGGATGCAGAACTCCTGTAAACTGCCTCTCACTACTTCCAATGTACAGAAATCCTGTAAGCTGCTTCTCTTTTACTCACACTACTGAAAACCCGCATTGTGCGTATGACTACTCCCATGCTACAGAACTCCCGTAAAGTGTTTCCTACACTCAGGATGCAGAACTCCTGTAAACTGCCTCTCACTACTTCCATTGTACAGAAATCCTGTAAGCTGCTTCTGTTTCACTCAGACTACTGAAAACCCGCATGGTGCGTAAGACTACTCCCATGCTACAGAACTCCCGTAAAGTGTTTCCTACACTCAGGATGCAGAACTCCTGTAAACTGCCTCTCACTACTTCCATTGTACAGAAATCCTGTAAGCTGCTTCTCTTTCACTCAGACTACTGAAAACCCGCATAGTGCGTAAGACTACTCCCATGCTACAGAACTCCCGTAAAGTGTTTCCTACACTCAGGATGCAGAACTCCTGTAAACTGCCTCTCCGTACTTCCAATGTACAGAAACCCTGTAAGCTGTTTCTCTTTTACTCACACTACTGAAAACCCGCATTGTGCGTAAGACTACTCCCATGCTACAGAACTCCCGTAAAGTGTTTCCTACACTCAGGATGCAGAACTCCTGTAAACTGCCTCTCACTACTTCCATTGTATAGAAATCCTGTAAGCTGCTTCTGTTTTACTCAGACTACTGAAAACCCGCATGGTGCGTAAGACTACTCCCATCCTACAGATCTCCCGTAAAGTGTTTCCTACACTCAGGATGCAGAACTCCTGTAAACTGCTTCTCCGTACTTCCAATGTACAGAAACCCTGTAAGCTGCTTCTCTTTTACTCACACTATTGAAAACCCACATTGTGCGTAAGACTACTCCCATGGTACAGAACTCCCGTAAAGTGTTTCCTACACTCAGGATGCAGAACTCCTGTAAACTGCCTCTCACTACTTCCAATGTACAGAAATCCTGTAAGCTGCTTCTCTTTTACTCAGACTACTGAAAACCCGCATAGTGCGTAAGACTACTCCCATGCTACAGAACTCCTGTAAAGTGTTTCCTACACTCAGGATGCAGAACTCCTGTAAACTGCCTCTCACTACTTCCAAGGTACAGAAATCCTGTAAGCTGCTTCTCTTTTACTCAGACTACTGAAAACACGCATAGTGCGTAAGACTACTCCCATGCTACAGAACTCCCGTAAAGTGTTTCCTACACTCAGGATGCAGAACTCCTGTAAACTTCCTCTCACTACTTCCATTGTACAGAAATCCTGTAAGCTGCTTCTCTTTTACTCAGACTACTGAAAACCCGCATGGTGCGTAAGACTACTCCCATGCTACAGAACTCCCGTAAAGTGTTTCCTACACTCAGGATGCAGAACTCCTGTAAACTGCCTCTCACTACTTCCATTGTACAGAAATCCTGTAAGCTGCTTCTGTTTCACTCAGACTACTGAAAACCCGCATGGTACGTAAGACTACTCCCATGCTACAGAACTCCCGTAAAGTGTTTCCTACACTCAGGTTGCAGAACTCCTGTAAACTGCCTCTCACTACTTCCAATGTACAGAAATCCTGTAAGCTGCTTCTCTTTCACTCAGACTACTGAAAACCCGCATAGTGCGTAAGACTACTCCCATGCTACAGAACTCCCGTAAAGTGTTTCCTACACTCAGGATGCAGAACTCCTGTAAACTGCCTCTCACTACTTCCAATGTACAGAAATCCTGTAAGCTGCTTCTCTTTTACTCACACTACTGAAAACCCGCATAGTCTGTAAGACTACTCCCATGCTACAGAACTACCATAAAGTGTTTCCTACACTCAGGATGCAGAACTCCTGTAAACTGCCTCTCAGTACTTCCATTGTACAGAAATCCTGTAAGCTGCTTCTCTTTTACTCACACTACTGAAAACCCGCATTGTGCGTAAGACTACTCCCATGCTACAGAACTCCCGTAAAGTGTTTCCTACACTAAGGATGCAGAAGTCCTGTAAACTGCCTCTCACTACTTCCAATGTACAGAAATCCTGTAAGCTGCTTCTCTTTTACTCAGACTACTGAAAACCCGCATAGTGCGTAAGACTACTCCCATGCTACAGAACTCCCGTAAAGTGTTTCCTACACTCAGGATGCAGAACTCCTGTAAACTGCCTCTCCGTACTTCCAATGTACAGAAATCCTGTAAGCTGCTTCTCTTTTACTCAGACTACTGAAAACACGCATAGTGCGTAAGACTACTCCCATGCTACAGAACTCCAGTAAAGTGTTTCCTACACTCAGGATGCAGAACTCCTGTAAACTGCTTCTCCGTACTTCCAATGTACAGAAACCCTGTAAGCTGCTTCTCTTTTACTCACACTACTGAAAACCAACATTGTGCGTAAGACTACTCCCATGCTACAGAATTCCCGTAAAGTGTTTCCTACACTCAGGATGCAGAACTCCTGTAAACTGCCTCTCACTACTTCCATTGTACAGAAATCCTGTAAGCTGCTTCTGTTTTACTCAGACTACTGAAAACCCGCATGGTGCGTAAGACTACTCCCATGCTACAGAACTCCCGTAAAGTGTTTCCTACACTCAGGATGCAGAACTCCTGTAAACTTCTTCTCCGTACTTCCAATGTACAGAAACCCTGTAAGCTGCTTCTCTTTTACTCACACTACTGAAAACCCACATTGTGGGTAAGACTACTCCCATGCTACAGAACTCCCGTAAAGTGTTTCCTACATTCAGGATGCAGAACTCCTGTAAACTGCCTCTCACTACTTCCAATGTACAGAAATCCTGTAAGCTGCTTCTCTTTTACTCACACTACTGAAAACCCGCATAGTCTGTAAGACTACTCCCATGCTACAGAACTCCCGTAAAGTGTTTCCTACACTCAGGATGCAGAACTCCTGTAAACTGCCTCTCCCTACTTCCAATGTACAGAAACCCTGTAAGCTGCTTCTCTTTTACTCACACTACTGAAAACCCGCATTGTGCGTATGACTACTCCCATGCTACAGAACTCCCGTAAAGTGTTTCCTACACTCAGGATGCAGAACTCCTGTAAACTGCCTCTCACTACTTCCAATGTACAGAAATCCTGTAAGCTGCTTCTCTTTTACTCAGACTACTGAAAACACGCATAATGCGTAAGACTACTCCCATGCTACAGAACTCCCGTAAAGTGTTTCCTACACTCAGGATGCAGAACTCCTGTAAACTGCCTCTCACTACTTCCATTGTACAGAAATCCAGTAAGCTGCTTCTCTTTTACTCAGACTACTGAAAACCCGCATGGTGCGTAAGACTACTCCCATGCTACAGAACTCCCGTAAAGTGTTTCCTACACTCAGGATGCAGAACTCCTGTAAACTGCCTCTCACTACTTCCATTGTACAGAAATCCTGTAAGCTGCTTCTCTTTCACTCAGACTACTGAAAACCCGCATAGTGCGTAAGACTACTCCCATGCTACAGAACTCCCGTAAAGTGTTTCCTACACTCAGGATGCAGAACTCCTGTAAACTGCCTCTCCGTACTTCCAATGTACAGAAACCCTGTAAGCTGTTTCTCTTTTACTCACACTACTAAAAACCCGCATTGTGCGTAAGACTACTCCCATGCTACAGAACTCCCGTAAAGTGTTTCCTACACTCAGGATGCAGAACTCCTGTAAACTGCCTTTCACTACTTATATTGTACAGAAATCCTGTAAGCTGCTTCTCTTTTACTCAGACTACTGAAAACCCGCATAGTGCGTAAGACTACTCCCATGCTACACAACTCCCGTAAAGTGTTTCCTACACTCAGGATGCAGAACTCCTGTAAACTGCCTCTCCCTACTTCCAAAGTACAGAAGTCCTGTAAGATGCTTCTCTTTTACTCAGACTACTGAAAACACGCATAGTGCGTAAGACTACTCCCATGCTACAGAACTCCCGTAAAGTGTTTCCTACACTCAGGATGCAGAACTCCTGTAAACTGCTTCTCCGTACTTCCAATGTACAGAAACCCTGTAAGCTGCTTCTCTTTTACTCACACTACTGAAAACCCACATTGTGCGTAAGACTACTCCCATGCTACAGAACTCCCGTAAAGTGTTTCCTACACTCAGGATGCAGAACTCCTGTAAACTGCCTCTCACTACTTCCATTGTATAGAAATCCTGTAAGCTGCTTCTGTTTTACTCAGACTACTGAAAACCCGCATGGTGCGTAAGACTACTCCCATCCTACAGAACTCCCGTAAAGTGTTTCCTACACTCAGGATGCAGAACTCCTGTAAACTGCTTCTCCGTACTTCCAATGTACAGAAACCTTGTAAGCTGCTTCTCTTTTACTCACACTACTGAAAACCCACATTGTGCGTAAGACTACTCCCATGGTACAGAACTCCCGTAAAGTGTTTCCTACACTCAGGATGCAGAACTCCTGTAAACTGCCTCTCACAACTTCCAATGTACAGAAATCCTGTAAGCTGCTTCTCTTTTACTCAGACTACTGAAAACCCGCATAGTGCGTAAGACTACTCCCATGCTACAGAACTCCCGTAAAGTGTTTCCTACACTCAGGATGCAGAACTCCTGTAAACTGCCTCTCACTATTTCCAAGGTACAGAAATCCTGTAAGCTGCTTATCTTTTACTCAGACTACTGAAAACACGCATAGTGCGTAAGACTACTCCCATGCTACAGAACTCCCGTAAAGTGTTTCCTACACTCAGGATGCAGAACTCCTGTAAACTGCCTCTCACTACTTCCATTGTACAGAAATCCTGTAAGCTGCTTCTCTTTTACTCAGACTACTGAAAACCCGCATGGTGCGTAAGACTACTCCCATGCTACAGAACTCCCGTAAAGTGTTTCCTACACTCAGGATGCAGAACTCCTGTAAACTGCCTCTCACTACTTCCATTGTACAGAAATCCTGTAAGCTGCTTCTCTTTCACTCAGACTACTGAAAACCCTCATAGTGCGTAAGACTACTCCCATGCTACAGAACTCCCGTAAAGTGTTTCCTACACTCAGGATGCAGAACTCCTGTAAACTGCCTCTCACTACTTCCATTGTACAGAAATCCTGTAAGCTGCTTCTGTTTTACTCAGACTACTGAAAACCCGCATGGTGCGTAAGACTACTCCCATGCTACAGAACTCCCGTAAAGTGTTTCCTACACTCAGGATGCAGAACTCCTGGAAACTGCCTCTCCCTACTTCCAATGTACAGAAATCCTGTAAGCTGCTTCTCTTTTACTCAGACTACTGAAAACCCGCATAGTGCGTAAGACTACTCCCATGCTACAGAACTCCCGTAAAGTGTTTCCTACACTCAGGATGCAGAACTCCTGTAAACTGCCTCTCCCTACTTCCAATGTACAGTAATCCTGTAAGCTGCTTCTCTTTTACTCAGACTACTGAAAACACGCATAGTGCGTAAGACTACTCCCATGCTACAGAACTCCCGTAAAGTGTTTCCTACACTCAGGATGCAGAACTCCTGTAAACTGCCTCTCCGTACTTCCAATGTACAGAAACCCTGTAAGCTTCTTCTCTTTTACTCACACTACTGAAAACCCACATTGTGCGTAAGACTACTCCCATGCTACAGAACTCCCGTAAAGTGTTTCCTACACTCAGGATGCAGAACTCCTGTAAACTGCCTCTCACTACTTCCATTGTACAGAAATCCTGTAAGCTGCTTCTGTTTTACTCAGACTACTGAAAACCCGCATGGTGCGTAAGACTACTCCCATGCTACAGAACTCCCGTAAAGTGTTTCCTACACTCAGGATGCAGAACTCCTGTAAACTGCTTCTCCGTACTTCCAATGTACAGAAACCCTGTAAGCTGCTTCTCTTTTACTCACACTACTGAAAACCCACATTGTGCGTAAGACTACTCCCATGCTACAGAACTCCCGTAAAGTGTTTCCTACACTCAGGATGCAGAACTCCTGTAAACTGCCTCTCACTACTTCCTTTGTACAGAAATCCTGTAAGCTGCTTCAGTTTTACTCAGACTACTGAAAACCCGCATGGTGCGTAAGACTACTCCCATGCTACAGAACTCCCGTAAAGTGTTTCCTACACTCAGGATGCAGAACTCCTGTAAACTGCCTCTCACTACTTCCATTGTATAGAAATCCTGTAAGCTGCTTCTGTTTTACTCAGACTACTGAAAACCCGCATGGTGCGTAAGACTACTCCCATCCTACAGATCTCCCGTAAAGTGTTTCCTACACTCAGGATGCAGAACTCCTGTAAACTGCTTCTCCGTACTTCCAATGTACAGAAACCCTGTAAGCTGCTTCTCTTTTACTCACACTATTGAAAACCCACATTGTGCGTAAGACTACTCCCATGGTACAGAACTCCCGTAAAGTGTTTCCTACACTCAGGATGCAGAACTCCTGTAAACTGCCTCTCACTACTTCCAATGTACAGAAATCCTGTAAGCTGCTTCTCTTTTACTCAGACTACTGAAAACCCGCATAGTGCGTAAGACTACTCCCATGCTACAGAACTCCTGTAAAGTGTTTCCTACACTCAGGATGCAGAACTCCTGTAAACTGCCTCTCACTACTTCCAAGGTACAGAAATCCTGTAAGCTGCTTCTCTTTTACTCAGACTACTGAAAACACGCATAGTGCGTAAGACTACTCCCATGCTACAGAACTCCCGTAAAGTGTTTCCTACACTCAGGATGCAGAACTCCTGTAAACTTCCTCTCACTACTTCCATTGTACAGAAATCCTGTAAGCTGCTTCTCTTTTACTCAGACTACTGAAAACCCGCATGGTGCGTAAGACTACTCCCATGCTACAGAACTCCCGTAAAGTGTTTCCTACACTCAGGATGCAGAACTCCTGTAAACTGCCTCTCACTACTTCCATTGTACAGAAATCCTGTAAGCTGCTTCTGTTTCACTCAGACTACTGAAAACCCGCATGGTACGTAAGACTACTCCCATGCTACAGAACTCCCGTAAAGTGTTTCCTACACTCAGGTTGCAGAACTCCTGTAAACTGCCTCTCACTACTTCCAATGTACAGAAATCCTGTAAGCTGCTTCTCTTTCACTCAGACTACTGAAAACCCGCATAGTGCGTAAGACTACTCCCATGCTACAGAACTCCCGTAAAGTGTTTCCTACACTCAGGATGCAGAACTCCTGTAAACTGCCTCTCACTACTTCCAATGTACAGAAATCCTGTAAGCTGCTTCTCTTTTACTCACACTACTGAAAACCCGCATAGTCTGTAAGACTACTCCCATGCTACAGAACTACCATAAAGTGTTTCCTACACTCAGGATGCAGAACTCCTGTAAACTGCCTCTCAGTACTTCCATTGTACAGAAATCCTGTAAGCTGCTTCTCTTTTACTCACACTACTGAAAACCCGCATTGTGCGTAAGACTACTCCCATGCTACAGAACTCCCGTAAAGTGTTTCCTACACTAAGGATGCAGAAGTCCTGTAAACTGCCTCTCACTACTTCCAATGTACAGAAATCCTGTAAGCTGCTTCTCTTTTACTCAGACTACTGAAAACCCGCATAGTGCGTAAGACTACTCCCATGCTACAGAACTCCCGTAAAGTGTTTCCTACACTCAGGATGCAGAACTCCTGTAAACTGCCTCTCCGTACTTCCAATGTACAGAAATCCTGTAAGCTGCTTCTCTTTTACTCAGACTACTGAAAACACGCATAGTGCGTAAGACTACTCCCATGCTACAGAACTCCAGTAAAGTGTTTCCTACACTCAGGATGCAGAACTCCTGTAAACTGCTTCTCCGTACTTCCAATGTACAGAAACCCTGTAAGCTGCTTCTCTTTTACTCACACTACTGAAAACCAACATTGTGCGTAAGACTACTCCCATGCTACAGAATTCCCGTAAAGTGTTTCCTACACTCAGGATGCAGAACTCCTGTAAACTGCCTCTCACTACTTCCATTGTACAGAAATCCTGTAAGCTGCTTCTGTTTTACTCAGACTACTGAAAACCCGCATGGTGCGTAAGACTACTCCCATGCTACAGAACTCCCGTAAAGTGTTTCCTACACTCAGGATGCAGAACTCCTGTAAACTTCTTCTCCGTACTTCCAATGTACAGAAACCCTGTAAGCTGCTTCTCTTTTACTCACACTACTGAAAACCCACATTGTGGGTAAGACTACTCCCATGCTACAGAACTCCCGTAAAGTGTTTCCTACATTCAGGATGCAGAACTCCTGTAAACTGCCTCTCACTACTTCCAATGTACAGAAATCCTGTAAGCTGCTTCTCTTTTACTCACACTACTGAAAACCCGCATAGTCTGTAAGACTACTCCCATGCTACAGAACTCCCGTAAAGTGTTTCCTACACTCAGGATGCAGAACTCCTGTAAACTGCCTCTCCCTACTTCCAATGTACAGAAACCCTGTAAGCTGCTTCTCTTTTACTCACACTACTGAAAACCCGCATTGTGCGTATGACTACTCCCATGCTACAGAACTCCCGTAAAGTGTTTCCTACACTAAGGATGCAGAACTCCTGTAAACTGCCTCTCACTACTTCCAATGTACAGAAATCCTGTAAGCTGCTTCTCTTTTACTCAGACTACTGAAAACACGCATAATGCGTAAGACTACTCCCATGCTACAGAACTCCCGTAAAGTGTTTCCTACACTCAGGATGCAGAACTCCTGTAAACTGCCTCTCACTACTTCCATTGTACAGAAATCCAGTAAGCTGCTTCTCTTTTACTCAGACTACTGAAAACCCGCATGGTGCGTAAGACTACTCCCATGCTACAGAACTCCCGTAAAGTGTTTCCTACACTCAGGATGCAGAACTCCTGTAAACTGCCTCTCACTACTTCCATTGTACAGAAATCCTGTAAGCTGCTTCTCTATCACTCAGACTACTGAAAACCCGCATAGTGCGTAAGACTACTCCCATGCTACAGAACTCCCGTAAAGTGTTTCCTACACTCAGGATGCAGAACTCCTGTAAACTGCCTCTCCGTACTTCCAATGTACAGAAACCCTGTAAGCTGTTTCTCTTTTACTCACACTACTAAAAACCCGCATTGTGCGTAAGACTACTCCCATGCTACAGAACTCCCGTAAAGTGTTTCCTACACTCAGGATGCAGAACTCCTGTAAACTGCCTTTCACTACTTATATTGTACAGAAATCCTGTAAGCTGCTTCTCTTTTACTCAGACTACTGAAAACCCGCATAGTGCGTAAGACTACTCCCATGCTACACAACTCCCGTAAAGTGTTTCCTACACTCAGGATGCAGAACTCCTGTAAACTGCCTCTCCCTACTTCCAAAGTACAGAAGTCCTGTAAGATGCTTCTCTTTTACTCAGACTACTGAAAACACGCATAGTGCGTAAGACTACTCCCATGCTACAGAACTCCCGTAAAGTGTTTCCTACACTCAGGATGCAGAACTCCTGTAAACTGCTTCTCCGTACTTCCAATGTACAGAAACCCTGTAAGCTGCTTCTCTTTTACTCACACTACTGAAAACCCACATTGTGCGTAAGACTACTCCCATGCTACAGAACTCCCGTAAAGTGTTTCCTACACTCAGGATGCAGAACTCCTGTAAACTGCCTCTCACTACTTCCATTGTATAGAAATCCTGTAAGCTGCTTCTGTTTTACTCAGACTACTGAAAACCCGCATGGTGCGTAAGACTACTCCCATCCTACAGAACTCCCGTAAAGTGTTTCCTACACTCAGGATGCAGAACTCCTGTAAACTGCTTCTCCGTACTTCCAATGTACAGAAACCCTGTAAGCTGCTTCTCTTTTACTCACACTACTGAAAACCCACATTGTGCGTAAGACTACTCCCATGGTACAGAACTCCCGTAAAGTGTTTCCTACACTCAGGATGCAGAACTCCTGTAAACTGCCTCTCACAACTTCCAATGTACAGAAATCCTGTAAGCTGCTTCTCTTTTACTCAGACTACTGAAAACCCGCATAGTGCGTAAGACTACTCCCATGCTACAGAACTCCCGTAAAGTGTTTCCTACACTCAGGATGCAGAACTCCTGTAAACTGCCTCTCACTATTTCCAAGGTACAGAAATACTGTAAGCTGCTTATCTTTTACTCAGACTACTGAAAACACGCATAGTGCGTAAGACTACTCCCATGCTACAGAACTCCCGTAAAGTGTTTCCTACACTCAGGATGCAGAACTCCTGTAAACTGCCTCTCACTACTTCCATTGTACAGAAATCCTGTAAGCTGCTTCTGTTTTACTCAGACTACTGAAAACCCGCATGGTGCGTAAGACTACTCCCATGCTACAGAACTCCCGTAAAGTGTTTCCTACACTCAGGATGCAGAACTCCTGTAAACTGCCTCTCACTACTTCCATTGTACAGAAATCCTGTAAGCTGCTTCTCTTTCACTCAGACTACTGAAAACCCGCATAGTGCGTAAGACTACTCCCATGCTACAGAACTCCCGTAAAGTGTTTCCTACACTCAGGATGCAGAACTCCTGTAAACTGCCTCTCACTACTTCCATTGTACAGAAATCCTGTAAGCTGCTTCTGTTTTACTCAGACTACTGAAAACCCGCATGGTGCGTAAGACTACTCCCATGCTACAGAACTCCCGTAAAGTGTTTCCTACACTCAGGATGCAGAACTCCTGGAAACTGCCTCTCCCTACTTCCAATGTACAGAAATCCTGTAAGCTGCTTCTCTTTTACTCAGACTACTGAAAACCCGCATAGTGCGTAAGACTACTCCCATGCTACAGAACTCCCGTAAAGTGTTTCCTACACTCAGGATGCAGAACTCCTGTAAACTGCCTCTCCCTACTTCCAATGTACAGTAATCCTGTAAGCTGCTTCTCTTTTACTCAGACTACTGAAAACACGCATAGTGCGTAAGACTACTCCCATGCTACAGAACTCCCGTAAAGTGTTTCCTACACTCAGGATGCAGAACTCCTGTAAACTGCCTCTCCGTACTTCCAATGTACAGAAACCCTGTAAGCTTCTTCTCTTTTACTCACACTACTGAAAACCCACATTGTGCGTAAGACTACTCCCATGCTACAGAACTCCCGTAAAGTGTTTCCTACACTCAGGATGCAGAACTCCTGTAAACTGCCTCTCACTACTTCCATTGTACAGAAATCCTGTAAGCTGCTTCTGTTTTACTCAGACTACTGAAAACCCGCATGGTGCGTAAGACTACTCCCATGCTACAGAACTCCCGTAAAGTGTTTCCTACACTCAGGATGCAGAACTCCTGTAAACTGCTTCTCCGTACTTCCAATGTACAGAAACCCTGTAAGCTGCTTCTCTTTTACTCACACTACTGAAAACCCACATTGTGCGTAAGACTACTCCCATGCTACAGAACTCCCGTAAAGTGTTTCCTACACTCAGGATGCAGAACTCCTGTAAACTGCCTCTCACTACTTCCTTTGTACAGAAATCCTGTAAGCTGCTTCAGTTTTACTCAGACTACTGAAAACCCGCATGGTGCGTAAGACTACTCCCATGCTACAGAACTCCCGTAAAGTGTTTCCTACACTCAGGATGCAGAACTCCTGTAAACTGCCTCTCACTACTTCCAATGTACAGAAATCCTGTAAGCTGCTTCTCTTTTACTCACACTACTGAAAACCCGCATAGTGCGTAAGACTACTCCCATGCTACAGAACTCCCGTAAAGTGTTTCCTACACTCAGGATGCAGAACTCCTGTAAACTGCCTCTCACTACTTCCAATGTACAGAAATCCTGTAAGCTGCTTCACTTTTACTCACACTACTGAAAACCCGCATAGTGCGTAAGACTACTCCCATGCTACAGAACTCCCGTAAAGTGTTTCCTACACTCAGGATGCAGAACTCCTGTAAACTGCCTCTCACTACTTCCATTGTACAGAAATCCTGTAAGCTGCTTCTCTTTCACTCAGACTACTGAAAACCCGCATAGTGCGTAAGACTACTCCCATGCTACAGAACTCCCGTAAAGTGTTTCCTACACTCAGGATGCAGAACTCCTGTAAACTGCCTCTCACTACTTCCAATGTACAGAAACCCTGTAAGCTGCTTCTCTTTTACTCACACTACTGAAAACCCGCATTGTGCGTAAGACTACTCCCATGCTACAGAACTCCCGTAAAGTGTTTCCTACACTCAGGATGCAGAACTCCTGTAAACTGCCTCTCACTACTTCCATTGTACAGAAATCCTGTAAGCTGCTTCTCTTTCACTCAGACTACTGAAAACCCGCATAGTGCGTAAGACTACTCCCATGCTACAGAACTCCCGTAAAGTGTTTCCTACACTCAGGATGCAGAACTCCTGTAAACTGTCTCTCACTACTTCCAATGTACAGAAATCCTGTAAGCTGCTTCTCTTTTACTCACACTACTGAAAACCCGCATGGTGCGTAAGACTACTCCCATGCTACAGAACTCCCGTAAAGTGTTTCCTACACTCAGGATGCAGAACTCCTGTAAACTGCCTCTCACTACTTCCATTGTACAGAAATCCTGTAAGCTGCTTCTGTTTTACTCAGACTATTGAAAACCCGCAGGGTGCGTAAGACTACTCCCATGCTACAGAACTCCCGTAAAGTGTTTCCTACACTCAGGATGCAGAACTCCTGTAAACTGCCTCTCCCTACTTCCAATGTACAGAAATCCTGTAAGCTGCTTCTCTTTTACTCAGACTACTGAAAACCCGCATAGTGCGTAAGACTACTCCCATGCTACAGAACTCCCGTAAAGTGTTTCTTACATTCAGGATGCAGAACTCCTGTAAACTGCCTCTCACTACTTCCAATGTACAGAAATCCTGTAAGCTGCTTCTCTTTTACTCAGACTACTGAAAACCCGCATAGTCTGTAAGACTACTCCCATGCTACAGAACTCCCGTAAAGTGTTTCCTACACTCAGGATGCAGAACTCCTGTAAACTGCCTCTCACTACTTCCAATGTACAGAAATCCTGTAAGCTGCTTCTCTTTTACTCACACTACTGAAAACCCGCATTGTGCGTATGACTACTCCCATGCTACAGAACTCCCGTAAAGTGTTTCGTACACTAAGGATGCAGAACTCCTGTAAACTGCCTCTTCGTACTTCCAATATACAGAAACCCTGTAAGCTACTTCTCTTTTACTCACACTACTGAAAACCCACATTGTGCGTAAGACTACTCCCATGCTACAGAACTCCCGTAAAGTGTTTCCTACACTCAGGATGCAGAACTCCTGTAAACTGCCTCTCACTACTTCCTTTGTACAGAAATCCTGTAAGCTGCTTCAGTTTTACTCAGACTACTGAAAACCCGCATGGTGCGTAAGACTACTCCCATGCTACAGAACTCCCGTAAAGTGTTTCCTACACTCAGGATGCAGAACTCCTGTAAACTGCCTCTCACTACTTCCAATGTACAGAAATCCTGTAAGCTGCTTCTCTTTTACTCAGACTACTGAAAACCCACATAGTGCGTAAGACTACTCCCATGCTACAGAACTCCCGTAAAGTGTTTCCTACACTCAGGATGCAGAACTCCTGTAAACTGCCTCTCACTACTTCCAATGTACAGAAATCCTGTAAGCTGCTTCACTTTTACTCACACTACTGAAAACCCGCATAGTGTGTAAGACTACTCCCATGCTACAGAACTCCCGTAAAGTGTTTCCTACACTCAGGATGCAGAACTCCTGTAAACTGCCTCTCACTACTTCCATTGTACAGAAATCCTGTAAGCTGCTCTCTTTCACTCAGACTACTGAAAACCCGCATAGTGCGTAAGACTACTCCCATGCTACAGAACTCCCGTAAAGTGTTTCCTACACTCAGGATGCAGAACTCCTGTAAACTGCCTCTCACTACTTCCAATGTACAGAAATCCTGTAAGCTGCTTCTCTTTTACTCAGACTACTGAAAACCCGCATAGTGCGTAAGACTACTCCCATGCTACAGAACTCCCGTAAAGTGTTTCCTACACTCAGGATGCATAACTCCTGTAAACTGCCTCTCACTACTTCCAATGTACAGAAATCCAGTAAGCTGCTTCTCTTTCACTCAGACTGCTGAAAACCCGCATAGTGCGTAAGACTACTCCCATGCTACAGAACTCCCGTAAAGTGTTTCCTACACTCAGGATGCAGAACTCCTGTAAACTGCCTCTCCGTACTTCCAATGTACAGAAACCCTGTAAGCTGCTTCTCTTTTACTCACACTACTGAAAACCCGCATTGTGCGTAAGACTACTCCCATGCTACAGAACTCCCGTAAAGTGTTTCCTACACTCAGGATGCAGAACTCCTGTAAACTGCCTTTCACTACTTATATTGTACAGAAATCCTGTAAGCTGCTTCTCTTTTACTCACACTACTGAAAACCCGCATAGTGCGTAAGACTACTCCCATGCTACACAACTCCCGTAAAGTGTTTCCTACACTCAGGATGCAGAACTCCTGTAAACTGCCTCTCACTACTTCCAATGTACAGAAATCCTGTAAGCTGCTTCTCTTTTACTCAGACTACTGAAAACCCGCATAGTGCGTAAGACTACTCCCATGCTACAGAACTCCCGTAAAGTGTTTCCTACACTCAGGATGCAGAACTCCTGTAAACTGCCTCTCACTACTTATATTGTACAGAAATCCTGTAAGCTGCTTCTCTTTTACTCAGACTACTGAAAACCCGCATAGTCTGTAAGACTACTCCCATGCTACAGAACTCCCGTAAAGTGTTTCCTACACTCAGGATGCAGAACTCCTGTAAACTGCCTCTCCCTACTTCCAATGTACAGTAATCCTGTAAGCTGCTTCTCTTTTACTCAGACTACTGAAAACACGCATAGTGCGTAAGACTACTCCCATGCTACAGAACTCCCGTAAAGTGTTTCCTACACTCAGGATGCAGAACTCCTGTAAACTGCCTCTCCGTACTTCCAATGTACAGAAACCCTGTAAGCTGCTTCTCTTTTACTCACACTACTGAAAACCCACATTGTGCGTAAGACTACTCCCATGCTACAGAACTCCCGTAAAGTGTTTCCTACACTCAGGATGCAGAACTCCTGTAAACTGCCTCTCACTACTTCCATTGTACAGAAATCCTGTAAGCTGCTTCTCTTTTACTCAGACTACTGAAAACCCGCATGGTGCGTAAAACTACTCCCATGCTACAGAACTCCCGTAAAGTGTTTCCTACACTCAGGATGCAGAACTCCTGTAAACTGCTTCTCCGTACTTCCAATGTACAGAAACCCTGTAAGCTGCTTCTGTTTTACTCAGACTACTGAAAACCCGCATGGTGCGTAAGACTACTCCCATGCTACAGAACTCCCGTAAAGTGTTTCCTACACTCAGGATGCAGAACTCCTGTAAACTGCCTCTCACTACTTCCAATGTACAGAAATCCTGTAAGCTGCTTCTCTTTTACTCACACTACTGAAAACCCTCATAGTGCGTAAGACTACTCCCATGCTACACAACTCCCGTAAAGTGTTTCCTACACTCAGGATGCAGAACTCCTGTAAACTGCCTCTCACTACTTCCAATGTACAGAAATCCTGTAAGCTGCTTCTCTTTTACTCAGACTACTGAAAACCTGCATAGTGCGTAAGACTACTCCCATGCTACAGAACTCCCGTAAAGTGTTTCCTACACTCAGGATGCATAACTCCTGTAAACTGCCTCTCACTACTTCCAATGTACAGAAATCCAGTAAGCTGCTTCTCTTTCACTCAGACTGCTGAAAACCCGCATAGTGCGTAAGACTACTCCCATGCTACAGAACTCCCGTAAAGTGTTTCCTACACTCAGGATGCAGAACTCCTGTAAACTGCCTCTCCGTACTTCCAATGTACAGAAACCCTGTAAGCTGCTTCTCTTTTACTCACACTACTGAAAACCCACATTGTGCGTAAGACTACTCCCATGCTACAGAACTCCCGTAAAGTGTTTCCTACACTCAGGATGCAGAACTCCTGTAAACTGCCTTTCACTACTTATATTGTACAGAAATCCTGTAAGCTGCTTCTCTTTTACTCACACTACTGAAAACCCGCATAGTGCGTAAGACTACTCCCATGCTACACAACTCCCGTAAAGTGTTTCCTACACTCAGGATGCAGAACTCCTGTAAACTGCCTCTCACTACTTCCAATGTACAGAAATCCTGTAAGCTGCTTCTCTTTTACTCAGACTACTGAAAACCCGCATAGTGCGTAAGACTACTCCCATGCTACAGAACTCCCGTAAAGTGTTTCCTACACTCAGGATGCAGAACTCCTGTAAACTGCCTCTCACTACTTATATTGTACAGAAATCCTGTAAGCTGCTTCTCTTTTACTCAGACTACTGAAAACCCGCATAGTCTGTAAGACTACTCCCATGCTACAGAACTCCCGTAAAGTGTTTCCTACACTCAGGATGCAGAACTCCTGTAAACTGCCTCTCCCTACTTCCAATGTACAGTAATCCTGTAAGCTGCTTCTCTTTTACTCAGACTACTGAAAACCCGCATAGTGCGTAAGACTACTCCCATGCTACAGAACTCCCGTAAAGTGTTTCCTACACTCAGGATGCAGAACTCCTGTAAACTGCCTCTCCGTACTTCCAATGTACAGAAACCCTGTAAGCTGCTTCTCTTTTACTCACACTACTGAAAACCCACATTGTGCGTAAGACTACTCCCATGCTACAGAACTCCCGTAAAGTGTTTCCTACACTCAGGATGCAGAACTCCTGTAAACTGCCTCTCACTACTTCCATTGTACAGAAATCCTGTAAGCTGCTTCTGTTTTACTCAGACTACTGAAAACCCGCATGGTGCGTAAGACTACTCCCATGCTACAGAACTCCCGTAAAGTGTTTCCTACACTCAGGATGCAGAACTCCTGTAAACTGCTTCTCCGTACTTCCAATGTACAGAAACCCTGTAAGCTGCTTCTCTTTTACTCACACTACTGAAAACCCACATTGTGCGTAAGACTACTCCCATGCTACAGAACTCCCGTAAAGTGTTTCCTACACTCAGGATGCAGAACTCCTGTAAACTGCCTCTCACTACTTCCATTGTACAGAAATCCTGTAAGCTGCTTCACTTTTACTCAGACAACTGAAAACCCGCATGGTGCGTAAGATTACTCCCATGCTACAGAACTCCCGTAAAGTGTTTCCTACACTCAGGATGCAGAACTCCTGTAAACTGCCTCTCACTACTTATATTGTACAGAAATCCTGTAAGCTGCTTCTCTTTTACTCAGACTACTGAAAACCCGCATGGTGCGTAAGACTACTCCCATGCTACAGAACTCCCGTAAAGTGTTTCCTACACTCAGGATGCAGAAGTCCTGTAAACTGCCTCTCACTACTTCCAATGTACAGAAATCCTGTAAGCTGCTTCTCTTTTACTCAGACTACTGAAAACCCGCATAGTGCGTAAGACTACTCCCATGCTACAGAACTCCCGTAAAGTGTTTCCTACACTCAGGATGCATAACTCCTGTAAACTGCCTCTCACTACTTCCAATGTACAGAAATCCAGTAAGCTGCTTCTCTTTCACTCAGACTGCTGAAAACCCGCATAGTGCGTAAGACTACTCCCATGCTACAGAACTCCCGTAAAGTGTTTCCTACACTCAGGATGCAGAACTCCTGTAAACTGCCTCTCCGTACTTCCAATGTACAGAAACCCTGTAAGCTGCTTCTCTTTTACTCACACTACTGAAAACCCGCATTGTGCGTAAGACTACTCCCATGCTACAGAACTCCCGTAAAGTGTTTCCTACACTCAGGATGCAGAACTCCTGTAAACTGCCTTTCACTACTTATATTGTACAGAAATCCTGTAAGCTGCTTCTCTTTTACTCACACTACTGAAAACCCGCATAGTGCGTAAGACTACTCCCATGCTACACAACTCCCGTAAAGTGTTTCCTACACTCAGGATGCAGAACTCCTGTAAACTGCCTCTCACTACTTCCAATGTACAGAAATCCAGTAAGCTGCTTCTCTTTCACTCAGACTGCTGAAAACCCGCATAGTGCGTAAGACTACTCCCATGCTACAGAACTCCCGTAAAGTGTTTCCTACACTCAGGATGCAGAACTCCTGTAAACTGCCTCTCCGTACTTCCAATGTACAGAAACCCTGTAAGCTGCTTCTCTTTTACTCACACTACTGAAAACCCGCATTGTGCGTAAGACTACTCCCATGCTACAGAACTCCCGTAAAGTGTTTCCTACACTCAGGATGCAGAACTCCTGTAAACTGCCTTTCACTACTTATATTGTACAGAAATCCTGTAAGCTGCTTCTCTTTTACTCACACTACTGAAAACCCGCATAGTGCGTAAAACTACTCCCATGCTACACAACTCCCGTAAAGTGTTTCCTACACTCAGGATGCAGAACTCCTGTAAACTGCCTCTCACTACTTCCAATGTACAGAAATCCTGTAAGCTGCTTCTCTTTTACTCAGACTACTGAAAACCCGCATAGTGCGTAAGACTACTCCCATGCTACAGAACTCCCGTAAAGTGTTTCCTACACTCAGGATGCAGAACTCCTGTAAACTGCCTCTCACTACTTATATTGTACAGAAATCCTGTAAGCTGCTTCTCTTTTACTCAGACTACTGAAAACCCGCATAGTCTGTAAGACTACTCCCATGCTACAGAACTCCCGTAAAGTGTTTCCTACACTCAGGATGCAGAACTCCTGTAAACTGCCTCTCCCTACTTCCAATGTACAGTAATCCTGTAAGCTGCTTCTCTTTTACTCAGACTACTGAAAACCCGCATAGTGCGTAAGACTACTCCCATGCTACAGAACTCCCGTAAAGTGTTTCCTACACTCAGGATGCAGAACTCCTGTAAACTGCCTCTCCGTACTTCCAATGTACAGAAACCCTGTAAGCTGCTTCTCTTTTACTCACACTACTGAAAACCCACATTGTGCGTAAGACTACTCCCATGCTACAGAACTCCCGTAAAGTGTTTCCTACACTCAGGATGCAGAACTCCTGTAAACTGCCTCTCACTACTTCCATTGTACAGAAATCCTGTAAGCTGCTTCTGTTTTACTCAGACTACTGAAAACCCGCATGGTGCGTAAGACTACTCCCATGCTACAGAACTCCCGTAAAGTGTTTCCTACACTCAGGATGCAGAACTCCTGTAAACTGCTTCTCCGTACTTCCAATGTACAGAAACCCAGTAAGCTGCTTCTCTTTTACTCACACTACTGAAAACCCACATTGTGCGTAAGACTACTCCCATGCTACAGAACTCCCGTAAAGTGTTTCCTACACTCAGGATGCAGAACTCCTGTAAACTGCCTCTCACTACTTCCATTGTACAGAAATCCTGTAAGCTGCTTCACTTTTACTCACACTACTGAAAACCCGCATTGTGCGTAAGATTACTCCCATGCTACAGAACTCCCGTAAAGTGTTTCCTACACTCAGGATGCAGAACTCCTGTAAACTGCCTCTCACTACTTATATTGTACAGAAATCCTGTAAGCTGCTTCTCTTTTACTCAGACTACTGAAAACCCGCATGGTGCGTAAGACTACTCCCATGCTACAGAACTCCCGTAAAGTGTTTCCTACACTCAGGATGCAGAAGTCCTGTAAACTGCCTCTCACTACTTCCAATGTACAGAAATCCTGTAAGCTGCTTCTCTTTTACTCACACTACTGAAAACCCGCATAGTGCGTAAGACTACTCCCATGCTACAGAACTCCCGTAAAGTGTTTCCTACACTCAGGATGCATAACTCCTGTAAACTGCCTCTCACTACTTCCAATGTACAGAAATCCAGTAAGCTGCTTCTCTTTCACTCAGACTGTTGAAAACCCGCATAGTGCGTAAGACTACTCCCATGCTACAGAACTCCCGTAAAGTGTTTCCTACACTCAGGATGCAGAACTCCTGTAAACTGCCTCTCCGTACTTCCAATGTACAGAAACCCTGTAAGCTGCTTCTCTTTTACTCACACTACTGAAAACCCGCATTGTGCGTAAGACTACTCCCATGCTACAGAACTCCCGTAAAGTGTTTCCTACACTCAGGATGCAGAACTCCTGTAAACTGCCTTTCACTACTTATATTGTACAGAAATCCTGTAAGCTGCTTCTCTTTTACTCACACTACTGAAAACCCGCATAGTGCGTAAGACTACTCCCATGCTACACAACTCCCGTAAAGTGTTTCCTACACTCAGGATGCAGAACTCCTGTAAACTGCCTCTCACTACTTCCAATGTACAGAAATCCTGTAAGCTGCTTCTCTTTTACTCAGACTACTGAAAACCCGCATAGTGCGTAAGACTACTCCCATGCTACAGAACTCCCGTAAAGTGTTTCCTACACTCAGGATGCAGAACTCCTGTAAACTGCCTCTCACTACTTATATTGTACAGAAATCCTGTAAGCTGCTTCTCTTTTACGCAGACTACTGAAAACCCGCATGGTGCGTAAGACTACTCCCATGCTACAGAATTCCCGTAAAGTGTTTCCTACACTCAGGATGCAGAACTCCTGTAAACTGCCTCTCACTACTTCCATTGTACAGAAATCCTGTAAGCTGCTTCTCTTTCACTCAGACTACTGAAAACCCGCATAGTGCGTAAGACTACTCCCATGCTACAGAACTCCCGTAAAGTGTTTCCTACACTCAGGATGCAGAACTCCTGTAAACTGCATCTCCGTACTTCCAATGTACAGAAACCCTGTAAGCTGTTTCTCTTTTACTCACACTACTGAAAACCCACATTGTGTGTAAGACTACTCCCATGCTACAGAACTCCTGTAAAGTGTTTCCTACACTCAGGATGCAGAACTCCTGTAAACTGCCTCTCACTACTTCCAATGTACAGAAATCCTGTAAGCTGCTTCTCTTTCACTCAGACTACTGAAAACCCGCATAGTGCGTAAGACTACTCCCATGCTACAGAACTCCCGTAAAGTGTTTCCTACACTCAGGATGCAGAACTCCTGTAAACTGCCTTTCACTACTTATATTGTACAGAAATCCTGTAAGCTGCTTCTCTTTTACTCAGACTACTGAAAACCCGCATAGTGCGTAAGACTACTCCCATGCTACACAACTCCCGTAAAGTGTTTCCTACACTCAGGATGCAGAACTCCTGTAAACTGCCTCTCACTACTTCCAATGTACAGAAATCCTGTAAGCTGCTTCTCTTTTACTCAGACTACTGAAAACCCGCATAGTGCGTAAGACTACTCCCATGCTACAGAACTCCCGTAAAGTGTTTCCTACACTCAGGATGCAGAACTCCTGTAAACTGCCTCTCACTACTTATATTGTACAGAAATCCTGTAAGCTGCTTCTCTTTTACTCAGACTACTGAAAACCCGCATGGTGCGTAAGACTACTCCCATGCTACAGAATTCCCGTAAAGTGTTTCCTACACTCAGGATGCAGAACTCCTGTAAACTGCCTCTCACTACTTCCAATGTACAGAAATCCTGTAAGCTGCTTCTCTTTCACTCAGACTACTGAAAACCCGCTTGGTGCGTAAGACTACTCCCATGCTACAGAACTCCCGTAAAGTGTTTCCTACACTCAGGATGCAGAACTCCTGTAAACTGCCTCTCACTACTTCCAATGTACAGAAACCCTGTAAGCTGTTTCTCTTTTACTCACACTACTGAAAACCCGCATAGTGCGTAAGACTACTCCCATGCTACAGAATTCCCGTAAAGTGTTTCCTACACTCAGGATGCAGAACTCCTGTAAACTGCCTCTCACTACTTATATTGTACAGAAATCCTGTAAGCTGCTTCTCTTTTACTCAGACTACTGAAAACCCGCATAGTGCGTAAGACTACTCCCATGCTACAGAACTCCCGTAAAGTGTTTCCTACACTCAGGATGCAGAACTCCTGTAAACTGCCTCTCACTACTTCCAATGTACAGAAATCCTGTAAGCTGCTTCTCTTTTACTCACACTACTGAAAACCCGCATAGTGCGTAAGACTACTCCCATGCTACAGAACTCCCGTAAAGTGTTTCCTACACTCAGGATGCAGAACTCCTGTAAACTGCCTCTCACTACTTATATTGTACAGAAATCCTGTAAGCTGCTTCTCTTTTACTCAGACTACTGAAAACCCGCATAGTGCGTAAGACTACTCCCATGCTACAGAACTCCCGTAAAGTGTTTCCTACACTCAGGATGCAGAACTCCTGTAAACTGCCTCTCACTACTTCCATTGTACAGAAATCCTGTAAGCTGCTCTCTTTCACTCAGACTACTGAAAACCCGCATAGTGCGTAAGACTACTCCCATGCTACAGAACTCCCGTAAAGTGTTTCCTACACTCAGGATGCAGAACTCCTGTAAACTGCCTCTCACTACTTCCAATGTACAGAAATCCTGTAAGCTGCTTCTCTTTTACTCAGACTACTGAAAACCCGCATAGTGCGTAAGACTACTCCCATGCTACAGAACTCCCGTAAAGTGTTTCCTACACTCAGGATGCATAACTCCTGTAAACTGCCTCTCACTACTTCCAATGTACAGAAATCCAGTAAGCTGCTTCTCTTTCACTCAGACTGCTGAAAACCCGCATAGTGCGTAAGACTACTCCCATGCTACAGAACTCCCGTAAAGTGTTTCCTACACTCAGGATGCAGAACTCCTGTAAACTGCCTCTCCGTACTTCCAATGTACAGAAACCCTGTAAGCTGCTTCTCTTTTACTCACACTACTGAAAACCCGCATTGTGCGTAAGACTACTCCCATGCTACAGAACTCCCGTAAAGTGTTTCCTACACTCAGGATGCAGAACTCCTGTGAACTGCCTTTCACTACTTATATTGTACAGAAATCCTGTAAGCTGCTTCTCTTTTACTCACACTACTGAAAACCCGCATAGTGCGTAAGACTACTCCCATGCTACACAACTCCCGTAAAGTGTTTCCTACACTCAGGATGCAGAACTCCTGTAAACTGCCTCTCACTACTTCCAATGTACAGAAATCCTGTAAGCTGCTTCTCTTTTACTCAGACTACTGAAAACCCGCATAGTGCGTAAGACTACTCCCATGCTACAGAACTCCCGTAAAGTGTTTCCTACACTCAGGATGCAGAACTCCTGTAAACTGCCTCTCACTACTTATATTGTACAGAAATCCTGTAAGCTGCTTCTCTTTTACTCAGACTACTGAAAACCCGCATAGTCTGTAAGACTACTCCCATGCTACAGAACTCCCGTAAAGTGTTTCCTACACTCAGGATGCAGAACTCCTGTAAACTGCCTCTCCCTACTTCCAATGTACAGTAATCCTGTAAGCTGCTTCTCTTTTACTCAGACTACTGAAAACACGCATAGTGCGTAAGACTACTCCCATGCTACAGAACTCCCGTAAAGTGTTTCCTACACTCAGGATGCAGAACTCCTGTAAACTGCCTCTCCGTACTTCCAATGTACAGAAACCCTGTAAGCTGCTTCTCTTTTACTCACACTACTGAAAACCCACATTGTGCGTAAGACTACTCCCATGCTACAGAACTCCCGTAAAGTGTTTCCTACACTCAGGATGCAGAACTCCTGTAAACTGCCTCTCACTACTTCCATTGTACAGAAATCCTGTAAGCTGCTTCTCTTTTACTCAGACTACTGAAAACCCGCATGGTGCGTAAGACTACTCCCATGCTACAGAACTCCCGTAAAGTGTTTCCTACACTCAGGATGCAGAACTCCTGTAAACTGCTTCTCCGTACTTCCAATGTACAGAAACCCTGTAAGCTGCTTCTGTTTTACTCAGACTACTGAAAACCCGCATGGTGCGTAAGACTACTCCCATGCTACAGAACTCCCGTAAAGTGTTTCCTACACTCAGGATGCAGAACTCCTGTAAACTGCCTCTCACTACTTCCAATGTACAGAAATCCTGTAAGCTGCTTCTCTTTTACTCACACTACTGAAAACCCGCATAGTGCGTAAGACTACTCCCATGCTACACAACTCCCGTAAAGTGTTTCCTACACTCAGGATGCAGAACTCCTGTAAACTGCCTCTCACTACTTCCAATGTACAGAAATCCTGTAAGCTGCTTCTCTTTTACTCAGACTACTGAAAACCTGCATAGTGCGTAAGACTACTCCCATGCTACAGAACTCCCGTAAAGTGTTTCCTACACTCAGGATGCATAACTCCTGTAAACTGCCTCTCACTACTTCCAATGTACAGAAATCCAGTAAGCTGCTTCTCTTTCACTCAGACTGCTGAAAACCCGCATAGTGCGTAAGACTACTCCCATGCTACAGAACTCCCGTAAAGTGTTTCCTACACTCAGGATGCAGAACTCCTGTAAACTGCCTCTCCGTACTTCCAATGTACAGAAACCCTGTAAGCTGCTTCTCTTTTACTCACACTACTGAAAACCCGCATTGTGCGTAAGACTACTCCCATGCTACAGAACTCCCGTAAAGTGTTTCCTACACTCAGGATGCAGAACTCCTGTAAACTGCCTTTCACTACTTATATTGTACAGAAATCCTGTAAGCTGCTTCTCTTTTACTCACACTACTGAAAACCCGCATAGTGCGTAAGACTACTCCCATGCTACACAACTCCCGTAAAGTGTTTCCTACACTCAGGATGCAGAACTCCTGTAAACTGCCTCTCACTACTTCCAATGTACAGAAATCCTGTAAGCTGCTTCTGTTTTACTCAGACTACTGAAAACCCGCATAGTGCGTAAGACTACTCCCATGCTACAGAACTCCCGTAAAGTGTTTCCTACACTCAGGATGCAGAACTCCTGTAAACTGCCTCTCACTACTTATATTGTACAGAAATCCTGTAAGCTGCTTCTCTTTTACTCAGACTACTGAAAACCCGCATAGTCTGTAAGACTACTCCCATGCTACAGAACTCCCGTAAAGTGTTTCCTACACTCAGGATGCAGAACTCCTGTAAACTGCCTCTCCCTACTTCCAATGTACAGTAATCCTGTAAGCTGCTTCTCTTTTACTCAGACTACTGAAAACCCGCATAGTGCGTAAGACTACTCCCATGCTACAGAACTCCCGTAAAGTGTTTCCTACACTCAGGATGCAGAACTCCTGTAAACTGCCTCTCCGTACTTCCAATGTACAGAAACCCTGTAAGCTGCTTCTCTTTTACTCACACTACTGAAAACCCACATTGTGCGTAAGACTACTCCCATGCTACAGAACTCCCGTAAAGTGTTTCCTACACTCAGGATGCAGAACTCCTGTAAACTGCCTCTCACTACTTCCATTGTACAGAAATCCTGTAAGCTGCTTCTGTTTTACTCAGACTACTGAAAACCCGCATGGTGCGTAAGACTACTCCCATGCTACAGAACTCCCGTAAAGTGTTTCCTACACTCAGGATGCAGAACTCCTGTAAACTGCTTCTCCGTACTTCCAATGTACAGAAACCCTGTAAGCTGCTTCTCTTTTACTCACACTACTGAAAACCCACATTGTGCGTAAGACTACTCCCATGCTACAGAACTCCCGTAAAGTGTTTCCTACACTCAGGATGCAGAACTCCTGTAAACTGCCTCTCACTACTTCCATTGTACAGAAATCCTGTAAGCTGCTTCACTTTTACTCAGACAACTGAAAACCCGCATGGTGCGTAAGATTACTCCCATGCTACAGAACTCCCGTAAAGTGTTTCCTACACTCAGGATGCAGAACTCCTGTAAACTGCCTCTCACTACTTATATTGTACAGAAATCCTGTAAGCTGCTTCTCTTTTACTCAGACTACTGAAAACCCGCATGGTGCGTAAGACTACTCCCATGCTACAGAACTCCCGTAAAGTGTTTCCTACACTCAGGATGCAGAAGTCCTGTAAACTGCCTCTCACTACTTCCAATGTACAGAAATCCTGTAAGCTGCTTCTCTTTTACTCAGACTACTGAAAACCCGCATAGTGCGTAAGACTACTCCCATGCTACAGAACTCCCGTAAAGTGTTTCCTACACTCAGGATGCATAACTCCTGTAAACTGCCTCTCACTACTTCCAATGTACAGAAATCCAGTAAGCTGCTTCTCTTTCACTCAGACTGTTGAAAACCCGCATAGTGCGTAAGACTACTCCCATGCTACAGAACTCCCGTAAAGTGTTTCCTACACTCAGGATGCAGAACTCCTGTAAACTGCCTCTCCGTACTTCCAATGTACAGAAACCCTGTAAGCTGCTTCTCTTTTACTCACACTACTGAAAACCCGCATTGTGCGTAAGACTACTCCCATGCTACAGAACTCCCGTAAAGTGTTTCCTACACTCAGGATGCAGAACTCCTGTAAACTGCCTTTCACTACTTATATTGTACAGAAATCCTGTAAGCTGCTTCTCTTTTACTCACACTACTGAAAACCCGCATAGTGCGTAAGACTACTCCCATGCTACACAACTCCCGTAAAGTGTTTCCTACACTCAGGATGCAGAACTCCTGTAAACTGCCTCTCACTACTTCCAATGTACAGAAATCCTGTAAGCTGCTTCTCTTTTACTCAGACTACTGAAAACCCGCATAGTGCGTAAGACTACTCCCATGCTACAGAACTCCCGTAAAGTGTTTCCTACACTCAGGATGCAGAACTCCTGTAAACTGCCTCTCACTACTTATATTGTACAGAAATCCTGTAAGCTGCTTCTCTTTTACGCAGACTACTGAAAACCCGCATGGTGCGTAAGACTACTCCCATGCTACAGAATTCCCGTAAAGTGTTTCCTACACTCAGGATGCAGAACTCCTGTAAACTGCCTCTCACTACTTCCATTGTACAGAAATCCTGTAAGCTGCTTCTCTTTCACTCAGACTACTGAAAACCCGCATAGTGCGTAAGACTACTCCCATGCTACAGAACTCCCGTAAAGTGTTTCCTACACTCAGGATGCAGAACTCCTGTAAACTGCATCTCCGTACTTCCAATGTACAGAAACCCTGTAAGCTGTTTCTCTTTTACTCACACTACTGAAAACCCACATTGTGTGTAAGACTACTCCCATGCTACAGAACTCCTGTAAAGTGTTTCCTACACTCAGGATGCAGAACTCCTGTAAACTGCCTCTCACTACTTCCAATGTACAGAAATCCTGTAAGCTGCTTCTCTTTCACTCAGACTACTGAAAACCCGCATAGTGCGTAAGACTACTCCCATGCTACAGAACTCCCGTAAAGTGTTTCCTACACTCAGGATGCAGAACTCCTGTAAACTGCCTTTCACTACTTATATTGTACAGAAATCCTGTAAGCTGCTTCTCTTTTACTCAGACTACTGAAAACCCGCATAGTGCGTAAGACTACTCCCATGCTACACAACTCCCGTAAAGTGTTTCCTACACTCAGGATGCAGAACTCCTGTAAACTGCCTCTCACTACTTCCAATGTACAGAAATCCTGTAAGCTGCTTCTCTTTTACTCAGACTACTGAAAACCCGCATAGTGCGTAAGACTACTCCCATGCTACAGAACTCCCGTAAAGTGTTTCCTACACTCAGGATGCAGAACTCCTGTAAACTGCCTCTCACTACTTATATTGTACAGAAATCCTGTAAGCTGCTTCTCTTTTACTCAGACTACTGAAAACCCGCATGGTGCGTAAGACTACTCCCATGCTACAGAATTCCCGTAAAGTGTTTCCTACACTCAGGATGCAGAACTCCTGTAAACTGCCTCTCACTACTTCCAATGTACAGAAATCCTGTAAGCTGCTTCTCTTTCACTCAGACTACTGAAAACCCGCTTGGTGCGTAAGACTACTCCCATGCTACAGAACTCCCGTAAAGTGTTTCCTACACTCAGGATGCAGAACTCCTGTAAACTGCCTCTCACTACTTCCAATGTACAGAAACCCTGTAAGCTGTTTCTCTTTTACTCACACTACTGAAAACCCGCATAGTGCGTAAGACTACTCCCATGCTACAGAACTCCCGTAAAGTGTTTCCTACACTCAGGATGCAGAACTCCTGTAAACTGCCTCTCACTACTTATATTGTACAGAAATCCTGTAAGCTGCTTCTCTTTTACTCAGAATACTGAAAACCCGCATAGTGCGTAAGACTACTCCCATGCTACAGAACTCCCGTAAAGTGTTTCCTACACTCAGGATGCAGAACTCCTGTAAACTGCCTCTCACTACTTCCAATGTACAGAAATCCTGTAAGCTGCTTCTCTTTTACTCACACTACTGAAAACCCGCATAGTGCGTAAGACTACTCCCATGCTACAGAACTCCCGTAAAGTGTTTCCTACACTCAGGATGCAGAACTCCTGTAAACTGCCTCTCACTACTTATATTGTACAGAAATCCTGTAAGCTGCTTCTCTTTTACTCAGACTACTGAAAACCCGCATAGTGCGTAAGACTACTCCCATGCTACAGAACTCCCGTAAAGTGTTTCCTACACTCAGGATGCAGAACTCCTGTAAACTGCCTCTCCCTACTTCCAATGTACAGTAATCCTGTAAGCTGCTTCTCTTTTACTCAGACTACTGAAAACCCGCATAGTGCGTAAGACTACTCCCATGCTACAGAACTCCCGTAAAGTGTTTCTTACACTCAGGATGCAGAACTCCTGTAAACTGCCTCTCCGTACTTCCAATGTACAGAAACCCTGTAAGCTGCTTCTCTTTTACTCACACTACTGAAAACCCACATTGTGCGTAAGACTACTCCCATGCTACAGAACTCCCGTAAAGTGTTTCCTACACTCAGGATGCAGAACTCCTGTAAACTGCCTCTCACTACTTCCATTGTACAGAAATCCTGTAAGCTGCTTCTGTTTTACTCAGACTACTGAAAACCCGCATGGTGCGTAAGACTACTCCCATGCTACAGAACTCCCGTAAAGTGTTTCCTACACTCAGGATGCAGAACTCCTGTAAACTGCTTCTCCGTACTTCCAATGTACAGAAACCCTGTAAGCTGCTTCTCTTTTACTCACACTACTGAAAACCCACATTGTGCGTAAGACTACTCCCATGCTACAGAACTCCCGTAAAGTGTTTCCTACACTCAGGATGCAGAACTCCTGTAAACTGCCTCTCACTACTTCCATTGTACAGAAATCCTGTAAGCTGCTTCACTTTTACTCAGACTACTGAAAACCCGCATGGTGCGTAAGATTACTCCCATGCTACAGAACTCCCGTAAAGTGTTTCCTACACTCAGGATGCAGAACTCCTGTAAACTGCCTCTCACTACTTATATTGTACAGAAATCCTGTAAGCTGCTTCTCTTTTACTCAGACTACTGAAAACCCGCATGGTGCGTAAGACTACTCCCATGCTACAGAACTCCCGTAAAGTGTTTCCTACACTCAGGATGCAGAACTCCTGTAAACTGCCTCTCACTACTTCCAATGTACAGAAATCCTGTAAGCTGCTTCTCTTTTACTCACACTACTGAAAACCCGCATAGTGCGTAAGACTACTCCCATGCTACACAACTCCCGTAAAGTGTTTCCTACACTCAGGATGCAGAACTCCTGTAAACTGCCTCTCACTACTTCCAATGTACAGAAATCCTGTAAGCTGCTTCTCTTTTACTCAGACTACTGAAAACCCGCATAGTGCGTAAGACTACTCCCATGCTACAGAACTCCCGTAAAGTGTTTCCTACACTCAGGATGCATAACTCCTGTAAACTGCCTCTCACTACTTCCAATGTACAGAAATCCAGTAAGCTGCTTCTCTTTCACTCAGACTGCTGAAAACCCGCATAGTGCGTAAGACTACTCCCATGCTACAGAACTCCCGTAAAGTGTTTCCTACACTCAGGATGCAGAACTCCTGTAAACTGCCTCTCCGTACTTCCAATGTACAGAAACCCTGTAAGCTGCTTCTCTTTTACTCACACTACTGAAAACCCGCATTGTGCGTAAGACTACTCCCATGCTACAGAACTCCCGTAAAGTGTTTCCTACACTCAGGATGCAGAACTCCTGTAAACTGCCTTTCACTACTTATATTGTACAGAAATCCTGTAAGCTGCTTCTCTTTTACTCACACTACTGAAAACCCGCATAGTGCGTAAGACTACTCCCATGCTACACAACTCCCGTAAAGTGTTTCCTACACTCAGGATGCAGAACTCCTGTAAACTGCCTCTCACTACTTCCAATGTACAGAAATCCTGTAAGCTGCTTCTCTTTTACTCAGACTACTGAAAACCCGCATAGTGCGTAAGACTACTCCCATGCTACAGAACTCCCGTAAAGTGTTTCCTACACTCAGGATGCAGAACTCCTGTAAACTGCCTCTCACTACTTCCAATGTACAGAAATCCTGTAAGCTGCTTCTCTTTTACTCAGACTACTGAAAACCCGCATGGTGCGTAAGACTACTCCCATGCTACAGAATTCCCGTAAAGTGTTTCCTACACTCAGGATGCAGAACTCCTGTAAACTGCCTCTCACTACTTCCATTGTACAGAAATCCTGTAAGCTGCTTCTCTTTCACTCAGACTACTGAAAACCCGGTTGGTGCGTAAGACTACTCCCATGCTACAGAACTCCCGTAAAGTGTTTCCTACACTCAGGATGCAGAACTCCTGTAAACTGCATCTCCGTACTTCCAATGTACAGAAACCCTGTAAGCTGTTTCTCTTTTACTCACACTACTGAAAACCCACATTGTGTGTAAGACTACTCCCATGCTACAGAACTCCTGTAAAGTGTTTCCTACACTCAGGATGCAGAACTCCTGTAAACTGCCTCTCACTACTTCCAATGTACAGAAATCCTGTAAGCTGCTTCTCTTTCACTCAGACTACTGAAAACCCGCATAGTGCGTAAGACTACTCCCATGCTACAGAACTCCCGTAAAGTGTTTCCTACACTCAGGATGCAGAACTCCTGTAAACTGCCTTTCACTACTTATATTGTACAGAAATCCTGTAAGCTGCTTCTCTTTTACTCAGACTACTGAAAACCCGCATAGTGCGTAAGACTACTCCCATGCTACACAACTCCCGTAAAGTGTTTCCTACACTCAGGATGCAGAACTCCTGTAAACTGCCTCTCACTACTTCCAATGTACAGAAATCCTGTAAGCTGCTTCTCTTTCACTCAGACTACTGAAAACCCGCATAGTGCGTAAGACTACTCCCATGCTACAGAACTCCCGTAAAGTGTTTCCTACACTCAGGATGCAGAACTCCTGTAAACTGCCTCTCACTACTTCCAATGTACTGAAATCCTGTAAGCTGCTTCTCTTTTACTCAGACTACTGAAAACCCGCATAGTGCGTAAGACTACTCCCATGCTACAGAACTCCCGTAAAGTGTTTCCTACACTCAGGATGCAGAACTCCTGTAAACTGCCTCTCACTACTTCCAATGTACTGAAATCCTGTAAGCTGCTTCTCTTTTACTCAGACTACTGAAAACCCGCATAGTGCGTAAGACTACTCCCATGCTACAGAACTCCCGTAAAGTGTTTCCTACAATCAGGATGCAGAACTCCTGTAAACTGCCTCTCACTACTTCCAATGTACAGAAATCCTGTAAGCTGCTTCTCTTTCACTCAGACTACTGAAAACCCGCATAGTGCGTAAGACTACTCCCATGCTACAGAACTCCCGTAAAGTGTTTCCTACACTCAGGATGCAGAACTCCTGTAAACTGCCTTTCACTACTTATATTGTACAGAAATCCTGTAAGCTGCTTCTCTTTTACTCAGACTACTGAAAACCCGCATAGTGCGTAAGACTACTCCCATGCTACACAACTCCCGTAAAGTGTTTCCTACACTCAGGATGCAGAACTCCTGTAAACTGCCTCTCACTACTTCCAATGTACAGAAATCCTGTAAGCTGCTTCTCTTTTACTCAGACTACTGAAAACCCGCATAGTGCGTAAGACTACTCCCATGCTACAGAACTCCCGTAAAGTGTTTCCTACACTCAGGATGCAGAACTCCTGTAAACTGCCTCTCACTACTTATATTGTACAGAAATCCTGTAAGCTGCTTCTCTTTTACTCAGACTACTGAAAACCCGCATGGTGCGTAAGACTACTCCCATGCTACAGAATTCCCGTAAAGTGTTTCCTACACTCAGGATGCAGAACTCCTGTAAACTGCCTCTCACTACTTCCATTGTACAGAAATCCTGTAAGCTGCTTCTCTTTCACTCAGACTACTGAAAACCCGCATGGTGCGTAAGACTACTCCCATGCTACAGAACTCCCGTAAAGTGTTTCCTACACTCAGGATGCAGAACTCCTGTAAACTGCCTCTCACTACTTCCAATGTACAGAAACCCTGTAAGCTGTTTCTCTTTTACTCACACTACTGAAAACCCGCATAGTGCGTAAGACTACTCCCATGCTACAGAACTCCCGTAAAGTGTTTCCTACACTCAGGATGCAGAACTCCTGTAAACTGCCTCTCACTACTTATATTGTACAGAAATCCTGTAAGCTGCTTCTCTTTTACTCAGACTACTGAAAACCCGCATAGTGCGTAAGACTACTCCCATGCTACAGAACTCCCGTAAAGTGTTTCCTACACTCAGGATGCAGAACTCCTGTAAACTGCCTCTCACTACTTCCAATGTACAGAAATCCTGTAAGCTGCTTCTCTTTTACTCAGACTACTGAAAACCCGCATAGTGCGTAAGACTACTCCCATGCTACAGAACTCCCGTAAAGTGTTTCCTACACTCAGGATGCAGAACTCCTGTAAACTGCCTCTCACTACTTCCAATGTACAGAAATCCTGTAAGCTGCTTCTCTTTTACTCAGACTACTGAAAACCCGCATGGTGCGTAAGACTACTCCCATGCTACAGAACTCCCATAAAGTGTTTCCTACACTCAGGATGCAGAACTCCTGTAAACTGCATCTCCGTACTTCCAATGTACAGAAACCCTGTAAGCTGCTTCTCTTTTACTCACACTACTGAAAACCCACATTGTGCGTAAGACTACTCCCATGCTACAGAACTCCCGTAAAGTGTTTCCTACACTCAGGATGCAGAACTCCTGTAAACTGCCTCTCACTACTTCCAATGTACAGAAATCCTGTAAGCTGCTTCTCTTTCACTCAGACTACTGAAAACCCGCATAGTGCGTAAGACTACTCCCATGCTACAGAACTCCCGTAAAGTGTTTCCTACACTCAGGATGCAGAACTCCTGTAAACTGCCTCTCACTACTTCCAATGTACAGAAACCCTGTAAGCTGCTTCTCTTTTACTCACACTACTGAAAACCCGCATTGTGCGTAAGACTACTCCCATGCTACAGAACTCCCGTAAAGTGTTTCCTACACTCAGGATGCAGAACTCCTGTAAACTGCCTCTCACTACTTCCAATGTACAGAAATCCTGTAAGCTGCTTCTCTTTTACTCAGACTACTGAAAACCCGCATAGTGCGTAAGATTACTCCCATGCTACAGAACTCCCGTAAAGTGTTTCCTACACTCAGGATGCAGAACTCCTGTAAACTGCCTCTCACTACTTCCAATGTACAGAAATCCTGTAAGCTGCTTCTCTTTTACTCAGACTACTGAAAACCCGCATAGTGCGTAAGACTACTCCCATGCTACACAACTCCCGTAAAGTGTTTCCTACACTCAGGATGCAGAACTCCTGTAAACTGCATCTCCGTACTTCCAATGTACAGAAACCCTGTAAGCTGCTTCTCTTTTACTCACACTACTGAAAACCCACATTGTGTGTAAGACTACTCCCATGCTACAGAACTCCCGTAAAGTGTTTCCTACACTCAGGATGCAGAACTCCTGTAAACTGCCTCTCACTACTTCCAATGTACAGAAATCCTGTAAGCTGCTTCTCTTTCACTCAGACTACTGAAAACCCGCATAGTGTGTAAGACTACTCCCATGCTACAGAACTCCCGTAAAGTGTTTCCTACACTCAGGATGCAGAACTCCTGTAAACTGCCTCTCACTACTTCCAATGTACAGAAACCCTGTAAGCTGCTTCTCTTTTACTCACACTACTGAAAACCCGCATTGTGCGTAAGACTACTCCCATGCTACAGAACTCCCGTAAAGTGTTTCCTACACTCAGGATGCAGAACTCCTGTAAACTGCCTCTTACTACTTCCAATGTACAGAAATCCTGTAAGCTGCTTCTCTTTCACTCAGACTACTGAAAACCCGCATAGTGCGTAAGACTACTCCCATGCTACAGAACTCCCGTAAAGTGTTTCCTACACTCAGGATGCAGAACTCCTGTAAACTGCCTCTCACTACTTCCAATGTACAGAAACCCTGTAAGCTGCTTCTCTTTTACTCAGACTACTGAAAACCCGCATAGTGCGTAAGACTACTCCCATGCTACAGAACTCCCGTAAAGTGTTTCCTACACTCAGGATGCAGAACTCCTGTAAACTGCCTCTCACTACTTCCAATGTACAGAAATCCTGTAAGCTGCTTCTCTTTTACTCAGACTACTGAAAACCCGCATAGTGCGTAAGACTACTCCCATGCTACAGAACTCCCGTAAAGTGTTTCCTACACTCAGGATGCAGAACTCCTGTAAACTGCCTCTCACTACTTCCAATGTACAGAAATCCTGTAAGCTGCTTCTCTTTTACTCAGACTACTGAAAACCCGCATAGTGCGTAAGACTACTCCCATGCTACAGAACTCCCGTAAAGTGTTTCCTACACTCAGGATGCAGAACTCCTGTAAACTGCATCTCCGTACTTCCAATGTACAGAAACCCTGTAAGCTGCTTCTCTTTTACTCACACTACTGAAAACCCACATTGTGTGTAAGACTACTCCCATGCTACAGAACTCCCGTAAAGTGTTTCCTACACTCAGGATGCAGAACTCCTGTAAACTGCCTCTCACTACTTCCAATGTACAGAAACCCTGTAAGCTGCTTCTCTTTTACTCAGACTACTGAAAACCCGCTTGGTGCGTAAGACTACTCCCATGCTACAGAACTCCCGTAAAGTGTTTCCTACACTCAGGATGCAGAACTCCTGTAAACTGCCTCTCCCTACTTCCAATGTACAGAAATCCTGTAAGCTGCTTCTCTTTTACTCAGACTACTGAAAACCCGCATAGTGCGTAAGACTACTCCCATGCTACAGAACTCCCGTAAAGTGTTTCCTACACTCAGGATGCAGAACTCCTGTAAACTGCCTCTCACTACTTATATTGTACAGAAATCCTGTAAGCTGCTTCTCTTTCACTCAGACTACTGAAAACCCGCATAGTGCGTAAGATTACTCCCATGCTACAGAACTCCCGTAAAGTGTTTCCTACACTCAGGATGCAGAACTCCTGTAAACTGCCTCTCCGTACTTCCAATGTACAGAAACCCTGTAAGCTGTTTCTCTTTTACTCACACTACTGAAAACCCGCATAGTGCGTAAGACTACTCCCATGCTACAGAACTCCCGTAAAGTGTTTCCTACACTCAGGATGCAGAACTCCTGTAAACTGCCTCTCACTACTTATATTGTACAGAAATCCTGTAAGCTGCTTCTCTTTTACTCAGACTACTGAAAACCCGCATAGTGCGTAAGACTACTCCCATGCTACAGAACTCCCGTAAAGTGTTTCCTACACTCAGGATGCAGAACTCCTGTAAACTGCATCTCCGTACTTGCAATGTTCAGAAATTCTGTAAGCTGCTTCTCTTTTACTCACACTACTGAAAACCCACATTGTGTGTAAGACTACTCCCATGCTACAGAACTCCCGTAAAGTGTTTCCTACACTCAGGATGCAGAACTCCTGTAAACTGCCTCTCACTACTTATATTGTACAGAAATCCTGTAAGCTGCTTCTCTTTTACTCAGACTACTGAAAACCCGCATGGTGCGTAAGATTACTCCCATGCTACAGAATTCCCGTAAAGTGTTTCCTACACTCAGGATGCAGAACTCCTGTAAACTGCCTCTCACTACTTCCATTGTACAGAAATCCTGTAAGCTGCTTCTCTTTCACTCAGACTACTGAAAACCCGCATAGTGCGTAAGACTACTCCCATGCTACAGAACTCCCGTAAAGTGTTTCCTACACTCAGGATGCAGAACTCCTGTAAACTGCCTCTCACTACTTCCAATGTACAGAAACCCTGTAAGCTGCTTCTCTTTTACTCACACTACTGAAAACCCGCATTGTGCGTAAGACTACTCCCATGCTACAGAACTCCCGTAAAGTGTTTCCTACACTCAGGATGCAGAACTCCTGTAAACTGCCTCTTACTACTTCCAATGTACAGAAATCCTGTAAGCTGCTTCTCTTTCACTCAGACTACTGAAAACCCGCATAGTGCGTAAGACTAATCCCATGCTACAGAACTCCCGTAAAGTGTTTCCTACACTCAGGATGCAGAACTCCTGTAAACTGCCTCTCACTACTTCCAATGTACAGAAACCCTGTAAGCTGCTTCTCTTTTACTCAGACTACTGAAAACCCGCATAGTGCGTAAGACTACTCCCATGCTACAGAACTCCCGTAAAGTGTTTCCTACACTCAGGATGCAGAACTCCTGTAAACTGCCTCTCACTACTTCCAATGTACAGAAATCCTGTAAGCTGCTTCTCTTTTACTCAGACTACTGAAAACCCGCATAGTGCGTAAGACTACTCCCATGCTACAGAACTCCCGTAAAGTGTTTCCTACACTCAGGATGCAGAACTCCTGTAAACTGCCTCTCACTACTTCCAATGTACAGAAATCCTGTAAGCTGCTTCTCTTTTACTCAGACTACTGAAAACCCGCATAGTGCGTAAGACTACTCCCATGCTACAGAACTCCCGTAAAGTGTTTCCTACACTCAGGATGCAGAACTCCTGTAAACTGCATCTCCGTACTTCCAATGTACAGAAACCCTGTAAGCTGCTTCTCTTTTACTCACACTACTGAAAACCCACATTGTGTGTAAGACTACTCCCATGCTACAGAACTCCCGTAAAGTGTTTCCTACACTCAGGATGCAGAACTCCTGTAAACTGCCTCTCACTACTTCCAATGTACAGAAATCCTGTAAGCTGCTTCTCTTTTACTCAGACTACTGAAAACCCGCTTGGTGCGTAAGACTACTCCCATGCTACAGAACTCCCGTAAAGTGTTTCCTACACTCAGGATGCAGAACTCCTGTAAACTGCCTCTCCCTATTCCAATGTACAGAAATCCTGTAAGCTGCTTCTCTTTTACTCAGACTACTGAAAACCCGCATAGTGCGTAAGACTACTCCCATGCTACAGAACTCCCGTAAAGTGTTTCCTACACTCAGGATGCAGAACTCCTGTAAACTGCCTCTCACTACTTATATTGTACAGAAATCCTGTAAGCTGCTTCTCTTTCACTCAGACTACTGAAAACCCGCATAGTGCGTAAGATTACTCCCATGCTACAGAACTCCCGTAAAGTGTTTCCTACCCTCAGGATGCAGAACTCCTGTAAACTGCCTCTCCGTACTTCCAATGTACAGAAACCCTGTAAGCTGTTTCTCTTTTACTCACACTACTGAAAACCCGCATAGTGCGTAAGACTACTCCCATGCTACAGAACTCCCGTAAAGTGTTTCCTACACTCAGGATGCAGAACTCCTGTAAACTGCCTCTCACTACTTATATTGTACAGAAATCCTGTAAGCTGCTTCTCTTTTACTCAGACTACTGAAAACCCGCATAGTGCGTAAGACTACTCCCATGCTACAGAACTCCCGTAAAGTGTTTCCTACACTCAGGATGCAGAACTCCTGTAAACTGCATCTCCGTACTTCCAATGTACAGAAACCCTGTAAGCTGCTTCTCTTTTACTCACACTACTGAAAACCCACATTGTGTGTAAGACTACTCCCATGCTACAGAACTCCCGTAAAGTGTTTCCTACACTCAGGATGCAGAACTCCTGTAAACTGCCTCTCACTACTTCCAATGTACAGAAACCCTGTAAGCTGCTTCTCTTTTACTCAGACTACTGAAAACCCGCTTGGTGCGTAAGACTACTCCCATGCTACAGAACTCCCGTAAAGTGTTTCCTACACTCAGGATGCAGAACTCCTGTAAACTGCCTCTCCCTACTTCCAATGTACAGAAATCCTGTAAGCTGCTTCTCTTTTACTCAGACTACTGAAAACCCGCATAGTGCGTAAGACTACTCCCATGCTACAGAACTCCCGTAAAGTGTTTCCTACACTCAGGATGCAGAACTCCTGTAAACTGCCTCTCACTACTTATATTGTACAGAAATCCTGTAAGCTGCTTCTCTTTCACTCAGACTACTGAAAACCCGCATAGTGCGTAAGATTACTCCCATGCTACAGAACTCCCGTAAAGTGTTTCCTACACTCAGGATGCAGAACTCCTGTAAACTGCCTCTCCGTACTTCCAATGTACAGAAACCCTGTAAGCTGTTTCTCTTTTACTCACACTACTGAAAACCCGCATAGTGCGTAAGACTACTCCCATGCTACAGAACTCCCGTAAAGTGTTTCCTACACTCAGGATGCAGAACTCCTGTAAACTGCCTCTCACTACTTATATTGTACAGAAATCCTGTAAGCTGCTTCTCTTTTACTCAGACTACTGAAAACCCGCATAGTGCGTAAGACTACTCCCATGCTACAGAACTCCCGTAAAGTGTTTCCTACACTCAGGATGCAGAACTCCTGTAAACTGCATCTCCGTACTTGCAATGTTCAGAAATTCTGTAAGCTGCTTCTCTTTTACTCACACTACTGAAAACCCACATTGTGTGTAAGACTACTCCCATGCTACAGAACTCCCGTAAAGTGTTTCCTACACTCAGGATGCAGAACTCCTGTAAACTGCCTCTCACTACTTATATTGTACAGAAATCCTGTAAGCTGCTTCTCTTTTACTCAGACTACTGAAAACCCGCATGGTGCGTAAGATTACTCCCATGCTACAGAATTCCCGTAAAGTGTTTCCTACACTCAGGATGCAGAACTCCTGTAAACTGCCTCTCACTACTTCCATTGTACAGAAATCCTGTAAGCTGCTTCTCTTTCACTCAGACTACTGAAAACCCGCATAGTGCGTAAGACTACTCCCATGCTACAGAACTCCCGTAAAGTGTTTCCTACACTCAGGATGCAGAACTCCTGTAAACTGCCTCTCACTACTTCCAATGTACAGAAACCCTGTAAGCTGCTTCTCTTTTACTCACACTACTGAAAACCCGCATTGTGCGTAAGACTACTCCCATGCTACAGAACTCCCGTAAAGTGTTTCCTACACTCAGGATGCAGAACTCCTGTAAACTGCCTCTTACTACTTCCAATGTACAGAAATCCTGTAAGCTGCTTCTCTTTCACTCAGACTACTGAAAACCCGCATAGTGCGTAAGACTAATCCCATGCTACAGAACTCCCGTAAAGTGTTTCCTACACTCAGGATGCAGAACTCCTGTAAACTGCCTCTCACTACTTCCAATGTACAGAAACCCTGTAAGCTGCTTCTCTTTTACTCAGACTACTGAAAACCCGCATAGTGCGTAAGACTACTCCCATGCTACAGAACTCCCGTAAAGTGTTTCCTACACTCAGGATGCAGAACTCCTGTAAACTGCCTCTCACTACTTCCAATGTACAGAAATCCTGTAAGCTGCTTCTCTTTTACTCAGACTACTGAAAACCCGCATAGTGCGTAAGACTACTCCCATGCTACAGAACTCCCGTAAAGTGTTTCCTACACTCAGGATGCAGAACTCCTGTAAACTGCCTCTCACTACTTCCAATGTACAGAAATCCTGTAAGCTGCTTCTCTTTTACTCAGACTACTGAAAACCCGCATAGTGCGTAAGACTACTCCCATGCTACAGAACTCCCGTAAAGTGTTTCCTACACTCAGGATGCAGAACTCCTGTAAACTGCATCTCCGTACTTCCAATGTACAGAAACCCTGTAAGCTGCTTCTCTTTTACTCACACTACTGAAAACCCACATTGTGTGTAAGACTACTCCCATGCTACAGAACTCCCGTAAAGTGTTTCCTACACTCAGGATGCAGAACTCCTGTAAACTGCCTCTCACTACTTCCAATGTACAGAAATCCTGTAAGCTGCTTCTCTTTTACTCAGACTACTGAAAACCCGCTTGGTGCGTAAGACTACTCCCATGCTACAGAACTCCCGTAAAGTGTTTCCTACACTCAGGATGCAGAACTCCTGTAAACTGCCTCTCCCTATTCCAATGTACAGAAATCCTGTAAGCTGCTTCTCTTTTACTCAGACTACTGAAAACCCGCATAGTGCGTAAGACTACTCCCATGCTACAGAACTCCCGTAAAGTGTTTCCTACACTCAGGATGCAGAACTCCTGTAAACTGCCTCTCACTACTTATATTGTACAGAAATCCTGTAAGCTGCTTCTCTTTCACTCAGACTACTGAAAACCCGCATAGTGCGTAAGATTACTCCCATGCTACAGAACTCCCGTAAAGTGTTTCCTACACTCAGGATGCAGAACTCCTGTAAACTGCCTCTCCGTACTTCCAATGTACAGAAACCCTGTAAGCTGTTTCTCTTTTACTCACACTACTGAAAACCCGCATAGTGCGTAAGACTACTCCCATGCTACAGAACTCCCGTAAAGTGTTTCCTACACTCAGGATGCAGAACTCCTGTAAACTGCCTCTCACTACTTATATTGTACAGAAATCCTGTAAGCTGCTTCTCTTTTACTCAGACTACTGAAAACCCGCATAGTGCGTAAGACTACTCCCATGCTACAGAACTCCCGTAAAGTGTTTCCTACACTCAGGATGCAGAACTCCTGTAAACTGCATCTCCGTACTTCCAATGTACAGAAACCCTGTAAGCTGCTTCTCTTTTACTCACACTACTGAAAACCCACATTGTGTGTAAGACTACTCCCATGCTACAGAACTCCCGTAAAGTGTTTCCTACACTCAGGATGCAGAACTCCTGTAAACTGCCTCTCACTACTTATATTGTACAGAAATCCTGTAAGCTGCTTCTCTTTTACTCAGACTACTGAAAACCCGCATGGTGCGTAAGATTACTCCCATGCTACAGAATTCCCGTAAAGTGTTTCCTACACTCAGGATGCAGAACTACTGTAAACTGCCTCTCACTACTTCCATTGTACAGAAATCCTGTAAGCTGCTTCTCTTTCACTCAGACTACTGAAAACCCGCATAGTGCGTAAGACTACTCCCATGCTACAGAACTCCCGTAAAGTGTTTCCTACACTCAGGATGCAGAACTCCTGTAAACTGCCTCTCACTACTTCCAATGTACAGAAACCCTGTAAGCTGTTTCTCTTTTACTCACACTACTGAAAACCCACATAGTGCGTAAGACTACTCCCATGCTACAGAACTCCCGTAAAGTGTTTCCTACACTCAGGATGCAGAACTCCTGTAAACTGCCTCTCACTACTTCCATTGTACAGAAATCCTGTAAGCTGCTTCTCTTTTACTCAGACTACTGAAAACCCGCATGGTGCGTAAGACTACTCCCATGCTACAGAACTCCCGTAAAGTGTTTCCTACACTCAGGATGCAGAACTCCTGTAAACTGCCTCTCACTACTTCCTTTGTACAGAAATCCTGTAAGCTGCTTCAGTTTTACTCAGACTACTGAAAACCCGCATGGTGCGTAAGACTACTCCCATGCTACAGAACTCCCGTAAAGTGTTTCCTACACTCAGGATGCAGAACTCCTGTAAACTGCCTCTCACTACTTCCAATGTACAGAAATCCTGTAAGCTGCTTCTCTTTCACTCAGACTACTGAAAACCCGCATAGTGCGTAAGACTACTCCCATGCTACAGAACTCCCGTAAAGTGTTTCCTACACTCAGGATGCAGAACTCCTGTAAACTGCCTCTCACTACTTCCAATGTACAGAAACCCTGTAAGCTGCTTCTCTTTTACTCACACTACTGAAAACCCGCATTGTGCGTAAGACTACTCCCATGCTACAGAACTCCCGTAAAGTGTTTCCTACACTCAGGATGCAGAACTCCTGTAAACTGCCTCTCACTACTTCCAATGTACAGAAATCCTGTAAGCTGCTTCTCTTTTACTCAGACTACTGAAAACCCGCATAGTGCGTAAGACTACTCCCATGCTACAGAACTCCCGTAAAGTGTTTCCTCCACTCAGGATGCAGAACTCCTGTAAACTGCCTCTCACTACTTCCAATGTACAGAAATCCTGTAAGCTGCTTCTCTTTTACTCAGACTACTGAAAACCCGCATAGTGCGTAAGACTACTCCCATGCTACAGAACTCCCGTAAAGTGTTTCCTACACTCAGGATGCAGAACTCCTGTAAACTGCATCTCCGTACTTCCAATGTACAGAAACCCTGTAAGCTGCTTCTCTTTTACTCACACTACTGAAAACCCACATTGTGTGTAAGACTACTCCCATGCTACAGAACTCCCGTAAAGTGTTTCCTACACTCAGGATGCAGAACTCCTGTAAACTGCCTCTCACTACTTCCAATGTACAGAAATCCTGTAAGCTGCTTCTCTTTCACTCAGACTACTGAAAACCCGCATAGTGCGTAAGACTACTCCCATGCTACAGAACTCCCGTAAAGTGTTTCCTACACTCAGGATGCAGAACTCCTGTAAACTGCCTCTCACTACTTCCAATGTACAGAAACCCTGTAAGCTGCTTCTCTTTTACTCACACTACTGAAAACCCGCATAGTGTGTAAGACTACTCCCATGCTACAGAACTCCCGTAAAGTGTTTCCTACACTCAGGATGCAGAACTCCTGTAAACTGCCTCTCACTACTTCCAATGTACAGAAATCCTGTAAGCTGCTTCTCTTTCACTCACACTACTGAAAACCCGCATAGTGCGTAAGACTACTCCCATGCTACAGAACTCCCGTAAAGTGTTTCCTACACTCAGGATGCAGAACTCCTGTAAACTGCCTCTCACTACTTCCATTGTACAGAAATCCTGTAAGCTGCTTCTCTTTTACTCAGACTACTGAAAACCCGCATGGTGCGTAAGACTACTCCCATGCTACAGAACTCCCGTAAAGTGTTTCCTACACTCAGGATGCAGAACTCCTGTAAACTGCCTCTCACTACTTCCATTGTACAGAAATCCTGTAAGCTGCTTCTCTTTCACTCAGACTACTGAAAACCCGCATAGTGCGTAAGACTTCTCCTATGCTACAGAACTCCCGTAAAGTGTTTCCTACACTCAGGATGCAGAACTCCTGTAAACTGCCTCTCACTACTTATATTGTACAGAAATCCTGTAAGCTGCTTCTCTTTTACTCACACTACTGAAAACCCGCATAGTGTGTAAGACTACTCCCATGCTACAGAACTCCCGTAAAGTGTTTCCTACACTCAGGATGCAGAACTCCTGTAAACTGCCTCTCACTACTTCCAATGTACAGAAATCCTGTAAGCTGCTTCTCTTTTACTCAGACTACTGAAAACCCGCATAGTGTGTAAGACTACTCCCATGCTACAGAACTCCCGTAAAGTGTTTCCTACACTCAGGATGCAGAACTCCTGTAAACTGCCTCTCACTACTTCCAATGTACAGAAATCCTGTAAGCTGCTTCTCTTTTACTCACACTACTGAAAACATGCATAGTACGTAAGACTACTCCCATGCTACAGAACTCCCATAAAGTGTTTCCTACACTCAGGATGCAGAACTCCTGTAAACTGCCTCTCACTACTTCCAATGTACAGAAACCCTGTAAGCTGCTTCTCTTTTACTCACACTACTGATAACCCGCATGGTGCGTAAGACTACTCCCATGCTACAGAACTCCCGTAAAGTGTTTCCTACACTCAGGATGCAGAACTCCTGTAAACTGCCTCTCACTACTTCCATTGTACAGAAATCCTGTAAGCTGCTTCTGTTTTACTCAGACTACTGAAAACCCGCATGGTGCGTAAGACTACTCCCATGCTACAGAACTCCCGTAAAGTGTTTCCTACACTCAGGATGCAGAACTCCTGTAAACTGCCTCTCCGTACTTCCAATGTACAGAAACCCTGTAACCTGCTTCTCTTTTACTCACACTACTGAAAACCCACATTGTGCGTAAGACTACTCCCATGCTACAGAACTCCCGTAAAGTGTTTCCTACACTCAGGATGCAGAACTCCTGTAAACTGCTTCTCCGTACTTCCAATGTACAAAAACCCTGTAAGCTGCTTCTCTTTTACTCAGACTACTGAAAACCCGCATTGTGCGTAAGACTACTCCCATGCTACAGAACTCCCGTAAAGTGTTTCCTACACTCAGGATGCAGAACTCCTGTAAACTGCCTCTCACTACTTCCTTTGTACAGAAATCCTGTAAGCTGCTTCTGTTTTACTCAGACTACTGAAAACCCGCATGGTGCGAAAGACTACTCCCATGCTACAGAACTCCCGTAAAGTGTTTCCTACACTCAGGATGCAGAACTCCTGTAAACTGCCTCTCACTACTTATATTGCACAGAAATCCTGTAAGCTGCTTCTCTTTTACTCAGACTACTGAAAACCCGCATGGTGCGTAAGACTACTCCCATGCTACAGAACTCCCGTAAAGTGTTTCCTACACTCAGGATGCAGAACTCCTGTAAACTGCCTCTCACTACTTCCAATGTACAGAAATCCTGTAAGCTGCTTCTCTTTTACTCAGACTACTGAAAACACGCATAGTGCGTAAGACTACTCCCATGCTACAGAACTCCCGTAAAGTGTTTCCTACACTCAGGATGCAGAACTCCTGTAAACTGCCTCTCCCTACTTCCAATGTACAGAAATCCTGTAAGCTGCTTCTCTTTTACTCAGACTACTGAAAACACGCATAGTGCGTAAGACTACTCCCATGCTACAGAACTCCCGTAAAGTGTTTCCTACACTCAGGATGCAGAACTCCTGTAAACTGCCTCTCACTACTTCCAATGTACAGAAACCCTGTAAGCTGCTTCTCTTTTACTCACACTACTGAAAACCCGCATTGTGCGTAAGACTACTCCCATGCTACAGAACTCCCGTAAAGTGTTTCCTACACTCAGGATGCAGAACTCCTGTAAACTGCCTCTTACTACTTCCAATGTACAGAAATCCTGTAAGCTGCTTCTCTTTCACTCAGACTACTGAAAACCCGCATAGTGCGTAAGACTAATCCCATGCTACAGAACTCCCGTAAAGTGTTTCCTACACTCAGGATGCAGAACTCCTGTAAACTGCCTCTCACTACTTCCAATGTACAGAAACCCTGTAAGCTGCTTCTCTTTTACTCAGACTACTGAAAACCCGCATAGTGCGTAAGACTACTCCCATGCTACAGAACTCCCGTAAAGTGTTTCCTACACTCAGGATGCAGAACTCCTGTAAACTGCCTCTCACTACTTCCAATGTACAGAAATCCTGTAAGCTGCTTCTCTTTTACTCAGACTACTGAAAACCCGCATAGTGCGTAAGACTACTCCCATGCTACAGAACTCCCGTAAAGTGTTTCCTACACTCAGGATGCAGAACTCCTGTAAACTGCCTCTCACTACTTCCAATGTACAGAAATCCTGTAAGCTGCTTCTCTTTTACTCAGACTACTGAAAACCCGCATAGTGCGTAAGACTACTCCCATGCTACAGAACTCCCGTAAAGTGTTTCCTACACTCAGGATGCAGAACTCCTGTAAACTGCATCTCCGTACTTCCAATGTACAGAAACCCTGTAAGCTGCTTCTCTTTTACTCACACTACTGAAAACCCACATTGTGTGTAAGACTACTCCCATGCTACAGAACTCCCGTAAAGTGTTTCCTACACTCAGGATGCAGAACTCCTGTAAACTGCCTCTCACTACTTCCAATGTACAGAAACCCTGTAAGCTGCTTCTCTTTTACTCAGACTACTGAAAACCCGCTTGGTGCGTAAGACTACTCCCATGCTACAGAACTCCCGTAAAGTGTTTCCTACACTCAGGATGCAGAACTCCTGTAAACTGCCTCTCCCTACTTCCAATGTACAGAAATCCTGTAAGCTGCTTCTCTTTTACTCAGACTACTGAAAACCCGCATAGTGCGTAAGACTACTCCCATGCTACAGAACTCCCGTAAAGTGTTTCCTACACTCAGGATGCAGAACTCCTGTAAACTGCCTCTCACTACTTATATTGTACAGAAATCCTGTAAGCTGCTTCTCTTTCACTCAGACTACTGAAAACCCGCATAGTGCGTAAGATTACTCCCATGCTACAGAACTCCCGTAAAGTGTTTCCTACACTCAGGATGCAGAACTCCTGTAAACTGCCTCTCCGTACTTCCAATGTACAGAAACCCTGTAAGCTGCTTCTCTTTTACTCACACTACTGAAAACCCGCATAGTGCGTAAGACTACTCCCATGCTACAGAACTCCCGTAAAGTGTTTCCTACACTCAGGATGCAGAACTCCTGTAAACTGCCTCTCACTACTTATATTGTACAGAAATCCTGTAAGCTGCTTCTCTTTTACTCAGACTACTGAAAACCCGCATAGTGCGTAAGACTACTCCCATGCTACAGAACTCCCCTAAAGTGTTTCCTACACTCAGGATGCAGAACTCCTGTAAACTGCATCTCCGTACTTCCAATGTACAGAAACCCTGTAAGCTGCTTCTCTTTTACTCACACTACTGAAAACCCACATTGTGTGTAAGACTACTCCCATGCTACAGAACTCCCGTAAAGTGTTTCCTACACTCAGGATGCAGAACTCCTGTAAACTGCCTCTCACTACTTATATTGTACAGAAATCCTGTAAGCTGCTTCTCTTTTACTCAGACTACTGAAAACCCGCATGGTGCGTAAGATTACTCCCATGCTACAGAATTCCCGTAAAGTGTTTCCTACACTCAGGATGCAGAACTACTGTAAACTGCCTCTCACTACTTCCATTGTACAGAAATCCTGTAAGCTGCTTCTCTTTCACTCAGACTACTGAAAACCCGCATAGTGCGTAAGACTACTCCCATGCTACAGAACTCCCGTAAAGTGTTTCCTACACTCAGGATGCAGAACTCCTGTAAACTGCCTCTCACTACTTCCAATGTACAGAAACCCTGTAAGCTGTTTCTCTTTTACTCACACTACTGAAAACCCACATAGTGCGTAAGACTACTCCCATGCTACAGAACTCCCGTAAAGTGTTTCCTACACTCAGGATGCAGAACTCCTGTAAACTGCCTCTCACTACTTCCATTGTACAGAAATCCTGTAAGCTGCTTCTCTTTTACTCAGACTACTGAAAACCCGCATGGTGCGTAAGACTACTCCCATGCTACAGAACTCCCGTAAAGTGTTTCCTACACTCAGGATGCAGAACTCCTGTAAACTGCCTCTCACTACTTCCAATGTACAGAAACCCTGTAAGCTGTTTCTCTTTTACTCACACTACTGAAAACCCACATAGTGCGTAAGACTACTCCCATGCTACAGAACTCCCGTAAAGTGTTTCCTACACTCAGGATGCAGAACTCCTGTAAACTGCCTCTCACTACTTCCATTGTACAGAAATCCTGTAAGCTGCTTCTCTTTTACTCAGACTACTGAAAACCCGCATGGTGCGTAAGACTACTCCCATGCTACAGAACTCCCCTAAAGTGTTTCCTACACTCAGGATGCAGAACTCCTGTAAACTGCCTCTCACTACTTCCATTGTACAGAAATCCTGTAAGCTGCTTCTCTTTCACTCAGACTACTGAAAACCCGCATAGTGCGTAAGACTTCTCCTATGCTACAGAACTCCCGTAAAGTGTTTCCTACACTCAGGATGCAGAACTCCTGTAAACTGCCTCTCACTACTTATATTGTACAGAAATCCTGTAAGCTGCTTCTCTTTTACTCACACTACTGAAAACCCGCATAGTGTGTAAGACTACTCCCATGCTACAGAACTCCCGTAAAGTGTTTCCTACACTCAGGATGCAGAACTCCTGTAAACTGCCTCTCACTACTTCCAATGTACAGAAATCCTGTAAGCTGCTTCTCTTTTACTCAGACTACTGAAAACCCACATAGTGTGTAAGACTACTCCCATGCTACAGAACTCCCGTAAAGTGTTTCCTACACTCAGGATGCAGAACTCCTGTAAACTGCCTCTCACTACTTCCAATGTACAGAAATCCTGTAAGCTGCTTCTCTTTTACTCACACTACTGAAAACATGCATAGTACGTAAGACTACTCCCATGCTACAGAACTCCCATAAAGTGTTTCCTACACTCAGGATGCAGAACTCCTGTAAACTGCCTCTCACTACTTCCAATGTACAGAAACCCTGTAAGCTGCTTCTCTTTTACTCACACTACTGATAACCCGCATGGTGCGTAAGACTACTCCCATGCTACAGAACTCCCGTAAAGTGTTTCCTACACTCAGGATGCAGAACTCCTGTAAACTGCCTCTCACTACTTCCATTGTACAGAAATCCTGTAAGCTGCTTCTGTTTTACTCAGACTACTGAAAACCCGCATGGTGCGTAAGACTACTCCCATGCTACAGAACTCCCGTAAAGTGTTTCCTACACTCAGGATGCAGAACTCCTGTAAACTGCCTCTCCGTACTTCCAATGTACAGAAACCCTGTAACCTGCTTCTCTTTTACTCACACTACTGAAAACCCACATTGTGCGTAAGACTACTCCCATGCTACAGAACTCCCGTAAAGTGTTTCCTACACTCAGGATGCAGAACTCCTGTAAACTGCTTCTCCGTACTTCCAATGTACAAAAACCCTGTAAGCTGCTTCTCTTTTACTCAGACTACTGAAAACCCGCATTGTGCGTAAGACTACTCCCATGCTACAGAACTCCCGTAAAGTGTTTCCTACACTCAGGATGCAGAACTCCTGTAAACTGCCTCTCACTACTTCCTTTGTACAGAAATCCTGTAAGCTGCTTCTGTTTTACTCAGACTACTGAAAACCCGCATGGTGCGAAAGACTACTCCCATGCTACAGAACTCCCGTAAAGTGTTTCCTACACTCAGGATGCAGAACTCCTGTAAACTGCCTCTCACTACTTATATTGCACAGAAATCCTGTAAGCTGCTTCTCTTTTACTCAGACTACTGAAAACCCGCATGGTGCGTAAGACTACTCCCATGCTACAGAACTCCCGTAAAGTGTTTCCTACACTCAGGATGCAGAACTCCTGTAAACTGCCTCTCACTACTTCCAATGTACAGAAATCCTGTAAGCTGCTTCTCTTTTACTCAGACTACTGAAAACACGCATAGTGCGTAAGACTACTCCCATGCTACAGAACTCCCGTAAAGTGTTTCCTACACTCAGGATGCAGAACTCCTGTAAACTGCCTCTCCCTACTTCCAATGTACAGAAATCCTGTAAGCTGCTTCTCTTTTACTCAGACTACTGAAAACACGCATAGTGCGTAAGACTACTCCCATGCTACAGAACTCCCGTAAAGTGTTTCCTACACTCAGGATGCAGAACTCCTGTAAACTGCCTCTCACTACTTCCAATGTACAGAAACCCTGTAAGCTGCTTCTCTTTTACTCACACTACTGAAAACCCGCATTGTGCGTAAGACTACTCCCATGCTACAGAACTCCCGTAAAGTGTTTCCTACACTCAGGATGCAGAACTCCTGTAAACTGCCTCTTACTACTTCCAATGTACAGAAATCCTGTAAGCTGCTTCTCTTTCACTCAGACTACTGAAAACCCGCATAGTGCGTAAGACTAATCCCATGCTACAGAACTCCCGTAAAGTGTTTCCTACACTCAGGATGCAGAACTCCTGTAAACTGCCTCTCACTACTTCCAATGTACAGAAACCCTGTAAGCTGCTTCTCTTTTACTCAGACTACTGAAAACCCGCATAGTGCGTAAGACTACTCCCATGCTACAGAACTCCCGTAAAGTGTTTCCTACACTCAGGATGCAGAACTCCTGTAAACTGCCTCTCACTACTTCCAATGTACAGAAATCCTGTAAGCTGCTTCTCTTTTACTCAGACTACTGAAAACCCGCATAGTGCGTAAGACTACTCCCATGCTACAGAACTCCCGTAAAGTGTTTCCTACACTCAGGATGCAGAACTCCTGTAAACTGCCTCTCACTACTTCCAATGTACAGAAATCCTGTAAGCTGCTTCTCTTTTACTCAGACTACTGAAAACCCGCATAGTGCGTAAGACTACTCCCATGCTACAGAACTCCCGTAAAGTGTTTCCTACACTCAGGATGCAGAACTCCTGTAAACTGCATCTCCGTACTTCCAATGTACAGAAACCCTGTAAGCTGCTTCTCTTTTACTCACACTACTGAAAACCCACATTGTGTGTAAGACTACTCCCATGCTACAGAACTCCCGTAAAGTGTTTCCTACACTCAGGATGCAGAACTCCTGTAAACTGCCTCTCACTACTTCCAATGTACAGAAACCCTGTAAGCTGCTTCTCTTTTACTCAGACTACTGAAAACCCGCTTGGTGCGTAAGACTACTCCCATGCTACAGAACTCCCGTAAAGTGTTTCCTACACTCAGGATGCAGAACTCCTGTAAACTGCCTCTCCCTACTTCCAATGTACAGAAATCCTGTAAGCTGCTTCTCTTTTACTCAGACTACTGAAAACCCGCATAGTGCGTAAGACTACTCCCATGCTACAGAACTCCCGTAAAGTGTTTCCTACACTCAGGATGCAGAACTCCTGTAAACTGCCTCTCACTACTTATATTGTACAGAAATCCTGTAAGCTGCTTCTCTTTCACTCAGACTACTGAAAACCCGCATAGTGCGTAAGATTACTCCCATGCTACAGAACTCCCGTAAAGTGTTTCCTACACTCAGGATGCAGAACTCCTGTAAACTGCCTCTCCGTACTTCCAATGTACAGAAACCCTGTAAGCTGTTTCTCTTTTACTCACACTACTGAAAACCCGCATAGTGCGTAAGACTACTCCCATGCTACAGAACTCCCGTAAAGTGTTTCCTACACTCAGGATGCAGAACTCCTGTAAACTGCCTCTCACTACTTATATTGTACAGAAATCCTGTAAGCTGCTTCTCTTTTACTCAGACTACTGAAAACCCGCATAGTGCGTAAGACTACTCCCATGCTACAGAACTCCCGTAAAGTGTTTCCTACACTCAGGATGCAGAACTCCTGTAAACTGCATCTCCGTACTTCCAATGTACAGAAACCCTGTAAGCTGCTTCTCTTTTACTCACACTACTGAAAACCCACATTGTGTGTAAGACTACTCCCATGCTACAGAACTCCCGTAAAGTGTTTCCTACACTCAGGATGCAGAACTCCTGTAAACTGCCTCTCACTACTTATATTGTACAGAAATCCTGTAAGCTGCTTCTCTTTTACTCAGACTACTGAAAACCCGCATGGTGCGTAAGATTACTCCCATGCTACAGAATTCCCGTAAAGTGTTTCCTACACTCAGGATGCAGAACTACTGTAAACTGCCTCTCACTACTTCCATTGTACAGAAATCCTGTAAGCTGCTTCTCTTTCACTCAGACTACTGAAAACCCGCATAGTGCGTAAGACTACTCCCATGCTACAGAACTCCCGTAAAGTGTTTCCTACACTCAGGATGCAGAACTCCTGTAAACTGCCTCTCACTACTTCCAATGTACAGAAACCCTGTAAGCTGTTTCTCTTTTACTCACACTACTGAAAACCCACATAGTGCGTAAGACTACTCCCATGCTACAGAACTCCCGTAAAGTGTTTCCTACACTCAGGATGCAGAACTCCTGTAAACTGCCTCTCACTACTTCCATTGTACAGAAATCCAGTAAGCTGCTTCTCTTTTACTCAGACTACTGAAAACCCGCATGGTGCGTAAGACTACTCCCATGCTACAGAACTCCCGTAAAGTGTTTCCTACACTCAGGATGCAGAACTCCTGTAAACTGCCTCTCACTACTTATATTGTACAGAAATCCTGTAAGCTGCTTCTCTTTTACTCAGACTACTGAAAACCCGCATAGTGCGTAAGACTACTCCCATGCTACAGAACTCCCGTAAAGTGTTTCCTACACTCAGGATGCAGAACTCCTGTAAACTGCCTCTCACTACTTCCTTTGTACAGAAATCCTGTAAGCTGCTTCAGTTTTACTCAGACTACTGAAAACCCACATGGTGCGTAAGACTACTCCCATGCTACAGAACTCCCGTAAAGTGTTTCCTACACTCAGGATGCAGAACTCCTGTAAACTGCCTCTCACTACTTCCAATGTACAGAAATCCTGTAAGCTGCTTCTCTTTCCCTCAGACTACTGAAAACCCGCATAGTGCGTAAGACTACTCCCATGCTACAGAACTCCCGTAAAGTGTTTCCTACACTCAGGATGCAGAACTCCTGTAAACTGCCTCTCACTACTTCGAATGTACAGAAACCCTGTAAGCTGCTTCTCTTTTACTCACACTACTGAAAACCCGCATTGTGCGTAAGACTACTCCCATGCTACAGAACTCCCGTAAAGTGTTTCCTACACTCAGGATGCAGAACTCCTGTAAACTGCCTCTCACTACTTCCAATGTACAGAAATCCTGTAAGCTGCTTCTCTTTTACTCAGACTACTGAAAACCCGCATAGTGCGTAAGACTACTCCCATGCTACAGAACTCCCGTAAAGTGTTTCCTCCACTCAGGATGCAGAACTCCTGTAAACTGCCTCTCACTACTTCCAATGTACAGAAATCCTGTAAGCTGCTTCTCTTTTACTCAGACTACTGAAAACCCGCATAGTGCGTAAGACTACTCCCATGCTACAGAACTCCCGTAAAGTGTTTCCTACACTCAGGATGCAGAACTCCTGTAAACTGCATCTCCGTACTTCCAATGTACAGAAACCCTGTAAGCTGCTTCTCTTTTACTCACACTACTGAAAACCCACATTGTGTGTAAGACTACTCCCATGCTACAGAACTCCCGTAAAGTGTTTCCTACACTCAGGATGCAGAACTCCTGTAAACTGCCTCTCACTACTTCCAATGTACAGAAATCCTGTAAGCTGCTTCTCTTTCACTCAGACTACTGAAAACCCGCATAGTGCGTAAGACTACTCCCATGCTACAGAACTCCCGTAAAGTGTTTCCTACACTCAGGATGCAGAACTCCTGTAAACTGCCTCTCACTACTTCCAATGTACAGAAACCCTGTAAGCTGCTTCTCTTTTACTCACACTACTGAAAACCCGCATAGTGTGTAAGACTACTCCCATGCTACAGAACTCCCGTAAAGTGTTTCCTACACTCAGGATGCAGAACTCCTGTAAACTGCCTCTCACTACTTCCAATGTACAGAAATCCTGTAAGCTGCTTCTCTTTTACTCACACTACTGAAAACCCGCATAGTGCGTAAGACTACTCCCATGCTACAGAACTCCCGTAAAGTGTTTCCTACACTCAGGATGCAGAACTCCTGTAAACTGCCTCTCACTACTTCCATTGTACAGAAATCCTGTAAGCTGCTTCTCTTTTACTCAGACTACTGAAAACCCGCATGGTGCGTAAGACTACTCCCATGCTACAGAACTCCCGTAAAGTGTTTCCTACACTCAGGATGCAGAACTCCTGTAAACTGCCTCTCACTACTTCCATTGTACAGAAATCCTGTAAGCTGCTTCTCTTTCACTCAGACTACTGAAAACCCGCATAGTGCGTAAGACTTCTCCTATGCTACAGAACTCCCGTAAAGTGTTTCCTACACTCAGGATGCAGAACTCCTGTAAACTGCCTCTCACTACTTATATTGTACAGAAATCCTGTAAGCTGCTTCTCTTTTACTCACACTACTGAAAACCCGCATAGTGTGTAAGACTACTCCCATGCTACAGAACTCCCGTAAAGTGTTTCCTACACTCAGGATGCAGAACTCCTGTAAACTGCCTCTCACTACTTCCAATGTACAGAAATCCTGTAAGCTGCTTCTCTTTTACTCAGACTACTGAAAACCCGCATAGTGTGTAAGACTACTCCCATGCTACAGAACTCCCGTAAAGTGTTTCCTACACTCAGGATGCAGAACTCCTGTAAACTGCCTCTCACTACTTCCAATGTACAGAAATCCTGTAAGCTGCTTCTCTTTTACTCACACTACTGAAAACATGCATAGTACGTAAGACTACTCCCATGCTACAGAACTCCCATAAAGTGTTTCCTACACTCAGGATGCAGAACTCCTGTAAACTGCCTCTCACTACTTCCAATGTACAGAAACCCTGTAAGCTGCTTCTCTTTTACTCACACTACTGATAACCCGCATGGTGCGTAAGACTACTCCCATGCTACAGAACTCCCGTAAAGTGTTTCCTACACTCAGGATGCAGAACTCCTGTAAACTGCCTCTCACTACTTCCATTGTACAGAAATCCTGTAAGCTGCTTCTGTTTTACTCAGACTACTGAAAACCCGCATGGTGCGTAAGACTACTCCCATGCTACAGAACTCCCGTAAAGTGTTTCCTACACTCAGGATGCAGAACTCCTGTAAACTGCCTCTCCGTACTTCCAATGTACAGAAACCCTGTAACCTGCTTCTCTTTTACTCACACTACTGAAAACCCACATTGTGCGTAAGACTACTCCCATGCTACAGAACTCCCGTAAAGTGTTTCCTACACTCAGGATGCAGAACTCCTGTAAACTGCTTCTCCGTACTTCCAATGTACAAAAACCCTGTAAGCTGCTTCTCTTTTACTCAGACTACTGAAAACCCGCATTGTGCGTAAGACTACTCCCATGCTACAGAACTCCCGTAAAGTGTTTCCTACACTCAGGATGCAGAACTCCTGTAAACTGCCTCTCACTACTTCCTTTGTACAGAAATCCTGTAAGCTGCTTCTGTTTTACTCAGACTACTGAAAACCCGCATGGTGCGAAAGACTACTCCCATGCTACAGAACTCCCGTAAAGTGTTTCCTACACTCAGGATGCAGAACTCCTGTAAACTGCCTCTCACTACTTATATTGCACAGAAATCCTGTAAGCTGCTTCTCTTTTACTCAGACTACTGAAAACCCGCATGGTGCGTAAGACTACTCCCATGCTACAGAACTCCCGTAAAGTGTTTCCTACACTCAGGATGCAGAACTCCTGTAAACTGCCTCTCACTACTTCCAATGTACAGAAATCCTGTAAGCTGCTTCTCTTTTACTCAGACTACTGAAAACACGCATAGTGCGTAAGACTACTCCCATGCTACACAACTCCCGTAAAGTGTTTCCTACACTCAGGATGCAGAACTCCTGTAAACTGCCTCTCCCTACTTCCAATGTACAGAAATCCTGTAAGCTGCTTCTCTTTTACTCAGACTACTGAAAACACGCATAGTGCGTAAGACTACTCCCATGCTACAGAACTCCCGTAAAGTGTTTCCTACACTCAGGATGCAGAACTCCTGTAAACTGCTTCTCCGTACTTCCAATGTACAGAAACCCTGTAAGCTGCTTCTCTTTTACTCACACTACTGAAAACCCACATGGTGCGTAAGACTACTCCCATGCTACAGAACTCCCGTAAAGTGTTTCCTACACTCAGGATGCAGAACTCCTGTAAACTGCCTCTCACTACTTCCTTTGTACAGAAATCCTGTAAGCGGCTTCTCTTTCACTCAGACTACTGAAAACCCGCATGGTGCGTAAGACAACTCCCATGCTACAGTACTCCCGTAAAGTGTTTCCTACACTCAGGATGCAGAACTCCTGTAAACTGCCTCTCACTACTTCCAATGTACAGAAATCCTGTAAGCTGCTTCTCTTTTACTCAGACTACTGAAAACCCGCATAGTGCGTAAGACTACTCCCATGCTACAGAACTCCCGTAAAGTGTTTCCTACACTCAGGATGCAGAACTCCTGTAAACTGCTTCTCCGTACTTCCAATGTACAGAAAAAATGTAAGCTGCTTCTCTTTTACTCACACTACTGAAAACCCGCATAGTGCGTAAGACTACTCCCATGCTACAGAACTCCCGTAAAGTGTTTCCTACACTCAGGATGCAGAACTCCTGTAAACTGCCTCTCACTACTTCCAATGTACAGAAATCCTGTAAGCTGCTTCACTTTTACTCAGACTACTGAAAACCCGCATGGTGCGTAAGACTACTCCCATGCTACAGAACTCCCGTAAAGTGTTTCCTACACTCAGGATGCAGAACTCCTGTAAACTGCCTCTCACTACTTATATTGCACAGAAATCCTGTAAGCTGCTTCTGTTTTACTCAGACTACTGAAAACCCGCATGGTGCGTAAGACTACTCCCATGCTACAGAACTCCCGTAAAGTGTTTCCTACACTCAGGATGCAGAACTCCTGTAAACTGCCTCTCACTACTTATAATGCACAGAAATCCTGTAAGCTGCTTCTGTTTTACTCAGACTACTGAAAACCCGCATGGTGTGTAAGACTACTCCCATGCTACAGAACTCCTGTAAAGTGTTTCCTACCCTCAGGATGCAGAACTCCTGTATACTGCCTCTCCCTACTTCCAATGTACAGAAATCCTGTAAGCTGCTTCTCTTTTACTCAGACTACTGAAAACCCGCATAGTGCGTAAGACTACTCCCATGCTACAGAACTCCCGTAAAGTGTTTCCTACACTCAGGATGCAGAACTCCTGTAAACTGCCTCTCACTACTTCCAATGTACAGAAATCCTGTAAGCTGCTTCTCTTTTACTCACACTACTGAAAACCCGCATAGTGCGTAAGACTACTCCCATATACAGAACTCCCGTAAAGTGTTTCCTACACTCAGGATGCAGAACTCCTGTAAACTGCCTCTCACTACTTCCAATGTATAGAAATCCTGTAAGCTGCTTCTCTTTTACTCAGACTACTGAAAACCCGCATAGTGCGTAAGACTACTCCCATGCTACACAACCCCCGTAAAGTGTTTCCTACACTCAGGATGCAGAACTCCTGTAAACTGCCTCTCACTACTTCCAATGTACAGAAATCCTGTAAGCTGCTTCTCTTTTACTCAGACTACTGAAAACCCGCATAGTGCGTAAGACTACTCCCATGCTACAGAACTCCCGTAAAGTGTTTCCTACACTCAGGATGCAGAACTCCTGTAAACTGCCTCTCACTACTTCCATTGTACAGAAATCCTGTAAGCTGCTTCTCTTTTACTCACACTACTGAAAACCCGCATAGTGCGTAAGACTACTCCCATGCTACAGAACTCCCGTAAAGTGTTTCCTACACTCAGGATGCAGAACTCCTGTAAACTGCCTCTCACTACTTCCAATGTACAGAAATCCTGTAAGCTGCTTCTCTTTTACTCAGACTACTGAAAACCCGCATAGTGCGTAAGACTACTCCCATGCTACAGAACTCCCGTAAATTGTTTCCTACACTCAGGATGCAGAACTCCTGTAAACTGCCTCTCACTACTTCCATTGTACAGAAATCCTGTAAGCTGCTTCTCTTTCACTCAGACTACTGAAAACCCGCATAGTGCGTAAGACTACTCCCATGCTACAGAACTCCCGTAAAGTGTTTCCTACACTCAGGATGCAGAACTCCTGTAAACTGCCTCTCACTACTTCCATTGTACAGAAATCCTGTAAGCTGCTTCACTTTTACTCAGACTACTGAAAACCCGCATGGTGCGTAAGACTACTCCCATGCTACAGAACTCCCGTAAAGTGTTTCCTACACTCAGGATGCAGAACTCCTGTAAACTGCCTCTCACTACTTCCATTGTACACAAATCCTGTAAGCTGCTTCTCTTTTACTCACACTACTGAAAACCCGCATAGTGCGTAAGACTACTCCCATTCTACAGAACTCCCGTAAAGTGTTTCCTACACTCAGGATGCAGAACTCCTGTAAACTGCCTCTCACTACTTCCAATGTACAGAAATCCTGTAAGCTGCTTCTCTTTTACTCACACTACTGAAAACCCGCATAGTGCGTAAGACTACTCCCATGCTACAGAACTCCCGTAAAGTGTTTCCTACACTCAGGATGCAGAACTCCTGTAAACTGCTTCTCCGTACTTCCAATGTACAGAAACCCTGTAAGCTGCTTCTCTTTTACTCACACTACTGAAAACCCACATTGTGCGTAAGACTACTCCCATGCTACAGAACTCCCGTAAAGTGTTTCCTACACTCAGGATGCAGAACTCCTGTAAACTGCCTCTCACTACTTCCATTGTACAGAAATCCTGTAAGCTGCTTCACTTTTACTCAGACTACTGAAAACCCGCATGGTGCGTAAGACTACTCCCATGCTACAGAACTCCCGTAAAGTGTTTCCTACACTCAGGATGCAGAACTCCTGTAAACTGCCTCTCACTACTTATATTGTACAGAAATCCTGTAAGCTGCTTCTGTTTTACTCAGACTACTGAAAACCCGATTGGTGCGTAAGACTACTCCCATGCTACAGAACTCCCGTAAAGTGTTTCCTACACTCAGGATGCAGAACTCCGGTAAACTGCCTCTCACTACTTATATTGCACAGAAATCCTGTAAGCTGCTTCTCTTTTACTCAGACTATTGAAAACCCGCATGGTGCGTAAGACTACTCCCATGCTACACAACTCCCGTAAAGTGTTTCCTACACTCAGGATGCAGAACTCCTGTAAACTGCCTCTCACTACTTCCAATGTACAGAAATCCTGTAAGCTGCTTCTCTTTTACTCAGACTACTGAAAACCCGCATGGTGCGTAAGACTACTCCCATGCTACACAACTCCCGTAAAGTGTTTCCTACACTCAGGATGCAGAACTCCTGTAAACTGCCTCTCCCTACTTCCAATGTACAGAAATCCTGTAAGCTGCTTCTCTTTTACTCAGACTACTGAAAACACGCATAGTGCGTAAGACTACTCCCATGCTACAGAACTCCCGTAAAGTGTTTCCTACACTCAGGATGCAGAACTCCTGTAAACTGCTTCTCCGTACTTCCAATGTACAGAAACCCTGTAAGCTGCTTCTCTTTTACTCACACTACTGAAAACCCACATTGTGCGTAAGACTATTCCGATGCTACAGAACTCCCGTAAAGTGTTTCCTACACTCAGGATGCAGAACTCCTGTAAACTGCCTCTCACTACTTCCTTTGTACAGAAATCCTGTAAGCTGCTTCTGTTTTACTCAGACTACTGAAAACCCGCATGGTGCGTAAGACTACTCCCATGCTACAGAACTCCCGTAAAGTGTTTCCTACACTCAGGATGCAGAACTCCTGTAAACTGCCTCTCACTACTTATATTGTACAGAAATCCTGTAAGCTGCTTCTCTTTTACTCAGACTACTGAAAACCCGCATAGTGCGTAAGACTACTCCCATGCTACAGAACTCCCGTAAAGTGTTTCCTACACACAGGATGCAGAACTCCTGTAAACTGCTTCTCCGTACTTCCAATGTACAGAAACCCTGTAAGCTGCTTCTCTTTTACTCAGACTACTGAAAACCCGCATAGTGCGTAAGACTACTCCCATGCTACAGAACTCCCGTAAAGTGTTTCCTACACTCAGGATGCAGAACTCCTGTAAACTGCCTCTCACTACTTATATTGTACAGAAATCCTGTAAGCTGCTTCTCTTTTACTCAGACTACTGAAAACCCGCATGGTGCGTAAGACTACTCCCATGCTACAGAACTCCCGTAAAGTGTTTCCTACACTCAGGATGCAGAACTCCTGTAAACTGCCTCTCACTACTTCCATTGTACAGAAATCCTGTAAGCTGCTTCTATTTCACTCAGACTACTGAAAACCCGCATAGTGCGTAAGACTACCCCCATGCTACAGAACTCCCGTAAAGTGTTTCCTACACTCAGGATGCAGAACTCCTGTAAACTGCCTCTCCGTACTTCCAATGTACAGAAACCCTGTAAGCTGTTTCTCTTTTACTCACACTACTGAAAACCCGCATTGTGCGTAAGACTACTCCCATGCTACAGAACTCCCGTAAAGTGTTTCCTACACTCAGGATGCAGAACTCCTGTAAACTGCCTCTCACTACTTCCATTGTACAGAAATCCTGTAAGCTGCTTCTCTTTTACTCAGACTACTGAAAACCCGCATAGTGCGTAAGACTACTCCCATGCTACACAACTCCCGTAAAGTGTTTCCTACACTCAGGATGCAGAACTCCTGTAAACTGCCTCTCACTACTTCCAATGTACAGAAATCCTGTAAGCTGCTTCTCTTTTACTCAGACTACTGAAAACCCGCATAGTGCGTAAGACTACTCCCATGCTACAGAACTCCCGTAAAGTGTTTCCTACACTCAGGATGCAGAACTCCTGTAAACTGCCTCTCCCTACTTCCAATGTACAGAAATCCTGTAAGCTGCTTCTCTTTTACTCAGACTACTGAAAACACGCATAGTGCGTAAGACTACTCCCATGCTACACAACTCCCGTAAAGTGTTTCCTACACTCAGGATGCAGAACTCCTGTAAACTGCCTCTCCCTACTTCCAATGTACAGAAATCCTGTAAGCTGCTTCTCTTTCACTCAGACTACTGAAAACCCGCATAGTGCGTAAGACTACTCCCATGCTACAGAACTCCCGTAAAGTGTTTCCTACACTCAGGATGCAGAACTCCTGTAAACTGCCTCTCCCTACTTCCTTTGTACAGAAATCCTGTAAGCTGCTTCTGTTTTACTCAGACTACTGAAAACCCGCATGGTGCGTAAGACTACTCCCATGCTACAGAACTCCCGTAAAGTGTTTCCTACACTCAGGATGCAGAACTCCTGTAAACTGCCTCTCACTACTTATATTGTACAGAAATAATGTAAGCTGCTTCTCTTTTACTCAGACTACTGAAAACCCGCATAGTGCGTAAGACTACTCCCATGCTACAGAACTCCCGTAAAGTGTTTCCTACACTCAGGATGCAGAACTCCTGTAAACTGCTTCTCCGTACTTCCAATGTACAGAAACCCTGTAAGCTGCTTCTCTTTTACTCAGACTACTGAAAACCCGCATAGTGCGTAAGACTACTCCCATGCTACAGAACTCCCGTAAAGTGTTTCCTACACTCAGGATGCAGAACTCCTGTAAACTGCCTCTCACTACTTATATTGTACAGAAATCCTGTAAGCTGCTTCTCTTTTACTCAGACTACTGAAAACCCGCATGGTGCGTAAGACTACTCCCATGCTACAGAACTCCCGTAAAGTGTTTCCTACACTCAGGATGCAGAACTCCTGTAAACTGCCTCTCACTACTTCCATTGTACAGAAATCCTGTAAGCTGCTTCTATTTCACTCAGACTACTGAAAACCCGCATAGTGCGTAAGACTACCCCCATGCTACAGAACTCCCGTAAAGTGTTTCCTACACTCAGGATGCAGAACTCCTGTAAACTGCCTCTCCGTACTTCCAATGTACAGAAACCCTGTAAGCTGTTTCTCTTTTACTCACACTACTGAAAACCCGCATTGTGCGTAAGACTACTCCCATGCTACAAAACTCCCGTAAAGTGTTTCCTACACTCAGGATGCAGAACTCCTGTAAACTGCCTCTCACTACTTCCATTGTACAGAAATCCTGTAAGCTGCTTCTCTTTTACTCAGACTACTGAAAACCCGCATAGTGCGTAAGACTACTCCCATGCTACACAACTCCCGTAAAGTGTTTCCTACACTCAGGATGCAGAACTCCTGTAAACTGCCTCTCACTACTTCCAATGTACAGAAATCCTGTAAGCTGCTTCTCTTTTACTCAGACTACTGAAACCCCGCATAGTGCGTAAGACTACTCCCATGCTACAGAACTCCCGTAAAGTGTTTCCTACACTCAGGATGCAGAACTCCTGTAAACTGCCTCTCCCTACTTCCAATGTACAGAAATCCTGTAAGCTGCTTCTCTTTTACTCAGACTACTGAAAACACGCATAGTGCGTAAGACTACTCCAATGCTACAGAACTCCCGTAAAGTGTTTCCTACACTCAGGATGCAGAACTCCTGTAAACTGCCTCTCCCTACTTCCAATGTACAGAAATCCTGTAAGCTGCTTCTCTTTCACTCAGACTACTGAAAACCCGCATAGTGCGTAAGACTACTCCCATGCTACAGAACTCCCGTAAAGTGTTTCCTACACTCAGGATGCAGAACTCCTGTAAACTGCCTCTCACTACTTATATTGCACAGAAATCCTGTAAGCTGCTTCTCTTTTACTCAGACTACTGAAAACCCGCATGGTGCGTAAGACTACTCCCATGCTACAGAACTCCCGTAAAGTGTTTCCTACACTCAGGATGCAGAACTCCTGTAAACTGCCTCTCACTACTTCCAATGTACAGAAATCCTGTAAGCTGCTTCTCTTTTACTCAGACTACTGAAAACCCGCATAGTGCGTAAGACTACTCCCATGCTACACAACTCCCGTAAAGTGTTTCCTACACTCAGGATGCAGAACTCCTGTAAACTGCCTCTCCCTACTTCCAATGTACAGAAATCCTGTAAGCTGCTTCTCTTTTACTCAGACTACTGAAAACACGCATAGTGCGTAAGACTACTCCCATGCTACAGAACTCCCGTAAAGTGTTTCCTACACTCAGGATGCAGAACTCCTGTAAACTGCTTCTCCGTACTTCCAATGTACAGAAACCCTGTAAGCTGCTTCTCTTTTACTCACACTACTGAAAACCCACATTGTGCGTAAGACTACTCCCATGCTACAGAACTCCCGTAAAGTGTTTCCTACACTCAGGATGCAGAACTCCTGTAAACTGCCTCTCACTACTTCCTTTGTACAGAAATCCTGTAAGCTGCTTCTGTTTTACTCAGACTACTGAAAACCCGCATGGTGCGTAAGACTACTCCCATGCTACAGAACTCCCGTAAAGTGTTTCCTACACTCAGGATGCAGAACTCCTGTAAACTGCCTCTCACTACTTATATTGCACAGAAATCCTGTAAGCTGCTTCTCTTTTACTCAGACTACTGAAAACCCGCATGGTGCGTAAGACTACTCCCATGCTACAGAACTCCCGTAAAGTGTTTCCTACACTCAGGATGCAGAACTCCTGTAAACTGCCTCTCCCTACTTCCAATGTACAGAAATCCTGTAAGCTGCTTCTCTTTCACTCACACTACTGAAAACCCGCATAGTGCGTAAGACTACTCCCATGCTACAGAACTCCCGTAAAGTGTTTCCTACACTCAGGATGCAGAACTCCTGTAAACTGCCTCTCACTACTTCCATTGTACAGAAATCCTGTAAGCTGCTTCTCTTTCACTCAGACTACTGAAAACCCGCATGGTGCGTAAGACTACTCCCATGCTACAGATCTCCCGTAAAGTGTTTCCTACACTCAGGATGCAGAACTCCTGTAAACTGCCTCTCACTACTTCCATTGTACAGAAATCCTGTAAGCTGCTTCTCTTTCACTCAGACTACTGAAAACCCGCATGGTGCGTAAGTCTACTCCCATGCTACAGAACTCCCGTAAAGTGTTTCCTACACTCAGGATGCAGAACTCCTGTAAACTGCCTCTAACTACTTCCAATGTACAGAAATCCTGTAAGCTGCTTCTCTTTTACTCACACTACTGAAAACCCGCATGGTGCGTAAGACTACTCCCATGCTACAGAACTCCCGTAAAGTGTTTCCTACACTCAGGATGCAGAACTCCTGTAAACTGCCTCTCACTACTTATATTGTACAGAAATCCTGTAAGCTGCTTCACTTTTACTCAGACTACTGAAAACCCGCATGGTGCGTAAGACTACTCCCATGCTACAGAACTCCCGTAAAGTGTTTCCTACACTCAGGATGCAGAACTCCTGTAAACTGCCTCTCACTACTTATATTGTACAGAAATCCTGTAAGCTGCTTCTCTTTTACTCAGACTACTGAAAACCCGCATAATGCGTAAGACTACTCCCATGCTACAGAACTCCCGTAAAGTGTTTCCTACACTCAGGATGCAGAACTCCTGTAAACTGCCTCTCCGTACTTCCAATGTACAGAAACCCTGTAAGCTGTTTCTCTTTTACTCACACTACTGAAAACCCGCATTGTGCGTAAGACTACTCCCATGCTACAGAACTCCCGTAAAGTGTTTCCTACACTCAGGATGCAGAACTCCTGTAAACTGCCTCTCACTACTTCCATTGTACAGAAATCCTGTAAGCTGCTTCTCTTTTACTCAGACTACTGAAAACCCGCATAGTGCGTAAGACTACTCCCATGCTACAGAACTCCCGTAAAGTGTTTCCTACACTCAGGATGCAGAACTCCTGTAAACTGCCTCTCCCTACTTCCAATGTACAGAAATCCTGTAAGCTGCTTCTCTTTTACTCAGACTACTGTAAACACGCATAGTGCGTAAGACTACTCCCATGCTACAGAACTCCCGTAAAGTGTTTCCTACACTCAGGATGCAGAACTCCTGTAAACTGCTTCTCCGTACTTCCAATGTACAGAAACCCTGTAAGCTGCTTCTCTTTTACACACACTACTGGAAACCCGCATAGTCTGTAAGACTACTCCCATGCTACAGAACTCCCGTAAAGTGTTTCCTACACTCAGGATGCAGAACTCCTGTAAACTGCCTCTCACTACTTCCAATGTACAGAAATCCTGTAAGCTGCTTCTCTTTCACTCAGACTACTGAAAACCCGCATAGTGCGTAAGACTACTCCCATGCTACAGAACTCCCGTAAAGTGTTTCCTACACTCAGGATGCAGAACTCCTGTAAACTGCCTCTCACTACTTATATTGCACAGAAATCCTGTAAGCTGCTTCTGTTTTACTCAGACTACTGAAAACCCGCATGGTGCGTAAGACTACTCCCATGCTACAGAAATCCCGTAAAGTGTTTCCTACACTCAGGATGCAGAACTCCTGTAAACTGCCTCTCACTACTTCCAATGTACAGAAATCCTGTAAGCTGCTTCTGTTTTACTCAGACTACTGAAAACCCGCATGGTGCGTAAAACTACTCCCATGCTACACAACTCCCGTAAAGTGTTTCCTACACTCAGGATGCAGAACTCCTGTAAACTGCCTCTCCCTACTTCCAATGTACAGAAATCCTGTAAGCTGCTTCTCTTTTACTCAGACTACTGAAAACACGCATAGTGCGTAAGACTACTCCCATGCTACAGAACTCCCGTAAAGTGTTTCCTACACTCAGGATGCAGAACTCCTGTAAACTGCTTCTCCGTACTTCCAATGTACAGAAACCCTGTAAGCTGCTTCTCTTTTACTCACACTACTGAAAACCCACATTTTGCGTAAGACTACTCCGATGCTACAGAACTCCCGTAAAGTGTTTCCTACACTCAGGATGCAGAACTCCTGTAAACTGCCTCTCACTACTTCCTTTGTACAGAAATCCTGTAAGCTGCTTCTGTTTTACTCAGACTACTGAAAACCCGCATGGTGCGTAAGACTACTCCCATGCTACACAACTCCCGTAAAGTGTTTCCTACACTCAGGATGCAGAACTCCTGTAAACTGCCTCTCACTACTTATATTGCACAGAAATCCTGTAAGCTGCTTCTCTTTTACTCAGACTACTGAAAACCCGCATGGTGCGTAAGACTACTCCCATGCTACAGAACTCCCTTAAAGTGTTTCCTACACTCAGGATGCAGAACTCCTGTAAACTGCCTCTCACTACTTCCATTGTACAGAAATCCTGTAAGCTGCTTCTCTTTCACTCACACTACTGAAAACCCGCATAGTGCGTAAGACTACTCCCATGCTACAGAACTCCCGTAAAGTGTTTCCTACACTCAGGATGCAGAACTCCTGTAAACTGCCTCTCACTACTTCCATTGTACAGAAATCCTGTAAGCTGCTTCTCTTTCACTCAGACTACTGAAAACCCGCATGGTGCGTAAGACTACTCCCATGCTACAGAACTCCCGTAAAGTGTTTCCTACACTCAGGATGCAGAACTCCTGTAAACTGCCTCTCACTACTTCCATTGTACAGAAATCCTGTAAGCTGCTTCTCTTTCACTCAGACTACTGAAAACCCGCATGGTGCGTAAGTCTACTCCCATGCTACAGAACTCCCGTAAAGTGTTTCCTACACTCAGGATGCAGAACTCCTGTAAACTGCCTCTAACTACTTCCAATGTACAGAAATCCTGTAAGCTGCTTCTCTTTTACTCACACTACTGAAAACCCGCATAGTGCGTAAGACTACTCCCATGCTACAGAACTCCCGTAAAGTGTTTCCTACACTCAGGATGCAGAACTCCTGTAAACTGCCTCTCCCTACTTCCAATGTACAGAAATCCTGTAAGCTGCTTCTCTTTTACTCAGACTACTGAAAACACGCATGGTGCGTAAGACTACTCCCATGCTACAGAACTCCCGTAAAGTGTTTCCTACACTCAGGATGCAGAACTCCTGTAAACTGCCTCTCACTACTTCCTTTGTACAGAAATCCTGTAAGCTGCTTCTGTTTTACTCAGACTACTGAAAACCCGCATGGTGGGTAAGACTACTCCCATGCTACACAACTCCCGTAAAGTGTTTCCTACACTCAGGATGCAGAACTCCTGTAAACTGCCTCTCACTACTTCTAATGTACAGAAAAAATGTAAGCTGCTTCTCTTTTACTCACACTACTGAAAACCCGCATAGTGCGTAAGACTACTGCCATGCTACAGAACTCCCGTAAAGTGTTTCCTACACTCAGGATGCAGAACTCCTGTAAACTGCCTCTCACTACTTCCATTGTACAGAAATCCTGTAAGCTGCTTCACTTTTACTCAGACTACTGAAAACCCGCATTGTGCGTAAGACTACTCCCATGCTACAGAACTCCCGTAAAGTGTTTCCTACACTCAGGATGCAGAACTCCTGTAAACTGCCTCTCACTACTTCCATTGTACAGAAATCCTGTAAGCTGCTTCTCTTTCACTCAGACTACTGAAAACCCGCATGGTGCGTAAGACTACTCCCATGCTACAGAACTCCCGTAAAGTGTTTCCTACACTCAGGATGCAGAACTCCTGTAAACTGCCTCTCACTACTTCCATTGTACAGAAATCCTGTAAGCTGCTTCTGTTTTACTCAGACTACTGAAAACCCGCATGGTGCGTAAGACTACTCCCATGCTACAGAACTCCCGTAAAGTGTTTCCTACACTCAGGATGCAGAACTCCTGTAAACTGCCTCTCACTACTTCCATTGTACAGAAATCCTGTAAGCTGCTTCTCTTTCACTCAGACTACTGAAAACCCGCATGGTGCGTAAGACTACTCCCATGCTACAGAACTCCCGTAAAGTGTTTCCTACACTCAGGATGCAGAACTCCTGTAAACTGCCTCTCACTACTTATATTGTACAGAAATAATGTAAGCTGCTTCTCTTTTACTCAGACTACTGAAAACCCGCATAGTGCGTAAGACTACTCCCATGCTACAGAACTCCCGTAAAGTGTTTCCTACACTCAGGATGCAGAACTCCTGTAAACTGCTTCTCCGTACTTCCAATGTACAGAAACCCTGTAAGCTGCTTCTCTTTTACTCAGACTACTGAAAACCCGCATAGTGCGTAAGACTACTCCCATGCTACAGAACTCCCGTAAAGTGTTTCCTACACTCAGGATGCAGAACTCCTGTAAACTGCCTCTCACTACTTATATTGTACAGAAATCCTGTAAGCTGCTTCTCTTTTACTCAGACTACTGAAAACCCGCATGGTGCGTAAGACTACTCCCATGCTACAGAACTCCCGTAAAGTGTTTCCTACACTCAGGATGCAGAACTCCTGTAAACTGCCTCTCACTACTTCCATTGTACAGAAATCCTGTAAGCTGCTTCTATTTCACTCAGACTACTGAAAACCCGCATAGTGCGTAAGACTACCCCCATGCTACAGAACTCCCGTAAAGTGTTTCCTACACTCAGGATGCAGAACTCCTGTAAACTGCCTCTCCGTACTTCCAATGTACAGAAACCCTGTAAGCTGTTTCTCTTTTACTCACACTACTGAAAACCCGCATTGTGCGTAAGACTACTCCCATGCTACAGAACTCCCGTAAAGTGTTTCCTACACTCAGGATGCAGAACTCCTGTAAACTGCCTCTCACTACTTCCATTGTACAGAAATCCTGTAAGCTGCTTCTCTTTTACTCAGACTACTGAAAACCCGCATAGTGCGTAAGACTACTCCCATGCTACACAACTCCCGTAAAGTGTTTCCTACACTCAGGATGCAGAACTCCTGTAAACTGCCTCTCACTACTTCCAATGTACAGAAATCCTGTAAGCTGCTTCTCTTTTACTCAGACTACTGAAACCCCGCATAGTGCGTAAGACTACTCCCATGCTACAGAACTCCCGTAAAGTGTTTCCTACACTCAGGATGCAGAACTCCTGTAAACTGCCTCTCCCTACTTCCAATGTACAGAAATCCTGTAAGCTGCTTCTCTTTTACTCAGACTACTGAAAACACGCATAGTGCGTAAGACTACTCCCATGCTACAGAACTCCCGTAAAGTGTTTCCTACACTCAGGATGCAGAACTCCTGTAAACTGCCTCTCCCTACTTCCAATGTACAGAAATCCTGTAAGCTGCTTCTCTTTCACTCAGACTACTGAAAACCCGCATAGTGCGTAAGACTACTCCCATGCTACAGAACTCCCGTAAAGTGTTTCCTACACTCAGGATGCAGAACTCCTGTAAACTGCCTCTCACTACTTATATTGCACAGAAATCCTGTAAGCTGCTTCTCTTTTACTCAGACTACTGAAAACCCGCATGGTGCGTAAGACTACTCCCATGCTACAGAACTCCCGTAAAGTGTTTCCTACACTCAGGATGCAGAACTCCTGTAAACTGCCTCTCCCTACTTCCAATGTACAGAAATCCTGTAAGCTGCTTCTCTTTTACTCAGACTACTGAAAACCCGCATAGTGCGTAAGACTACTCCCATGCTACACAACTCCCGTAAAGTGTTTCCTACACTCAGGATGCAGAACTCCTGTAAACTGCCTCTCCCTACTTCCAATGTACAGAAATCCTGTAAGCTGCTTCTCTTTTACTCAGACTACTGAAAACACGCATAGTGCGTAAGACTACTCCCATGCTACAGAACTCCCGTAAAGTGTTTCCTACACTCAGGATGCAGAACTCCTGTAAACTGCTTCTCCGTACTTCCAATGTACAGAAACCCTGTAAGCTGCTTCTCTTTTACTCACACTACTGAAAACCCACATTGTGCGTAAGACTACTCCGATGCTACAGAACTCCCGTAAAGTGTTTCCTACACTCAGGATGCAGAACTCCTGTAAACTGCCTCTCACTACTTCCTTTGTACAGAAATCCTGTAAGCTGCTTCTGTTTTACTCAGACTACTGAAAACCCGCATGGTGCGTAAGACTACTCCCATGCTACAGAACTCCCGTAAAGTGTTTCCTACACTCAGGATGCAGAACTCCTGTAAACTGCCTCTCACTACTTATATTGCACAGAAATCCTGTAAGCTGCTTCTCTTTTACTCAGACTACTGAAAACCCGCATGGTGCGTAAGACTACTCCCATGCTACAGAACTCCCGTAAAGTGTTTCCTACACTCAGGATGCAGAACTCCTGTAAACTGCCTCTCCCTACTTCCAATGTACAGAAATCCTGTAAGCTGCTTCTCTTTCACTCACACTACTGAAAACCCGCATAGTGCGTAAGACTACTCCCATGCTACAGAACTCCCGTAAAGTGTTTCCTACACTCAGGATGCAGAACTCCTGTAAACTGCCTCTCACTACTTCCATTGTACAGAAATCCTGTAAGCTGCTTCTCTTTCACTCAGACTACTGAAAACCCGCATGGTGCGTAAGACTACTCCCATGCTACAGATCTCCCGTAAAGTGTTTCCTACACTCAGGATGCAGAACTCCTGTAAACTGCCTCTCACTACTTCCATTGTACAGAAATCCTGTAAGCTGCTTCTCTTTCACTCAGACTACTGAAAACGCGCATGGTGCGTAAGTCTACTCCCATGCTACAGAACTCCCGTAAAGTGTTTCCTACACTCAGGATGCAGAACTCCTGTAAACTGCCTCTAACTACTTCCAATGTACAGAAATCCTGTAAGCTGCTTCTCTTTTACTCACACTACTGAAAACCCGCATAGTGCGTAAGACTACTCCCATGCTACAGAACTCCCGTAAAGTGTTTCCTACACTCAGGATGCAGAACTCCTGTAAACTGCCTCTCCCTACTTCCAATGTACAGAAATCCTGTAAGCTGCTTCTCTTTTACTCAGACTACTGAAAACACGCATAGTGCGTAAGACTACTCCCATGCTACAGAACTCCCGTAAAGTGTTTCCTACACTCAGGATGCAGAACTCCTGTAAACTGCTTCTCCGTACTTCCAATGTACAGAAAAAATGTAAGCTGCTTCTCTTTTACTCACACTACTGAAAACCCACATTGTGCGTAAGACTACTCCCATGCTACAGAACTCCCGTAAAGTGTTTCCTACACTCAGGATGCAGAACTCCTGTAAACTGCCTCTCACTACTTCCATTGTACAGAAACCCTGTAAGCTGCTTCTCTTTTACACACACTACTGGAAACCCGCATAGTCTGTAAGACTACTCCCATGCTACAGAACTCCCGTAAAGTGTTTCCTACACTCAGGATGCAGAACTCCTGTAAACTGCCTCTCACTACTTCCAATGTACAGAAATCCTGTAAGCTGCTTCTCTTTCACTCAGACTACTGAAAACCCGCATAGTGCGTAAGACTACTCCCATGCTACAGAACTCCCGTAAAGTGTTTCCTACACTCAGGATGCAGAACTCCTGTAAACTGCCTCTCACTACTTATATTGCACAGAAATCCTGTAAGCTGCTTCTGTTTTACTCAGACTACTGAAAACCCGCATGGTGCGTAAGACTACTCCCATGCTACAGAAATCCCGTAAAGTGTTTCCTACACTCAGGATGCAGAACTCCTGTAAACTGCCTCTCACTACTTCCAATGTACAGAAATCCTGTAAGCTGCTTCTGTTTTACTCAGACTACTGAAAACCCGCATGGTGCGTAAAACTACTCCCATGCTACACAACTCCCGTAAAGTGTTTCCTACACTCAGGATGCAGAACTCCTGTAAACTGCCTCTCCCTACTTCCAATGTACAGAAATCCTGTAAGCTGCTTCTCTTTTACTCAGACTACTGAAAACACGCATAGTGCGTAAGACTACTCCCATGCTACAGAACTCCCGTAAAGTGTTTCCTACACTCAGGATGCAGAACTCCTGTAAACTGCTTCTCCGTACTTCCAATGTACAGAAACCCTGTAAGCTGCTTCTCTTTTACTCACACTACTGAAAACCCACATTTTGCGTAAGACTACTCCGATGCTACAGAACTCCCGTAAAGTGTTTCCTACACTCAGGATGCAGAACTCCTGTAAACTGCCTCTCACTACTTCCTTTGTACAGAAATCCTGTAAGCTGCTTCTGTTTTACTCAGACTACTGAAAACCCGCATGGTGCGTAAGACTACTCCCATGCTACACAACTCCCGTAAAGTGTTTCCTACACTCAGGATGCAGAACTCCTGTAAACTGCCTCTCACTACTTATATTGCACAGAAATCCTGTAAGCTGCTTCTCTTTTACTCAGACTACTGAAAACCCGCATGGTGCGTAAGACTACTCCCATGCTACAGAACTCCCGTAAAGTGTTTCCTACACTCAGGATGCAGAACTCCTGTAAACTGCCTCTCACTACTTCCAATGTACAGAAATCCTGTAAGCTGCTTCTCTTTCACTCACACTACTGAAAACCCGCATAGTGCGTAAGACTACTCCCATGCTACAGAACTCCCGTAAAGTGTTTCCTACACTCAGGATGCAGAACTCCTGTAAACTGCCTCTCACTACTTCCATTGTACAGAAATCCTGTAAGCTGCTTCTCTTTCACTCAGACTACTGAAAACCCGCATGGTGCGTAAGACTACTCCCATGCTACAGAACTCCCGTAAAGTGTTTCCTACACTCAGGATGCAGAACTCCTGTAAACTGCCTCTCACTACTTCCATTGTACAGAAATCCTGTAAGCTGCTTCTCTTTCACTCAGACTACTGAAAACCCGCATGGTGCGTAAGTCTACTCCCATGCTACAGAACTCCCGTAAAGTGTTTCCTACACTCAGGATGCAGAACTCCTGTAAACTGCCTCTAACTACTTCCAATGTACAGAAATCCTGTAAGCTGCTTCTCTTTTACTCACACTACTGAAAACCCGCATAGTGCGTAAGACTACTCCCATGCTACAGAACTCCCGTAAAGTGTTTCCTACACTCAGGATGCAGAACTCCTGTAAACTGCCTCTCACTACTTCCTTTGTACAGAAATCCTGTAAGCTGCTTCTGTTTTACTCAGACTACTGAAAACCCGCATGGTGGGTAAGACTACTCCCATGCTACACAACTCCCGTAAAGTGTTTCCTACACTCAGGATGCAGAACTCCTGTAAACTGCCTCTCACTACTTCTAATGTACAGAAAAAATGTAAGCTGCTTCTCTTTTACTCACACTACTGAAAACCCGCATAGTGCGTAAGACTACTGCCATGCTACAGAACTCCCGTAAAGTGTTTCCTACACTCAGGATGCAGAACTCCTGTAAACTGCCTCTCACTACTTCCATTGTACAGAAATCCTGTAAGCTGCTTCACTTTTACTCAGACTACTGAAAACCCGCATTGTGCGTAAGACTACTCCCATGCTACAGAACTCCCGTAAAGTGTTTCCTACACTCAGGATGCAGAACTCCTGTAAACTGCCTCTCACTACTTCCATTGTACAGAAATCCTGTAAGCTGCTTCTCTTTCACTCAGACTACTGAAAACCCGCATGGTGCGTAAGACTACTCCCATGCTACAGAACTCCCGTAAAGTGTTTCCTACACTCAGGATGCAGAACTCCTGTAAACTGCCTCTCACTACTTCCATTGTACAGAAATCCTGTAAGCTGCTTCTGTTTTACTCAGACTACTGAAAACCCGCATGGTGCGTAAGACTACTCCCATGCTACAGAACTCCCGTAAAGTGTTTCCTACACTCAGGATGCAGAACTCCTGTAAACTGCCTCTCACTACTTCCATTGTACAGAAATCCTGTAAGCTGCTTCTCTTTCACTCAGACTACTGAAAACCCGCATGGTGCGTAAGACTACTCCCATGCTACAGAACTCCCGTAAAGTGTTTCCTACACTCAGGATGCAGAACTCCTGTAAACTGCCTCTCACTACTTATATTGTACAGAAATAATGTAAGCTGCTTCTCTTTTACTCAGACTACTGAAAACCCGCATAGTGCGTAAGACTACTCCCATGCTACAGAACTCCCGTAAAGTGTTTCCTACACTCAGGATGCAGAACTCCTGTAAACTGCTTCTCCGTACTTCCAATGTACAGAAACCCTGTAAGCTGCTTCTCTTTTACTCAGACTACTGAAAACCCGCATAGTGCGTAAGACTACTCCCATGCTACAGAACTCCCGTAAAGTGTTTCCTACACTCAGGATGCACAACTCCTGTAAACTGCCTCTCACTACTTATATTGTACAGAAATCCTGTAAGCTGCTTCTCTTTTACTCAGACTACTGAAAACCCGCATGGTGCGTAAGACTACTCCCATGCTACAGAACTCCCGTAAAGTGTTTCCTACACTCAGGATGCAGAACTCCTGTAAACTGCCTCTCACTACTTCCATTGTACAGAAATCCTGTAAGCTGCTTCTATTTCACTCAGACTACTGAAAACCCGCATAGTGCGTAAGACTACCCCCATGCTACAGAACTCCCGTAAAGTGTTTCCTACACTCAGGATGCAGAACTCCTGTAAACTGCCTCTCCGTACTTCCAATGTACAGAAACCCTGTAAGCTGTTTCTCTTTTACTCACACTACTGAAAACCCGCATTGTGCGTAAGACTACTCCCATGCTACAGAACTCCCGTAAAGTGTTTCCTACACTCAGGATGCAGAACTCCTGTAAACTGCCTCTCACTACTTCCATTGTACAGAAATCCTGTAAGCTGCTTCTCTTTTACTCAGACTACTGAAAACCCGCATAGTGCGTAAGACTACTCCCATGCTACACAACTCCCGTAAAGTGTTTCCTACACTCAGGATGCAGAACTCCTGTAAACTGCCTCTCACTACTTCCAATGTACAGAAATCCTGTAAGCTGCTTCTCTTTTACTCAGACTACTGAAACCCCGCATAGTGCGTAAGACTACTCCCATGCTACAGAACTCCCGTAAAGTGTTTCCTACACTCAGGATGCAGAACTCCTGTAAACTGCCTCTCCCTACTTCCAATGTACAGAAATCCTGTAAGCTGCTTCTCTTTTACTCAGACTACTGAAAACACGCATAGTGCGTAAGACTACTCCCATGCTACAGAACTCCCGTAAAGTGTTTCCTACACTCAGGATGCAGAACTCCTGTAAACTGCCTCTCCCTACTTCCAATGTACAGAAATCCTGTAAGCTGCTTCTCTTTCACTCAGACTACTGAAAACCCGCATAGTGCGTAAGACTACTCCCATGCTACAGAACTCCCGTAAAGTGTTTCCTACACTCAGGATGCAGAACTCCTGTAAACTGCCTCTCACTACTTATATTGCACAGAAATCCTGTAAGCTGCTTCTCTTTTACTCAGACTACTGAAAACCCGCATGGTGCGTAAGACTACTCCCATGCTACAGAACTCCCGTAAAGTGTTTCCTACACTCAGGATGCAGAACTCCTGTAAACTGCCTCTCCCTACTTCCAATGTACAGAAATCCTGTAAGCTGCTTCTCTTTTACTCAGACTACTGAAAACCCGCATAGTGCGTAAGACTACTCCCATGCTACACAACTCCCGTAAAGTGTTTCCTACACTCAGGATGCAGAACTCCTGTAAACTGCCTCTCCCTACTTCCAATGTACAGAAATCCTGTAAGCTGCTTCTCTTTTACTCAGACTACTGAAAACACGCATAGTGCGTAAGACTACTCCCATGCTACAGAACTCCCGTAAAGTGTTTCCTACACTCAGGATGCAGAACTCCTGTAAACTGCTTCTCCGTACTTCCAATGTACAGAAACCCTGTAAGCTGCTTCTCTTTTACTCACACTACTGAAAACCCACATTGTGCGTAAGACTACTCCGATGCTACAGAACTCCCGTAAAGTGTTTCCTACACTCAGGATGCAGAACTCCTGTAAACTGCCTCTCACTACTTCCTTTGTACAGAAATCCTGTAAGCTGCTTCTGTTTTACTCAGACTACTGAAAACCCGCATGGTGCGTAAGACTACTCCCATGCTACAGAACTCCCGTAAAGTGTTTCCTACACTCAGGATGCAGAACTCCTGTAAACTGCCTCTCACTACTTATATTGCACAGAAATCCTGTAAGCTGCTTCTCTTTTACTCAGACTACTGAAAACCCGCATGGTGCGTAAGACTACTCCCATGCTACAGAACTCCCGTAAAGTGTTTCCTACACTCAGGATGCAGAACTCCTGTAAACTGCCTCTCCCTACTTCCAATGTACAGAAATCCTGTAAGCTGCTTCTCTTTCACTCACACTACTGAAAACCCGCATAGTGCGTAAGACTACTCCCATGCTACAGAACTCCCGTAAAGTGTTTCCTACACTCAGGATGCAGAACTCCTGTAAACTGCCTCTCACTACTTCCATTGTACAGAAATCCTGTAAGCTGCTTCTCTTTCACTCAGACTACTGAAAACCCGCATGGTGCGTAAGACTACTCCCATGCTACAGATCTCCCGTAAAGTGTTTCCTACACTCAGGATGCAGAACTCCTGTAAACTGCCTCTCACTACTTCCATTGTACAGAAATCCTGTAAGCTGCTTCTCTTTCACTCAGACTACTGAAAACCCGCATGGTGCGTAAGTCTACTCCCATGCTACAGAACTCCCGTAAAGTGTTTCCTACACTCAGGATGCAGAACTCCTGTAAACTGCCTCTAACTACTTCCAATGTACAGAAATCCTGTAAGCTGCTTCTCTTTTACTCACACTACTGAAAACCCGCATAGTGCGTAAGACTACTCCCATGCTACAGAACTCCCGTAAAGTGTTTCCTACACTCAGGATGCAGAACTCCTGTAAACTGCCTCTCCCTACTTCCAATGTACAGAAATCCTGTAAGCTGCTTCTCTTTTACTCAGACTACTGAAAACACGCATAGTGCGTAAGACTACTCCCATGCTACAGAACTCCCGTAAAGTGTTTCCTACACTCAGGATGCAGAACTCCTGTAAACTGCTTCTCCGTACTTCCAATGTACAGAAAAAATGTAAGCTGCTTCTCTTTTACTCACACTACTGAAAACCCACATTGTGCGTAAGACTACTCCCATGCTACAGAACTCCCGTAAAGTGTTTCCTACACTCAGGATGCAGAACTCCTGTAAACTGCCTCTCACTACTTCCATTGTACAGAAATCCTGTAAGCTGCTTCACTTTTACTCAGACTACTGAAAACCCGCATGGTGCGTAAGACTACTCCCATGCTACAGAACTCCCGTAAAGTGTTTCCTACACTCAGGATGCAGAACTCCTGTAAACTGCCTCTCCGTACTTCCAATGTACAGAAACCCTGTAAGCTGTTTCTCTTTTACTCACACTACTGAAAACCCGCATTGTGCGTAAGACTACTCCCATGCTACAGAACTCCCGTAAAGTGTTTCCTACACTCAGGATGCAGAACTCCTGTAAACTGCCTCTCACTACTTCCATTGTACAGAAATCCTGTAAGCTGCTTCTCTTTTACTCAGACTACTGAAAACCCGCATAGTGCGTAAGACTACTCCCATGCTACAGAACTCCCGTAAAGTGTTTCCTACACTCAGGATGCAGAACTCCTGTAAACTGCCTCTCCCTACTTCCAATGTACAGAAATCCTGTAAGCTGCTTCTCTTTTACTCAGACTACTGTAAACACGCATAGTGCGTAAGACTACTCCCCTGCTACAGAACTCCCGTAAAGTGTTTCCTACACTCAGGATGCAGAACTCCTGTAAACTGCTTCTCCGTACTTCCAATGTACAGAAACCCTGTAAGCTGCTTCTCTTTTACACACACTACTGGAAACCCGCATAGTCTGTAAGACTACTCCCATGCTACAGAACTCCCGTAAAGTGTTTCCTACACTCAGGATGCAGAACTCCTGTAAACTGCCTCTCACTACTTCCAATGTACAGAAATCCTGTAAGCTGCTTCTCTTTCACTCAGACTACTGAAAACCCGCATAGTGCGTAAGACTACTCCCATGCTACAGAACTCCCGTAAAGTGTTTCCTACACTCAGGATGCAGAACTCCTGTAAACTGCCTCTCACTACTTCCTTTGTACAGAAATCCTGTAAGCTGCTTCTGTTTTACTCAGACTACTGAAAACCCGCATGGTGGGTAAGACTACTCCCATGCTACACAACTCCCGTAAAGTGTTTCCTACACTCAGGATGCAGAACTCCTGTAAACTGCCTCTCACTACTTCTAATGTACAGAAAAAATGTAAGCTGCTTCTCTTTTACTCACACTACTGAAAACCCGCATAGTGCGTAAGACTACTGCCATGCTACAGAACTCCCGTAAAGTGTTTCCTACACTCAGGATGCAGAACTCCTGTAAACTGCCTCTCACTACTTCCATTGTACAGAAATCCTGTAAGCTGCTTCACTTTTACTCAGACTACTGAAAACCCGCATTGTGCGTAAGACTACTCCCATGCTACAGAACTCCCGTAAAGTGTTTCCTACACTCAGGATGCAGAACTCCTGTAAACTGCCTCTCACTACTTCCATTGTACAGAAATCCTGTAAGCTGCTTCTCTTTCACTCAGACTACTGAAAACCCGCATGGTGCGTAAGACTACTCCCATGCTACAGAACTCCCGTAAAGTGTTTCCTACACTCAGGATGCAGAACTCCTGTAAACTGCCTCTCACTACTTCCATTGTACAGAAATCCTGTAAGCTGCTTCTGTTTTACTCAGACTACTGAAAACCCGCATGGTGCGTAAGACTACTCCCATGCTACAGAACTCCCGTAAAGTGTTTCCTACACTCAGGATGCAGAACTCCTGTAAACTGCCTCTCACTACTTCCATTGTACAGAAATCCTGTAAGCTGCTTCTCTTTCACTCAGACTACTGAAAACCCGCATGGTGCGTAAGACTACTCCCATGCTACAGAACTCCCGTAAAGTGTTTCCTACACTCAGGATGCAGAACTCCTGTAAACTGCCTCTCACTACTTATATTGTACAGAAATAATGTAAGCTGCTTCTCTTTTACTCAGACTACTGAAAACCCGCATAGTGCGTAAGACTACTCCCATGCTACAGAACTCCCGTAAAGTGTTTCCTACACTCAGGATGCAGAACTCCTGTAAACTGCTTCTCCGTACTTCCAATGTACAGAAACCCTGTAAGCTGCTTCTCTTTTACTCAGACTACTGAAAACCCGCATAGTGCGTAAGACTACTCCCATGCTACAGAACTCCCGTAAAGTGTTTCCTACACTCAGGATGCACAACTCCTGTAAACTGCCTCTCACTACTTATATTGTACAGAAATCCTGTAAGCTGCTTCTCTTTTACTCAGACTACTGAAAACCCGCATGGTGCGTAAGACTACTCCCATGCTACAGAACTCCCGTAAAGTGTTTCCTACACTCAGGATGCAGAACTCCTGTAAACTGCCTCTCACTACTTCCATTGTACAGAAATCCTGTAAGCTGCTTCTATTTCACTCAGACTACTGAAAACCCGCATAGTGCGTAAGACTACCCCCATGCTACAGAACTCCCGTAAAGTGTTTCCTACACTCAGGATGCAGAACTCCTGTAAACTGCCTCTCCGTACTTCCAATGTACAGAAACCCTGTAAGCTGTTTCTCTTTTACTCACACTACTGAAAACCCGCATTGTGCGTAAGACTACTCCCATGCTACAGAACTCCCGTAAAGTGTTTCCTACACTCAGGATGCAGAACTCCTGTAAACTGCCTCTCACTACTTCCATTGTACAGAAATCCTGTAAGCTGCTTCTCTTTTACTCAGACTACTGAAAACCCGCATAGTGCGTAAGACTACTCCCATGCTACACAACTCCCGTAAAGTGTTTCCTACACTCAGGATGCAGAACTCCTGTAAACTGCCTCTCACTACTTCCAATGTACAGAAATCCTGTAAGCTGCTTCTCTTTTACTCAGACTACTGAAACCCCGCATAGTGCGTAAGACTACTCCCATGCTACAGAACTCCCGTAAAGTGTTTCCTACACTCAGGATGCAGAACTCCTGTAAACTGCCTCTCCCTACTTCCAATGTACAGAAATCCTGTAAGCTGCTTCTCTTTTACTCAGACTACTGAAAACACGCATAGTGCGTAAGACTACTCCCATGCTACAGAACTCCCGTAAAGTGTTTCCTACACTCAGGATGCAGAACTCCTGTAAACTGCCTCTCCCTACTTCCAATGTACAGAAATCCTGTAAGCTGCTTCTCTTTCACTCAGACTACTGAAAACCCGCATAGTGCGTAAGACTACTCCCATGCTACAGAACTCCCGTAAAGTGTTTCCTACACTCAGGATGCAGAACTCCTGTAAACTGCCTCTCACTACTTATATTGCACAGAAATCCTGTAAGCTGCTTCTCTTTTACTCAGACTACTGAAAACCCGCATGGTGCGTAAGACTACTCCCATGCTACAGAACTCCCGTAAAGTGTTTCCTACACTCAGGATGCAGAACTCCTGTAAACTGCCTCTCCCTACTTCCAATGTACAGAAATCCTGTAAGCTGCTTCTCTTTTACTCAGACTACTGAAAACCCGCATAGTGCGTAAGACTACTCCCATGCTACACAACTCCCGTAAAGTGTTTCCTACACTCAGGATGCAGAACTCCTGTAAACTGCCTCTCCCTACTTCCAATGTACAGAAATCCTGTAAGCTGCTTCTCTTTTACTCAGACTACTGAAAACACGCATAGTGCGTAAGACTACTCCCATGCTACAGAACTCCCGTAAAGTGTTTCCTACACTCAGGATGCAGAACTCCTGTAAACTGCTTCTCCGTACTTCCAATGTACAGAAACCCTGTAAGCTGCTTCTCTTTTACTCACACTACTGAAAACCCACATTGTGCGTAAGACTACTCCGATGCTACAGAACTCCCGTAAAGTGTTTCCTACACTCAGGATGCAGAACTCCTGTAAACTGCCTCTCACTACTTCCTTTGTACAGAAATCCTGTAAGCTGCTTCTGTTTTACTCAGACTACTGAAAACCCGCATGGTGCGTAAGACTACTCCCATGCTACAGAACTCCCGTAAAGTGTTTCCTACACTCAGGATGCAGAACTCCTGTAAACTGCCTCTCACTACTTATATTGCACAGAAATCCTGTAAGCTGCTTCTCTTTTACTCAGACTACTGAAAACCCGCATGGTGCGTAAGACTACTCCCATGCTACAGAACTCCCGTAAAGTGTTTCCTACACTCAGGATGCAGAACTCCTGTAAACTGCCTCTCCCTACTTCCAATGTACAGAAATCCTGTAAGCTGCTTCTCTTTCACTCACACTACTGAAAACCCGCATAGTGCGTAAGACTACTCCCATGCTACAGAACTCCCGTAAAGTGTTTCCTACACTCAGGATGCAGAACTCCTGTAAACTGCCTCTCACTACTTCCATTGTACAGAAATCCTGTAAGCTGCTTCTCTTTCACTCAGACTACTGAAAACCCGCATGGTGCGTAAGACTACTCCCATGCTACAGATCTCCCGTAAAGTGTTTCCTACACTCAGGATGCAGAACTCCTGTAAACTGCCTCTCACTACTTCCATTGTACAGAAATCCTGTAAGCTGCTTCTCTTTCACTCAGACTACTGAAAACCCGCATGGTGCGTAAGTCTACTCCCATGCTACAGAACTCCCGTAAAGTGTTTCCTACACTCAGGATGCAGAACTCCTGTAAACTGCCTCTAACTACTTCCAATGTACAGAAATCCTGTAAGCTGCTTCTCTTTTACTCACACTACTGAAAACCCGCATAGTGCGTAAGACTACTCCCATGCTACAGAACTCCCGTAAAGTGTTTCCTACACTCAGGATGCAGAACTCCTGTAAACTGCCTCTCCCTACTTCCAATGTACAGAAATCCTGTAAGCTGCTTCTCTTTTACTCAGACTACTGAAAACACGCATAGTGCGTAAGACTACTCCCATGCTACAGAACTCCCGTAAAGTGTTTCCTACACTCAGGATGCAGAACTCCTGTAAACTGCTTCTCCGTACTTCCAATGTACAGAAAAAATGTAAGCTGCTTCTCTTTTACTCACACTACTGAAAACCCACATTGTGCGTAAGACTACTCCCATGCTACAGAACTCCCGTAAAGTGTTTCCTACACTCAGGATGCAGAACTCCTGTAAACTGCCTCTCACTACTTCCATTGTACAGAAATCCTGTAAGCTGCTTCACTTTTACTCAGACTACTGAAAACCCGCATGGTGCGTAAGACTACTCCCATGCTACAGAACTCCCGTAAAGTGTTTCCTACACTCAGGATGCAGAACTCCTGTAAACTGCCTCTCCGTACTTCCAATGTACAGAAACCCTGTAAGCTGTTTCTCTTTTACTCACACTACTGAAAACCCGCATTGTGCGTAAGACTACTCCCATGCTACAGAACTCCCGTAAAGTGTTTCCTACACTCAGGATGCAGAACTCCTGTAAACTGCCTCTCACTACTTCCATTGTACAGAAATCCTGTAAGCTGCTTCTCTTTTACTCAGACTACTGAAAACCCGCATAGTGCGTAAGACTACTCCCATGCTACAGAACTCCCGTAAAGTGTTTCCTACACTCAGGATGCAGAACTCCTGTAAACTGCCTCTCCCTACTTCCAATGTACAGAAATCCTGTAAGCTGCTTCTCTTTTACTCAGACTACTGTAAACACGCATAGTGCGTAAGACTACTCCCCTGCTACAGAACTCCCGTAAAGTGTTTCCTACACTCAGGATGCAGAACTCCTGTAAACTGCTTCTCCGTACTTCCAATGTACAGAAACCCTGTAAGCTGCTTCTCTTTTACACACACTACTGGAAACCCGCATAGTCTGTAAGACTACTCCCATGCTACAGAACTCCCGTAAAGTGTTTCCTACACTCAGGATGCAGAACTCCTGTAAACTGCCTCTCACTACTTCCAATGTACAGAAATCCTGTAAGCTGCTTCTCTTTCACTCAGACTACTGAAAACCCGCATAGTGCGTAAGACTACTCCCATGCTACAGAACTCCCGTAAAGTGTTTCCTACACTCAGGATGCAGAACTCCTGTAAACTGCCTCTCACTACTTATATTGCACAGAAATCCTGTAAGCTGCTTCTGTTTTACTCAGACTACTGAAAACCCGCATGGTGCGTAAGACTACTCCCATGCTACAGAACTCCCGTAAAGTGTTTCCTACACTCAGGATGCAGAACTCCTGTAAACTGCCTCTCACTACTTCCAATGTACAGAAATCCTGTAAGCTGCTTCTGTTTTACTCAGACTACTGAAAACCCGCATGGTGCGTAAAACTACTCCCATGCTACACAACTCCCGTAAAGTGTTTCCTACACTCAGGATGCAGAACTCCTGTAAACTGCCTCTCCCTACTTCCAATGTACAGAAATCCTGTAAGCTGCTTCTCTTTTACTCAGACTACTGAAAACACGCATAGTGCGTAAGACTACTCCCATGCTACAGAACTCCCGTAAAGTGTTTCCTACACTCAGGATGCAGAACTCCTGTAAACTGCTTCTCCGTACTTCCAATGTACAGAAACCCTGTAAGCTGCTTCTCTTTTACTCACACTACTGAAAACCCACATTTTGCGTAAGACTACTCCGATGCTACAGAACTCCCGTAAAGTGTTTCCTACACTCAGGATGCAGAACTCCTGTAAACTGCCTCTCACTACTTCCTTTGTACAGAAATCCTGTAAGCTGCTTCTGTTTTACTCAGACTACTGAAAACCCGCATGGTGCGTAAGACTACTCCCATGCTACAGAACTCCCGTAAAGTGTTTCCTACACTCAGGATGCAGAACTCCTGTAAACTGCCTCTCACTACTTATATTGCACAGAAATCCTGTAAGCTGCTTCTCTTTTACTCAGACTACTGAAAACCCGCATGGTGCGTAAGACTACTCCCATGCTACAGAACTCCCGTAAAGTGTTTCCTACACTCAGGATGCAGAACTCCTGTAAACTGCCTCTCACTACTTCCAATGTACAGAAATCCTGTAAGCTGCTTCTCTTTCACTCACACTACTGAAAACCCGCATAGTGCGTAAGACTACTCCCATGCTACAGAACTCCCGTAAAGTGTTTCCTACACTCAGGATGCAGAACTCCTGTAAACTGCCTCTCACTACTTCCATTGTACAGAAATCCTGTAAGCTGCTTCTCTTTCACTCAGACTACTGAAAACCCGCATGGTGCGTAAGACTACTCCCATGCTACAGAACTCCCGTAAAGTGTTTCCTACACTCAGGATGCAGAACTCCTGTAAACTGCCTCTCACTACTTCCATTGTACAGAAATCCTGTAAGCTGCTTCTCTTTCACTCAGACTACTGAAAACCCGCATGGTGCGTAAGTCTACTCCCATGCTACAGAACTCCCGTAAAGTGTTTCCTACACTCAGGATGCAGAACTCCTGTAAACTGCCTCTAACTACTTCCAATGTACAGAAATCCTGTAAGCTGCTTCTCTTTTACTCACACTACTGAAAACCCGCATAGTGCGTAAGACTACTCCCATGCTACAGAACTCCCGTAAAGTGTTTCCTACACTCAGGATGCAGAACTCCTGTAAACTGCCTCTCCCTACTTCCAATGTACAGAAATCCTGTAAGCTGCTTCTCTTTTACTCAGACTACTGAAAACACGCATGGTGCGTAAGACTACTCCCATGCTACAGAACTCCCGTAAAGTGTTTCCTACACTCAGGATGCAGAACTCCTGTAAACTGCCTCTCACTACTTCCTTTGTACAGAAATCCTGTAAGCTGCTTCTGTTTTACTCAGACTACTGATAACCCGCATGGTGCGTAAGACTACTCCCATGCTACACAACTCCCGTAAAGTGTTTCCTACACTCAGGATGCAGAACTCCTGTAAACTGCCTCTCACTACTTCTAATGTACAGAAAAAATGTAAGCTGCTTCTCTTTTACTCACACTACTGAAAACCCGCATAGTGCGTAAGACTACTGCCATGCTACAGAACTCCCGTAAAGTGTTTCCTACACTCAGGATGCAGAACTCCTGTAAACTGCCTCTCACTACTTCCATTGTACAGAAATCCTGTAAGCTGCTTCACTTTTACTCAGACTACTGAAAACCCGCATGGTGCGTAAGACTACTCCCATGCTACAGAACTCCCGTAAAGTGTTTCCTACACTCAGGATGCAGAACTCCTGTAAACTGCCTCTCACTACTTCCATTGTACAGAAATCCTGTAAGCTGCTTCTCTTTCACTCAGACTACTGAAAACCCGCATGGTGCGTAAGACTACTCCCATGCTACAGAACTCCCGTAAAGTGTTTCCTACACTCAGGATGCAGAACTCCTGTAAACTGCCTCTCACTACTTCCATTGTACAGAAATCCTGTAAGCTGCTTCTCTTTCACTCAGACTACTGAAAACCCGCATGGTGCGTAAGACTACTCCCATGCTACAGAACTCCCGTAAAGTGTTTCCTACACTCAGGATGCAGAACTCCTGTAAACTGCCTCTCACTACTTCCAATGTACAGAAATCCTGTAAGCTGCTTCTCTTTTACTCACACTACTGAAAACCCGCATAGTGCGTAAGACTACTCCCATGCTACAGAACTCCCGTAAAGTGTTTCCTACACTCAGGATGCAGAACTCCTGTAAACTGCCTCTCCCTACTTCCAATGTACAGAAATCCTGTAAGCTGCTTCTCTTTTACTCAGACTACTGAAAACACGCATAGTGCGTAAGACTACTCCCATGCTACAGAACTCCCGTAAAGTGTTTCCTACACTCAGGATGCAGAACTCCTGTAAACTGCCTCTCACTACTTCCATTGTACAGAAACCCTGTAAGCTGTTTCTCTTTTACTCACACTACTGAAAACCCGCATTGTGCGTAAGACTACTCCCATGCTACAGAACTCCCGTAAAGTGTTTCCTACACTCAGGATGCAGAACTCCTGTAAACTGCCTCTCACTACTTCCATTGTACAGAAATCCTGTAAGCTGCTTCTCTTTTACTCAGACTACTGAAAACCCGCATAGTGCGTAAGACTACTCCCATGCTACACAACTCCCGTAAAGTGTTTCCTACACTCAGGATGCAGAACTCCTGTAAACTGCCTCTCACTACTTCCAATGTACAGAAATCCTGTAAGCTGCTTCTCTTTTACTCAGACTACTGAAAACCCGCATAGTGCGTAAGACTACTCCCATGCTACAGAACTCCCGTAAAGTGTTTCCTACACTCAGGATGCAGAACTCCTGTAAACTGCCTCTCCCTACTTCCAATGTACAGAAATCCTGTAAGCTGCTTCTCTTTTACTCAGACTACTGTAAACACGCATAGTGCGTAAGACTACTCCCATGCTACAGAACTCCCGTAAAGTGTTTCCTACACTCAGGATGCAGAACTCCTGTAAAGTGCTTCTCCGTACTTCCAATGTACAGAAACCCTGTAAGCTGCTTCTCTTTTACACACACTACTGGAAACCCACATTGTGCGTAAGACTACTCCCATGCTACAGAACTCCCGTAAAGTGTTTCCTACACTCAGGATGCAGAACTCCTGTAAACTGCCTCTCACTACTTCCAATGTACAGAAATCCTGTAAGCTACTTCTCTTTCACTCAGACTACTGAAAACCCGCATAGTGCGTAAGACTACTCCCATGCTACAGAACTCCCGTAAAGTGTTTCCTACACTCAGGATGCAGAACTCCTGTAAACTGCCTCTCCGTACTTCCAATGTACAGAAACCCTGTAAGCTGTTTCTCTTTTACTCACACTACTGAAAACCCGCATTGTGCGTAAGACTACTCCCATGCTACAGAACTCCCGTAAAGTGTTTCCTACACTCAGGATGCAGAACTCCTGTAAACTGCCTCTCACTACTTCTAATGTACAGAAATCCTGTAAGCTGCTTCTCTTTTACTCAGACTACTGAAAACCCGCATAGTGCGTAAGACTACTCCCATGCTACAGAACTCCCGTAAAGTGTTTCCTACACTCAGGATGCAGAACTCCTGTAAACTGCCTCTCACTACTTATATTGCACAGAAATCCTGTAAGCTGCTTCTCTTTCACTCAGACTACTGAAAACCCGCATAGTGCGTAAGACTACTCCCATGCTACAGAACTCCCGTAAAGTGTTTCCTACACTCAGGATGCAGAACTCCTGTAAACTGCCTCTCACTACTTCCAATGTACAGAAATCCTGTAAGCTGCTTCTCTTTTACTCAGACTACTGAAAACCCGCATAGTGCGTAAGACTACTCCCATGCTACAGAACTCCCGTAAAGTGTTTCCTACACTCAGGATGCAGAACTCCTGTAAACTGCCTCTCCCTACTTCCAATGTACAGAAATCCTGTAAGCTGCTTCTCTTTCACTCAGACTACTGAAAACCCGCATAGTGCGTAAGACTACTCCCATGCTACAGAACTCCCGTAAAGTGTTTCCTACACTCAGGATGCAGAACTCCTGTAAACTGCCTCTCACTACTTATATTGCACAGAAATCCTGTAAGCTGCTTCTGTTTTACTCAGACTACTGAAAACCCGCATGGTGCGTAAGACTACTCCCATGCTACAGAACTCCCGTAAAGTGTTTCCTACACTCAGGATGCAGAACTCCTGTAAACTGCCTCTCACTACTTCCAATGTACAGAAATCCTGTAAGCTGCTTCTGTTTTACTCAGACTACTGAAAACCCGCATAGTGCGTAAGACTACTCCCATGCTACACAACTCCCGTAAAGTGTTTCCTACACTCAGGATGCAGAACTCCTGTAAACTGCCTCTCCCTACTTCCAATGTACAGAAATCCTGTAAGCTGCTTCTCTTTTACTCAGACTACTGAAAACACGCATAGTGCGTAAGACTACTCCCATGCTACAGAACTCCCGTAAAGTGTTTCCTACACTCAGGATGCAGAACTCCTGTAAACTGCTTCTCCGTACTTCCAATGTACAGAAACCCTGTAAGCTGCTTCTCTTTTACTCACACTACTGAAAACCCACATTGTGCGTAAGACTACTCCGATGCTACAGAACTCCCGTAAAGTGTTTCCTACACTCAGGATGCAGAACTCCTGTAAACTGCCTCTCACTACTTCCTTTGTACAGAAATCCTGTAAGCTGCTTCTGTTTTACTCAGACTACTAAAAACCCGCATGGTGCGTAAGACTACTCCCATGCTACAGAACTCCCGTAAAGTGTTTCCTACACTCAGGATGCAGAACTCCTGTAAACTGCCTCTCACTACTTATATTGCACAGAAATCCTGTAAGCTGCTTCTCTTTTACTCAGACTACTGAAAACCCGCATGGTGCGTAAGACTACTCCCATGCTACAGAACTCCCGTAAAGTGTTTCCTACACTCAGGATGCAGAACTCCTGTAAACTGCCTCTCACTACTTCCAATGTACAGAAATCCTGTAAGCTGCTTCTCTTTCACTCACACTACTGAAAACCCGCATAGTGCGTAAGACTACTCCCATGCTACAGAACTCCCGTAAAGTGTTTCCTACACTCAGGATGCAGAACTCCTGTAAACTGCCTCTCACTACTTCCATTGTACAGAAATCCTGTAAGCTGCTTCTCTTTCACTCAGACTACTGAAAACCCGCATGGTGCGTAAGACTACTCCCATGCTACAGAACTCCCGTAAAGTGTTTCCTACACTCAGGATGCAGAACTCCTGTAAACTGCCTCTCACTACTTCCATTGTACAGAAATCCTGTAAGCTGCTTCTCTTTCACTCAGACTACTGAAAACCCGCATGGTGCGTAAGTCTACTCCCATGCTACAGAACTCCCGTAAAGTGTTTCCTACACTCAGGATGCAGAACTCCTGTAAACTGCCTCTAACTACTTCCAATGTACAGAAATCCTGTAAGCTGCTTCTCTTTTACTCACACTACTGAAAACCCGCATAGTGCGTAAGACTACTCCCATGCTACAGAACTCCCGTAAAGTGTTTCCTACACTCAGGATGCAGAACTCCTGTAAACTGCCTCTCCCTACTTCCAATGTACAGAAATCCTGTAAGCTGCTTCTCTTTTACTCAGACTACTGAAAACACGCATTGTGCGTAAGACTACTCCCATGCTACACAACTCCCGTAAAGTGTTTCCTACACTCAGGATGCAGAACTCCTGTAAACTGCCTCTCACTACTTCTAATGTACAGAAAAAATGTAAGCTGCTTCTCTTTTACTCACACTACTGAAAACCCGCATAGTGCGTAAGACTACTCCCATGCTACAGAACTCCCGTAAAGTGTTTCCTACACTCAGGATGCAGAAATCCTGTAAACTGCCTCTCACTACTTCCATTGTACAGAAATCCTGTAAGCTGCTTCACTTTTACTCAGACTACTGAAAACCCGCATGGTGCGTAAGACTACTCCCATGCTACAGAACTCCCGTAAAGTGTTTCCTACACTCAGGATGCAGAACTCCTGTAAACTGCCTCTCACTACTTCCATTGTACAGAAATCCTGTAAGCTGCTTCTCTTTCACTCAGACTACTGAAAACCCGCATGGTGCGTAAGACTACTCCCATGCTACAGAACTCCCGTAAAGTGTTTCCTACACTCAGGATGCAGAACTCCTGTAAACTGCCTCTCACTACTTCCATTGTACAGAAATCCTGTAAGCTGCTTCTCTTTCACTCAGACTACTGAAAACCCGCATGGTGCGTAAGACTACTCCCATGCTACAGAACTCCCGTAAAGTGTTTCCTACACTCAGGATGCAGAACTCCTGTAAACTGCCTCTCACTACTTCCAATGTACAGAAATCCTGTAAGCTGCTTCTCTTTTACTCACACTACTGAAAACCCGCATAGTGCGTAAGACTACTCCCATGCTACAGAACTCCCGTAAAGTGTTTCCTACACTCAGGATGCAGAACTCCTGTAAACTGCCTCTCCCTACTTCCAATGTACAGAAATCCTGTAAGCTGCTTCTCTTTTACTCAGACTACTGAAAACACGCATTGTGCGTAAGACTACTCCGATGCTACAGAACTCCCGTAAAGTGTTTCCTACACTCAGGATGCAGAACTCCTGTAAACTGCCTCTCACTACTTCCAATGTACAGAAATCCTGTAAGCTGCTTCTCTTTTACTCACACTACTGAAAACCCGCATAGTCTGTAGGACTACTCCCATGCTACAGAACTCCCGTAAAGTGTTTCCTACACTCAGGATGCAGAACTCCAGTAAACTGCCTCTCACTACTTCCATTGTACAGAAATCCTGTAAGCTGCTTCACTTTTACTCAGACTACTGAAAACCCGCATGGTGCGTAAGACTACTCCCATGCTACAGAACTCCCGTAAAGTGTTTCCTACACTCAGGATGCAGAACTCCTGTAAACTGCCTCTCACTACTTATATTGCACAGAAATCCTGTAAGCTGCTTCTCTTTTACTCAGACTACTGAAAACCCGCATGGTGCGTAAGACTACTCCCATGCTACAGAACTCCCGTAAAGTGTTTCCTACACTCAGGATGCAGAACTCCTGTAAACTGCCTCTCACTACTTCCAATGTACAGAAATCCTGTAAGCTGCTTCTCTTTCACTCACACTACTGAAAACCCGCATAGTGCGTAAGACTACTCCCATGCTACAGAACTCCCGTAAAGTGTTTCCTACACTCAGGATGCAGAACTCCTGTAAACTGCCTCTCACTACTTCCATTGTACAGAAATCCTGTAAGCTGCTTCTCTTTCACTCAGACTACTGAAAACCCGCATGGTGCGTAAGACTACTCCCATGCTACAGAACTCCCGTAAAGTGTTTCCTACACTCAGGATGCAGAACTCCTGTAAACTGCCTCTCACTACTTCCATTGTACAGAAATCCTGTAAGCTGCTTCTCTTTCACTCAGACTACTGAAAACCCGCATGGTGCGTAAGTCTACTCCCATGCTACAGAACTCCCGTAAAGTGTTTCCTACACTCAGGATGCAGAACTCCTGTAAACTGCCTCTAACTACTTCCAATGTACAGAAATCCTGTAAGCTGCTTCTCTTTTACTCACACTACTGAAAACCCGCATAGTGCGTAAGACTACTCCCATGCTACAGAACTCCCGTAAAGTGTTTCCTACACTCAGGATGCAGAACTCCTGTAAACTGCCTCTCCCTACTTCCAATGTACAGAAATCCTGTAAGCTGCTTCTCTTTTACTCAGACTACTGAAAACACGCATTGTGCGTAAGACTACTCCCATGCTACACAACTCCCGTAAAGTGTTTCCTACACTCAGGATGCAGAACTCCTGTAAACTGCCTCTCACTACTTCTAATGTACAGAAAAAATGTAAGCTGCTTCTCTTTTACTCACACTACTGAAAACCCGCATAGTGCGTAAGACTACTCCCATGCTACAGAACTCCCGTAAAGTGTTTCCTACACTCAGGATGCAGAAATCCTGTAAACTGCCTCTCACTACTTCCATTGTACAGAAATCCTGTAAGCTGCTTCACTTTTACTCAGACTACTGAAAACCCGCATGGTGCGTAAGACTACTCCCATGCTACAGAACTCCCGTAAAGTGTTTCCTACACTCAGGATGCAGAACTCCTGTAAACTGCCTCTCACTACTTCCATTGTACAGAAATCCTGTAAGCTGCTTCTCTTTCACTCAGACTACTGAAAACCCGCATGGTGCGTAAGACTACTCCCATGCTACAGAACTCCCGTAAAGTGTTTCCTACACTCAGGATGCAGAACTCCTGTAAACTGCCTCTCACTACTTCCATTGTACAGAAATCCTGTAAGCTGCTTCTCTTTCACTCAGACTACTGAAAACCCGCATGGTGCGTAAGACTACTCCCATGCTACAGAACTCCCGTAAAGTGTTTCCTACACTCAGGATGCAGAACTCCTGTAAACTGCCTCTCACTACTTCCAATGTACAGAAATCCTGTAAGCTGCTTCTCTTTTACTCACACTACTGAAAACCCGCATAGTGCGTAAGACTACTCCCATGCTACAGAACTCCCGTAAAGTGTTTCCTACACTCAGGATGCAGAACTCCTGTAAACTGCCTCTCCCTACTTCCAATGTACAGAAATCCTGTAAGCTGCTTCTCTTTTACTCAGACTACTGAAAACACGCATTGTGCGTAAGACTACTCCGATGCTACAGAACTCCCGTAAAGTGTTTCCTACACTCAGGATGCAGAACTCCTGTAAACTGCCTCTCACTACTTCCATTGTACAGAAATCCTGTAAGCTGCTTCTCTTTTACTCACACTACTGAAAACCCGCATAGTCTGTAGGACTACTCCCATGCTACAGAACTCCCGTAAAGTGTTTCCTACACTCAGGATGCAGAACTCCAGTAAACTGCCTCTCACTACTTCCATTGTACAGAAATCCTGTAAGCTGCTTCACTTTTACTCAGACTACTGAAAACCCGCATGGTGCGTAAGACTACTCCCATGCTACAGAACTCCCGTAAAGTGTTTCCTACACTCAGGATGCAGAACTCCTGTAAACTGCCTCTCACTACTTCCTTTGTACAGAAATCCTGTAAGCTGCTTCTGTTTTACTCAGACTACTAAAAACCCGCATGGTGCGTAAGACTACTCCCATGCTACAGAACTCCCGTAAAGTGTTTCCTACACTCAGGATGCAGAACTCCTGTAAACTGCCTCTCACTACTTATATTGCACAGAAATCCTGTAAGCTGCTTCTCTTTTACTCAGACTACTGAAAACCCGCATGGTGCGTAAGACTACTCCCATGCTACAGAACTCCCGTAAAGTGTTTCCTACACTCAGGATGCAGAACTCCTGTAAACTGCCTCTCACTACTTCCAATGTACAGAAATCCTGTAAGCTGCTTCTCTTTCACTCACACTACTGAAAACCCGCATAGTGCGTAAGACTACTCCCATGCTACAGAACTCCCGTAAAGTGTTTCCTACACTCAGGATGCAGAACTCCTGTAAACTGCCTCTCACTACTTCCATTGTACAGAAATCCTGTAAGCTGCTTCTCTTTTACTCAGACTACTGAAAACCCGCATGGTGCGTAAGACTACTCCCATGCTACAGAACTCCCGTAAAGTGTTTCCTACACTCAGGATGCAGAACTCCTGTAAACTGCCTCTCACTACTTCCATTGTACAGAAATCCTGTAAGCTGCTTCTCTTTCACTCAGACTACTGAAAACCCGCATGGTGCGTAAGTCTACTCCCATGCTACAGAACTCCCGTAAAGTGTTTCCTACACTCAGGATGCAGAACTCCTGTAAACTGCCTCTAACTACTTCCAATGTACAGAAATCCTGTAAGCTGCTTCTCTTTTACTCACACTACTGAAAACCCGCATAGTGCGTAAGACTACTCCCATGCTACAGAACTCCCGTAAAGTGTTTCCTACACTCAGGATGCAGAACTCCTGTAAACTGCCTCTCCCTACTTCCAATGTACAGAAATCCTGTAAGCTGCTTCTCTTTTACTCAGACTACTGAAAACACGCATTGTGCGTAAGACTACTCCCATGCTACACAACTCCCGTAAAGTGTTTCCTACACTCAGGATGCAGAACTCCTGTAAACTGCCTCTCACTACTTCTAATGTACAGAAAAAATGTAAGCTGCTTCTCTTTTACTCACACTACTGAAAACCCGCATAGTGCGTAAGACTACTCCCATGCTACAGAACTCCCGTAAAGTGTTTCCTACACTCAGGATGCAGAAATCCTGTAAACTGCCTCTCACTACTTCCATTGTACAGAAATCCTGTAAGCTGCTTCACTTTTACTCAGACTACTGAAAACCCGCATGGTGCGTAAGACTACTCCCATGCTACAGAACTCCCGTAAAGTGTTTCCTACACTCAGGATGCAGAACTCCTGTAAACTGCCTCTCACTACTTCCATTGTACAGAAATCCTGTAAGCTGCTTCTCTTTCACTCAGACTACTGAAAACCCGCATGGTGCGTAAGACTACTCCCATGCTACAGAACTCCCGTAAAGTGTTTCCTACACTCAGGATGCAGAACTCCTGTAAACTGCCTCTCACTACTTCCATTGTACAGAAATCCTGTAAGCTGCTTCTCTTTCACTCAGACTACTGAAAACCCGCATGGTGCGTAAGACTACTCCCATGCTACAGAACTCCCGTAAAGTGTTTCCTACACTCAGGATGCAGAACTCCTGTAAACTGCCTCTCACTACTTCCAATGTACAGAAATCCTGTAAGCTGCTTCTCTTTTACTCACACTACTGAAAACCCGCATAGTGCGTAAGACTACTCCCATGCTACAGAACTCCCGTAAAGTGTTTCCTACACTCAGGATGCAGAACTCCTGTAAACTGCCTCTCCCTACTTCCAATGTACAGAAATCCTGTAAGCTGCTTCTCTTTTACTCAGACTACTGAAAACACGCATTGTGCGTAAGACTACTCCGATGCTACAGAACTCCCGTAAAGTGTTTCCTACACTCAGGATGCAGAACTCCTGTAAACTGCCTCTCACTACTTCCAATGTACAGAAATCCTGTAAGCTGCTTCTCTTTTACTCACACTACTGAAAACCCGCATAGTCTGTAAGACTACTCCCATGCTACAGAACTCCCGTAAAGTGTTTCCTACACTCAGGATGCAGAACTCCAGTAAACTGCCTCTCACTACTTCCATTGTACAGAAATCCTGTAAGCTGCTTCACTTTTACTCAGACTACTGAAAACCCGCATGGTGCGTAAGACTACTCCCATGCTACAGAACTCCCGTAAAGTGTTTCCTACACTCAGGATGCAGAACTCCTGTAAACTGCCTCTCACTACTTCCAATGTACAGAAATCCTGTAAGCTGCTTCTCTTTTACTCAGACTACTGAAAACCCGCATAGTGCGTAAGACTACTCCCATGCTACACAACTCCCGTAAAGTGTTTCCTACACTCAGGATGCAGAACTCCTGTAAACTGCCTCTCACTACTTCCATTGTACAGAAATCCTGTAAGCTGCTTCTGTTTTACTCAGACTACTGAAAACCCGCATGGTGCGTAAGACTACTCCCATGCTACAGAACTCCCGTAAAGTGTTTCCTACACTCAGGATGCAGAACTCCTGTAAACTGCCTCTCACTACTTCCATTGTACAGAAATCCTGTAAGCTGCTTCTCTTTCACTCAGACTACTGAAAACCCGCATGGTGCGTAAGACTACTCCCATGCTACAGAACTCCCGTAAAGTGTTTCCTACACTCAGGATGCAGAACTCCTGTAAACTGCCTCTCACTACTTCCAATGTACAGAAATCCTGTAAGCTGCTTCTCTTTTACTCACACTACTGAAAACCCGCATAGTGCGTAAGACTACTCCCATGCTACAGAACTCCCGTAAAGTGTTTCCTACACTCAGGATGCAGAACTCCTGTACACTGCCTCTCAATACTTGCAATGTACAGAAATCCTGTAAGCTGCTTCTCTTTTACTCAGACTACTGAAAACACGCATAGTGCGTAAGACTACTCCCATGCCACAGAACTCCCGTAAAGTGTTTCCTACACTCAGGATGCAGAACTCCTGTAAACTGCTTCTCCGTACTTCCAATGTACAGAAAAAATGTAAGCTGCTTCTCTTTTACTCACACTACTGAAAACCCACATTGTGCGTAAGACTACTCCCATGCTACAGAACTCCCGTAAAGTGTTTCCTACACTCAGGATGCAGAACTCCTGTAAACTGCCTCTCACTACTTATATTGTACAGAAATCCTGTAAGCTGCTTCACTTTTGCTCAGACTACTGAAAACCCGCATGGTGCGTAAGACTACTCCCATGCTACAGAACTCCCGTAAAGTGTTTCCTACACTCAGGATGCAGAACTCCTGTAAACTGCCTCTCACTACTTATATTGTACAGAAATCCTGTAAGCTGCTTCTGTTTTACTCAGACTACTGAAAACCCGCATAGTGCGTAAGACTACTCCCATGCTACACAACTCCCGTAAAGTGTTTCCTACACTCAGGATGCAGAACTCCTGTAAACTGCCTCTCACTACTTCCAATGTACAGAAATCCTGTAAGCTGCTTCTCTTTTACTCACACTACTGAAAACCCGCATAGTGCGTAAGACTACTCCCATGCTACACAACTCCCGTAAAGTGTTTCCTACACTCAGGATGCAGAACTCCTGTAAACTGCCTCTCACTACTTCCAATGTACAGAAATCCTGTAAGCTGCTTCTCTTTTACTCAGACTACTGAAAACCCGCATGGTGCGTAAGACTACTCCCATGCTACAGAACTCCCGTAAAGTGTTTCCTACACTCAGGATGCAGAACTCCTGTAAACTGCCTCTCACTACTTCCATTGTACAGAAATCCTGTAAGCTGCTTCTCTTTTACTCAGACTACTGAAAACCCGCATAGTGCGTAAGACTACTCCCATGCTACAGAACTCCCGTAAAGTGTTTCCTACACTCAGGATGCAGAACTCCTGTAAACTGCTTCTCCGTACTTCCAATGTACAGAAACCCTGTAAGCTGCTTCTCTTTTACTCACACTACTGAAAACCCACATTGTGCGTAAGACTACTCCCATGCTACAGAACTCCCGTAAAGTGTTTCCTACACTCAGGATGCAGAACTCCTGTAAACTGCCTCTCACTACTTCCAATGTACAGAAATCCTGTAAGCTGCTTCTCTTTCACTCAGACTACTGAAAACCCGCATAGTGCGTAAGACTACTCCCATGCTACAGAACTCCCGTAAAGTGTTTCCTACACTCAGGATGCAGAACTCCTGTAAACTGCCTCTCACTACTTCCAATGTACAGAAACCCTGTAAGCTGCTTCTCTTTTACTCACACTACTGAAAACCCGCATAGTGCGTAAGACTACTCCCATGCTACAGAACTCCCGTAAAGTGTTTCCTACACTCAGGATGCAGAACTCCTGTAAACTGCCTCTCACTACTTCCAATGTACAGAAATCCTGTAAGCTGCTTCTCTTTTACTCACACTACTGAAAACCCGCATAGTGCGTAAGACTACTCCCATGCTACAGAACTCCCGTAAAGTGTTTCCTACACTCAGGATGCAGAACTCCTGTAAACTGCCTCTCACTACTTCCATTGTACAGAAATCCTGTAAGCTGCTTCTCTTTCACTCAGACTACTGAAAACCCGCATGGTGCGTAAGACTACTCCCATGCTACAGAACTCCCGTAAAGTGTTTCCTACACTCAGGATGCAGAACTCCTGTAAACTGCCTCTCACTACTTCCATTGTACAGAAATCCTGTAAGCTGCTTCTCTTTCACTCAGACTACTGAAAACCCGCATGGTGCGTAAGTCTACTCCCATGCTACAGAACTCCCGTAAAGTGTTTCCTACACTCAGGATGCAGAACTCCTGTAAACTGCCTCTAACTACTTCCAATGTACAGAAATCCTGTAAGCTGCTTCTCTTTTACTCACACTACTGAAAACCCGCATAGTGCGTAAGACTACTCCCATGCTACAGAACTCCCGTAAAGTGTTTCCTACACTCAGGATGCAGAACTCCTGTAAACTGCCTCTCCCTACTTCCAATGTACAGAAATCCTGTAAGCTGCTTCTCTTTTACTCAGACTACTGAAAACACGCATTGTGCGTAAGACTACTCCCATGCTACACAACTCCCGTAAAGTGTTTCCTACACTCAGGATGCCGAACTCCTGTAAACTGCCTCTCACTACTTCTAATGTACAGAAAAAATGTAAGCTGCTTCTCTTTTACTCACACTACTGAAAACCCGCATAGTGCGTAAGACTACTCCCATGCTACAGAACTCCCGTAAAGTGTTTCCTACACTCAGGATGCAGAAATCCTGTAAACTGCCTCTCACTACTTCCATTGTACAGAAATCCTGTAAGCTGCTTCACTTTTACTCAGACTACTGAAAACCCGCATGGTGCGTAAGACTACTCCCATGCTACAGAACTCCCGTAAAGTGTTTCCTACACTCAGGATGCAGAACTCCTGTAAACTGCCTCTCACTACTTCCATTGTACAGAAATCCTGTAAGCTGCTTCTCTTTCACTCAGACTACTGAAAACCCGCATGGTGCGTAAGACTACTCCCATGCTACAGAACTCCCGTAAAGTGTTTCCTACACTCAGGATGCAGAACTCCTGTAAACTGCCTCTCACTACTTCCATTGTACAGAAATCCTGTAAGCTGCTTCTCTTTCACTCAGACTACTGAAAACCCGCATGGTGCGTAAGACTACTCCCATGCTACAGAACTCCCGTAAAGTGTTTCCTACACTCAGGATGCAGAACTCCTGTAAACTGCCTCTCACTACTTCCAATGTACAGAAATCCTGTAAGCTGCTTCTCTTTTACTCACACTACTGAAAACCCGCATAGTGCGTAAGACTACTCCCATGCTACAGAACTCCCGTAAAGTGTTTCCTACACTCAGGATGCAGAACTCCTGTAAACTGCCTCTCCCTACTTCCAATGTACAGAAATCCTGTAAGCTGCTTCTCTTTTACTCAGACTACTGAAAACACGCATTGTGCGTAAGACTACTCCGATGCTACAGAACTCCCGTAAAGTTTTTCCTACACTCAGGATGCAGAACTCCTGTAAACTGCCTCTCACTACTTCCAATGTACAGAAATCCTGTAAGCTGCTTCTCTTTTACTCACACTACTGAAAACCCGCATAGTCTGTAAGACTACTCCCATGCTACAGAACTCCCGTAAAGTGTTTCCTACACTCAGGATGCAGAACTCCAGTAAACTGCCTCTCACTACTTCCATTGTACAGAAATCCTGTAAGCTGCTTCACTTTTACTCAGACTACTGAAAACCCGCATGGTGCGTAAGACTACTCCCATGCTACAGAACTCCCGTAAAGTGTTTCCTACACTCAGGATGCAGAACTCCTGTAAACTGCCTCTCACTACTTCCAATGTACAGAAATCCTGTAAGCTGCTTCTCTTTTACTCAGACTACTGAAAACCCGCATAGTGCGTAAGACTACTCCCATGCTACACAACTCCCGTAAAGTGTTTCCTACACTCAGGATGCAGAACTCCTGTAAACTGCCTCTCACTACTTCCATTGTACAGAAATCCTGTAAGCTGCTTCTGTTTTACTCAGACTACTGAAAACCCGCATGGTGCGTAAGACTACTCCCATGCTACAGAACTCCCGTAAAGTGTTTCCTACACTCAGGATGCAGAACTCCTGTAAACTGCCTCTCACTACTTCCATTGTACAGAAATCCTGTAAGCTGCTTCTCTTTCACTCAGACTACTGAAAACCCGCATGGTGCGTAAGACTACTCCCATGCTACAGAACTCCCGTAAAGTGTTTCCTACACTCAGGATGCAGAACTCCTGTAAACTGCCTCTCACTACTTCCAATGTACAGAAATCCTGTAAGCTGCTTCTCTTTTACTCACACTACTGAAAACCCGCATAGTGCGTAAGACTACTCCCATGCTACAGAACTCCCGTAAAGTGTTTCCTACACTCAGGATGCAGAACTCCTGTACACTGCCTCTCAATACTTGCAATGTACAGAAATCCTGTAAGCTGCTTCTCTTTTACTCAGACTACTGAAAACACGCATAGTGCGTAAGACTACTCCCATGCCACAGAACTCCCGTAAAGTGTTTCCTACACTCAGGATGCAGAACTCCTGTAAACTGCTTCTCCGTACTTCCAATGTACAGAAAAAATGTAAGCTGCTTCTCTTTTACTCACACTACTGAAAACCCACATTGTGCGTAAGACTACTCCCATGCTACAGAACTCCCGTAAAGTGTTTCCTACACTCAGGATGCAGAACTCCTGTAAACTGCCTCTCACTACTTATATTGTACAGAAATCCTGTAAGCTGCTTCACTTTTGCTCAGACTACTGAAAACCCGCATGGTGCGTAAGACTACTCCCATGCTACAGAACTCCCGTAAAGTGTTTCCTACACTCAGGATGCAGAACTCCTGTAAACTGCCTCTCACTACTTATATTGTACAGAAATCCTGTAAGCTGCTTCTGTTTTACTCAGACTACTGAAAACCCGCATAGTGCGTAAGACTACTCCCATGCTACACAACTCCCGTAAAGTGTTTCCTACACTCAGGATGCAGAACTCCTGTAAACTGCCTCTCACTACTTCCAATGTACAGAAATCCTGTAAGCTGCTTCTCTTTTACTCACACTACTGAAAACCCGCATAGTGCGTAAGACTACTCCCATGCTACACAACTCCCGTAAAGTGTTTCCTACACTCAGGATGCAGAACTCCTGTAAACTGCCTCTCACTACTTCCAATGTACAGAAATCCTGTAAGCTGCTTCTCTTTTACTCAGACTACTGAAAACCCGCATGGTGCGTAAGACTACTCCCATGCTACAGAACTCCCGTAAAGTGTTTCCTACACTCAGGATGCAGAACTCCTGTAAACTGCCTCTCACTACTTCCATTGTACAGAAATCCTGTAAGCTGCTTCTCTTTTACTCAGACTACTGAAAACCCGCATAGTGCGTAAGACTACTCCCATGCTACACAACTCCCGTAAAGTGTTTCCTACACTCAGGATGCAGAACTCCTGTAAACTGCTTCTCCGTACTTCCAATGTACAGAAACCCTGTAAGCTGCTTCTCTTTTACTCACACTACTGAAAACCCACATTGTGCGTAAGACTACTCCCATGCTACAGAACTCCCGTAAAGTGTTTCCTACACTCAGGATGCAGAACTCCTGTAAACTGCCTCTCACTACTTCCAATGTACAGAAATCCTGTAAGCTGCTTCTCTTTCACTCAGACTACTGAAAACCCGCATAGTGCGTAAGACTACTCCCATGCTACAGAACTCCCGTAAAGTGTTTCCTACACTCAGGATGCAGAACTCCTGTAAACTGCCTCTCACTACTTCCAATGTACAGAAACCCTGTAAGCTGCTTCTCTTTTACTCACACTACTGAAAACCCGCATAGTGCGTAAGACTACTCCCATGCTACAGAACTCCCGTAAAGTGTTTCCTACACTCAGGATGCAGAACTCCTGTAAACTGCCTCTCACTACTTCCAATGTACAGAAATCCTGTAAGCTGCTTCTCTTTTACTCACACTACTGAAAACCCGCATAGTGCGTAAGACTACTCCCATGCTACAGAACTCCCGTAAAGTGTTTCCTACACTCAGGATGCAGAACTCCTGTAAACTGCCTCTCACTACTTCCATTGTACAGAAATCCTGTAAGCTGCTTCTCTTTTACTCAGACTACTGAAAACCCGCATGGTGCGTAAGACTACTCCCATGCTACAGAACTCCCGTAAAGTGTTTCCTACACTCAGGATGCAGAACTCCTGTAAACTGCCTCTCACTACTTATATTGTACAGAAATCCTGTAAGCTGCTTCTCTTTTACTCAGACTACTGAAAACCCGCATAGTGCGTAAGACTACTCCCATGCTACACAAATCCCGTAAAGTGTTTCCTACACTCAGGATGCAGAACTCCTGTAAACTGCCTCTCACTACTTCCAATGTACAGAAATCCTGTAAGCTGCTTCTCTTTTACTCAGACTACTGAAAACCCGCATAGTGCGTAAGACTACTCCCATGCTACAGAACTCCCGTAAAGTGTTTCCTACACACAGGATGCAGAACTCCTGTAAACTGCCTCTCACTACTTATATTGTACAGAAATCCTGTAAGCTGCTTCTCTTTTACTCACACTACTGAAAACCCGCATGGTGCGTAAGACTACTCCCATGCTACAGAACTCCCGTAAAGTGTTTCCTACACTCAGGATGCAGAACTCCTGTAAACTGCCTCTCACTACTTCCATTGTACAGAAATCCTGTAAGCTGCTTCTGTTTCACTCAGACTGCTGAAAACCCGCATAGTGCGTAAGACTACTCCCATGCTACAGAACTCCAGTAAAGTGTTTCCTACACTCAGGATGCAGAACTCCTGTAAACTGCCTCTCCGTACTTCCAATGTAGAGAAACCCTGTAAGCTGTTTCTATTTTACTCACACTACTGAAAACCCGCATTGTGCGTAAGACTACTCCCATGCTACAGAACTCCCGTAAAGTGTTTCCTACACTCAGGATGCAGAACTCCTGTAAACTGCCTCTCACTACTTCCAATGTACAGAAATCCTGTAAGCTGCTTCTCTTTTACTCACACTACTGAAAACCCGCATAGTGCGTAAGACTACTCCCATGCTACAGAACTCTCGTAAAGTGTTTCCTACACTCAGGATGCAGAACTCCTGTAAACTGCCTCTCACTACTTCCAATGTACAGAAATCCTGTAAGCTGCTTCTCTTTCACTCAGACTGCTGAAAACCCGCATAGTGCGTAAGACTACTCCCATGCTACAGAACTCCCGTAAAGTGTTTCCTACACTCAGGATGCAGAACTCCTGTAAACTGCCTCTCCGTACTTCCAATGTAGAGAAACCCTGTAAGCTGTTTCTATTTTACTCACACTACTGAAAACCCGCATTGTGCGTAAGACTACTCCCATGCTACAGAACTCCCGTAAAGTGTTTCCTACACTCAGGATGCAGAACTCCTGTAAACTGCCTCTCACTACTTCCATTGTACAGAAATCCTGTAAGCTGCTTCTCTTTCACTCAGACTACTGAAAACCCGCATTGTGCGTAAGACTACTCCCATGCTACACAACTCCCGTAAAGTGTTTCCTACACTCAGGATGCAGAACTCCTGTAAACTGCCTTTCACTACTTATATTGTACAGAAATCCTGTAAGCTGCTTCTCTTTTACTCAGACTACTGAAAACCCGCATAGTGCGTAAGACTACTCCCATGCTACACAATTCCCGTAAAGTGTTTCCTACACTCAGGATGCAGAACTCCTGTAAACTGCTTCTCCGTACTTCCAATGTACAGAAACCCTGTAAGCTGCTTCTCTTTTACTCACACTACTGAAAACCCACATTGTGCGTAAGACTACTCCCATGCTACAGAACTCCCGTAAAGTGTTTCCTACACTCAGGATGCAGAACTCCTGTAAACTGCCTCTCACTACTTCCAATGTACAGAAATCCTGTAAGCTGCTTCTCTTTCACTCAGACTACTGAAAACCCGCATAGTGCGTAAGACTACTCCCATGCTACAGAACTCCCGTAAAGTGTTTCCTACACTCAGGATGCAGAACTCCTGTAAACTGCCTCTCACTACTTCCAATGTACAGAAACCCTGTAAGCTGCTTCTCTTTTACTCACACTACTGAAAACCCGCATAGTGCGTAAGACTACTCCCATGCTACAGAACTCCCGTAAAGTGTTTCCTACACTCAGGATGCAGAACTCCTGTAAACTGCCTCTCACTACTTCCAATGTACAGAAATCCTGTAAGCTGCTTCTCTTTTACTCACACTACTGAAAACCCGCATAGTGCGTAAGACTACTCCCATGCTACAGAACTCCCGTAAAGTGTTTCCTACACTCAGGATGCAGAACTCCTGTAAACTGCCTCTCACTACTTCCATTGTACAGAAATCCTGTAAGCTGCTTCTCTTTTACTCAGACTACTGAAAACCCGCATGGTGCCTAAGACTACTCCCATGCTACAGAACTCCCGTAAAGTGTTTCCTACACTCAGGATGCAGAACTCCTGTAAACTGCCTCTCACTACTTCCATTGTACAGAAATCCTGTAAGCTGCTTCTCTTTCACTCAGACTACTGAAAACCCGCATGGTGCGTAAGACTACTCCCATGCTACAGAACTCCCGTAAAGTGTTTCCTACACTCAGGATGCAGAACTCCTGTAAACTGCCTCTCACTACTTATATTGTACAGAAATCCTGTAAGCTGCTTCTCTTTTACTCACACTACTGAAAACCCGCATAGTGCGTAAGACTACTCCCATGCTACAGAACTCCCGTAAAGTGTTTCCTACACTCAGGATGCAGAACTCCTGTAAACTGCCTCTCCCTACTTCCAATGTACAGAAATCCTGTAAGCTGCTTCTCTTTTACTCAGACTACTGAAAACACGCATAGTGCGTAAGACTACTCCCATGCTACAGAACTCCCGTAAAGTGTTTCCTACACTCAGGATGCAGAACTCCTGTAAACTGCTTCTCCGTACTTACATTATAAAGAAAAAATGTAAGCTGCTTCTCTTTTACTCACACTACTGAAAACCCACATTGTGCGTAAGACTACTCCCATGCTACAGAACTCCCGTAAAGTGTTTCCTACACTCAGGATGCAGAACTCCTGTAAACTGCCTCTCACTACTTCCATTGTAAAGAAATCCTGTAAGCTGCTTCACTTTTACTCAGACTACTGAAAACCCGCATGGTGCGTAAGACTACTCCCATGCTACAGAACTCCCGTAAAGTGTTTCCTACACTCAGGATGCAGAACTCCTGTAAACTGCCTCTCACTACTTATATTGTACAGAAATCCTGTAAGCTGCTTCTCTTTTACTCAGACTACTGAAAACCCGCATAGTGCGTAAGACTACTCCCATGCTACAGAACTCCCGTAAAGTGTTTCCTACACACAGGATGCAGAACTCCTGTAAACTGCCTCTCACTACTTATATTGTACAGAAATCCTGTAAGCTGCTTCTCTTTTACTCACACTACTGAAAACCCGCATGGTGCGTAAGACTACTCCCATGCTACAGAACTCCCGTAAAGTGTTTCCTACACTCAGGATGCAGAACTCCTGTAAACTGCCTCTCACTACTTCCATTGTACAGAAATCCTGTAAGCTGCTTCTGTTTCACTCAGACTGCTGAAAACCCGCATAGTGCGTAAGACTACTCCCATGCTACAGAACTCCAGTAAAGTGTTTCCTACACTCAGGATGCAGAACTCCTGTAAACTGCCTCTCCGTACTTCCAATGTAGAGAAACCCTGTAAGCTGTTTCTATTTTACTCACACTACTGAAAACCCGCATTGTGCGTAAGACTACTCCCATGCTACAGAACTCCCGTAAAGTGTTTCCTACACTCAGGATGCAGAACTCCTGTAAACTGCCTCTCACTACTTCCAATGTACAGAAATCCTGTAAGCTGCTTCTCTTTTACTCACACTACTGAAAACCCGCATAGTGCGTAAGACTACTCCCATGCTACAGAACTCTCGTAAAGTGTTTCCTACACTCAGGATGCAGAACTCCTGTAAACTGCCTCTCACTACTTCCATTGTACAGAAATCCTGTAAGCTGCTTCTCTTTCACTCAGACTGCTGAAAACCCGCATAGTGCGTAAGACTACTCCCATGCTACAGAACTCCCGTAAAGTGTTTCCTACACTCAGGATGCAGAACTCCTGTAAACTGCCTCTCCGTACTTCCAATGTAGAGAAACCCTGTAAGCTGTTTCTATTTTACTCACACTACTGAAAACCCGCATTGTGCGTAAGACTACTCCCATGCTACAGAACTCCCGTAAAGTGTTTCCTACACTCAGGATGCAGAACTCCTGTAAACTGCCTCTCACTACTTCCATTGTACAGAAATCCTGTAAGCTGCTTCTCTTTCACTCAGACTACTGAAAACCCGCATTGTGCGTAAGACTACTCCCATGCTACACAACTCCCGTAAAGTGTTTCCTACACTCAGGATGCAGAACTCCTGTAAACTGCCTTTCACTACTTATATTGTACAGAAATCCTGTAAGCTGCTTCTCTTTTACTCAGACTACTGAAAACCCGCATAGTGCGTAAGACTACTCCCATGCTACACAATTCCCGTAAAGTGTTTCCTACACTCAGGATGCAGAACTCCTGTAAACTGCTTCTCCGTACTTCCAATGTACAGAAACCCTGTAAGCTGCTTCTCTTTTACTCACACTACTGAAAACCCACATTGTGCGTAAGACTACTCCCATGCTACAGAACTCCCGTAAAGTGTTTCCTACACTCAGGATGCAGAACTCCTGTAAACTGCCTCTCACTACTTCCAATGTACAGAAATCCTGTAAGCTGCTTCTCTTTCACTCAGACTACTGAAAACCCGCATAGTGCGTAAGACTACTCCCATGCTACAGAACTCCCGTAAAGTGTTTCCTACACTCAGGATGCAGAACTCCTGTAAACTGCCTCTCACTACTTCCAATGTACAGAAACCCTGTAAGCTGCTTCTCTTTTACTCACACTACTGAAAACCCGCATAGTGCGTAAGACTACTCCCATGCTACAGAACTCCCGTAAAGTGTTTCCTACACACAGGATGCAGAACTCCTGTAAACTGCCTCTCACTACTTATATTGTACAGAAATCCTGTAAGCTGCTTCTCTTTTACTCACACTACTGAAAACCCGCATGGTGCGTAAGACTACTCCCATGCTACAGAACTCCCGTAAAGTGTTTCCTACACTCAGGATGCAGAACTCCTGTAAACTGCCTCTCACTACTTCCATTGTACAGAAATCCTGTAAGCTGCTTCTGTTTCACTCAGACTGCTGAAAACCCGCATAGTGCGTAAGACTACTCCCATGCTACAGAACTCCAGTAAAGTGTTTCCTACACTCAGGATGCAGAACTCCTGTAAACTGCCTCTCCGTACTTCCAATGTAGAGAAACCCTGTAAGCTGTTTCTATTTTACTCACACTACTGAAAACCCGCATTGTGCGTAAGACTACTCCCATGCTACAGAACTCCCGTAAAGTGTTTCCTACACTCAGGATGCAGAACTCCTGTAAACTGCCTCTCACTACTTCCAATGTACAGAAATCCTGTAAGCTGCTTCTCTTTTACTCACACTACTGAAAACCCGCATAGTGCGTAAGACTACTCCCATGCTACAGAACTCTCGTAAAGTGTTTCCTACACTCAGGATGCAGAACTCCTGTAAACTGCCTCTCACTACTTCCATTGTACAGAAATCCTGTAAGCTGCTTCTCTTTCACTCAGACTGCTGAAAACCCGCATAGTGCGTAAGACTACTCCCATGCTACAGAACTCCCGTAAAGTGTTTCCTACACTCAGGATGCAGAACTCCTGTAAACTGCCTCTCCGTACTTCCAATGTAGAGAAACCCTGTAAGCTGTTTCTATTTTACTCACACTACTGAAAACCCGCATTGTGCGTAAGACTACTCCCATGCTACAGAACTCCCGTAAAGTGTTTCCTACACTCAGGATGCAGAACTCCTGTAAACTGCCTCTCACTACTTCCATTGTACAGAAATCCTGTAAGCTGCTTCTCTTTCACTCAGACTACTGAAAACCCGCATTGTGCGTAAGACTACTCCCATGCTACACAACTCCCGTAAAGTGTTTCCTACACTCAGGATGCAGAACTCCTGTAAACTGCCTTTCACTACTTATATTGTACAGAAATCCTGTAAGCTGCTTCTCTTTTACTCAGACTACTGAAAACCCGCATAGTGCGTAAGACTACTCCCATGCTACACAATTCCCGTAAAGTGTTTCCTACACTCAGGATGCAGAACTCCTGTAAACTGCTTCTCCGTACTTCCAATGTACAGAAACCCTGTAAGCTGCTTCTCTTTTACTCACACTACTGAAAACCCACATTGTGCGTAAGACTACTCCCATGCTACAGAACTCCCGTAAAGTGTTTCCTACACTCAGGATGCAGAACTCCTGTAAACTGCCTCTCACTACTTCCAATGTACAGAAATCCTGTAAGCTGCTTCTCTTTCACTCAGACTACTGAAAACCCGCATAGTGCGTAAGACTACTCCCATGCTACAGAACTCCCGTAAAGTGTTTCCTACACTCAGGATGCAGAACTCCTGTAAACTGCCTCTCACTACTTCCAATGTACAGAAACCCTGTAAGCTGCTTCTCTTTTACTCACACTACTGAAAACCCGCATAGTGCGTAAGACTACTCCCATGCTACAGAACTCCCGTAAAGTGTTTCCTACACTCAGGATGCAGAACTCCTGTAAACTGCCTCTCACTACTTCCAATGTACAGAAATCCTGTAAGCTGCTTCTCTTTTACTCACACTACTGAAAACCCGCATAGTGCGTAAGACTACTCCCATGCTACAGAACTCCCGTAAAGTGTTTCCTACACTCAGGATGCAGAACTCCTGTAAACTGCCTCTCACTACTTCCATTGTACAGAAATCCTGTAAGCTGCTTCTCTTTTACTCAGACTACTGAAAACCCGCATGGTGCCTAAGACTACTCCCATGCTACAGAACTCCCGTAAAGTGTTTCCTACACTCAGGATGCAGAACTCCTGTAAACTGCCTCTCACTACTTCCATTGTACAGAAATCCTGTAAGCTGCTTCTCTTTCACTCAGACTACTGAAAACCCGCATGGTGCGTAAGACTACTCCCATGCTACAGAACTCCCGTAAAGTGTTTCCTACACTCAGGATGCAGAACTCCTGTAAACTGCCTCTCACTACTTATATTGCACAGAAATCCTGTAAGCTGCTTCTCTTTTACTCACACTACTGAAAACCCGCATAGTGCGTAAGACTACTCCCATGCTACAGAACTCCCGTAAAGTGTTTCCTACACTCAGGATGCAGAACTCCTGTAAACTGCCTCTCCCTACTTCCAATGTACAGAAATCCTGTAAGCTGCTTCTCTTTTACTCAGACTACTGAAAACACGCATAGTGCGTAAGACTACTCCCATGCTACAGAACTCCCGTAAAGTGTTTCCTACACTCAGGATGCAGAACTCCTGTAAACTGCTTCTCCGTACTTACATTATAAAGAAAAAATGTAAGCTGCTTCTCTTTTACTCACACTACTGAAAACCCACATTGTGCGTAAGACTACTCCCATGCTACAGAACTCCCGTAAAGTGTTTCCTACACTCAGGATGCAGAACTCCTGTAAACTGCCTCTCACTACTTCCATTGTAAAGAAATCCTGTAAGCTGCTTCACTTTTACTCAGACTACTGAAAACCCGCATGGTGCGTAAGACTACTCCCATGCTACAGAACTCCCGTAAAGTGTTTCCTACACTCAGGATGCAGAACTCCTGTAAACTGCCTCTCACTACTTATATTGTACAGAAATCCTGTAAGCTGCTTCTCTTTTACTCAGACTACTGAAAACCCGCATAGTGCGTAAGACTACTCCCATGCTACAGAACTCCCGTAAAGTGTTTCCTACACACAGGATGCAGAACTCCTGTAAACTGCCTCTCACTACTTATATTGTACAGAAATCCTGTAAGCTGCTTCTCTTTTACTCACACTACTGAAAACCCGCATGGTGCGTAAGACTACTCCCATGCTACAGAACTCCCGTAAAGTGTTTCCTACACTCAGGATGCAGAACTCCTGTAAACTGCCTCTCACTACTTCCATTGTACAGAAATCCTGTAAGCTGCTTCTGTTTCACTCAGACTGCTGAAAACCCGCATAGTGCGTAAGACTACTCCCATGCTACAGAACTCCAGTAAAGTGTTTCCTACACTCAGGATGCAGAACTCCTGTAAACTGCCTCTCCGTACTTCCAATGTAGAGAAACCCTGTAAGCTGTTTCTATTTTACTCACACTACTGAAAACCCGCATTGTGCGTAAGACTACTCCCATGCTACAGAACTCCCGTAAAGTGTTTCCTACACTCAGGATGCAGAACTCCTGTAAACTGCCTCTCACTACTTCCAATGTACAGAAATCCTGTAAGCTGCTTCTCTTTTACTCACACTACTGAAAACCCGCATAGTGCGTAAGACTACTCCCATGCTACAGAACTCTCGTAAAGTGTTTCCTACACTCAGGATGCAGAACTCCTGTAAACTGCCTCTCACTACTTCCATTGTACAGAAATCCTGTAAGCTGCTTCTCTTTCACTCAGACTGCTGAAAACCCGCATAGTGCGTAAGACTACTCCCATGCTACAGAACTCCCGTAAAGTGTTTCCTACACTCAGGATGCAGAACTCCTGTAAACTGCCTCTCCGTACTTCCAATGTAGAGAAACCCTGTAAGCTGTTTCTATTTTACTCACACTACTGAAAACCCGCATTGTGCGTAAGACTACTCCCATGCTACAGAACTCCCGTAAAGTGTTTCCTACACTCAGGATGCAGAACTCCTGTAAACTGCCTCTCACTACTTCCATTGTACAGAAATCCTGTAAGCTGCTTCTCTTTCACTCAGACTACTGAAAACCCGCATTGTGCGTAAGACTACTCCCATGCTACACAACTCCCGTAAAGTGTTTCCTACACTCAGGATGCAGAACTCCTGTAAACTGCCTTTCACTACTTATATTGTACAGAAATCCTGTAAGCTGCTTCTCTTTTACTCAGACTACTGAAAACCCGCATAGTGCGTAAGACTACTCCCATGCTACACAATTCCCGTAAAGTGTTTCCTACACTCAGGATGCAGAACTCCTGTAAACTGCTTCTCCGTACTTCCAATGTACAGAAACCCTGTAAGCTGCTTCTCTTTTACTCACACTACTGAAAACCCACATTGTGCGTAAGACTACTCCCATGCTACAGAACTCCCGTAAAGTGTTTCCTACACTCAGGATGCAGAACTCCTGTAAACTGCCTCTCACTACTTCCAATGTACAGAAATCCTGTAAGCTGCTTCTCTTTCACTCAGACTACTGAAAACCCGCATAGTGCGTAAGACTACTCCCATGCTACAGAACTCCCGTAAAGTGTTTCCTACACTCAGGATGCAGAACTCCTGTAAACTGCCTCTCACTACTTCCAATGTACAGAAACCCTGTAAGCTGCTTCTCTTTTACTCACACTACTGAAAACCCGCATAGTGCGTAAGACTACTCCCATGCTACAGAACTCCCGTAAAGTGTTTCCTACACTCAGGATGCAGAACTCCTGTAAACTGCCTCTCACTACTTCCAATGTACAGAAATCCTGTAAGCTGCTTCTCTTTTACTCACACTACTGAAAACCCGCATAGTGCGTAAGACTACTCCCATGCTACAGAACTCCCGTAAAGTGTTTCCTACACTCAGGATGCAGAACTCCTGTAAACTGCCTCTCACTACTTCCATTGTACAGAAATCCTGTAAGCTGCTTCTCTTTTACTCAGACTACTGAAAACCCGCATGGTGCGTAAGACTACTCCCATGCTACAGAACTCCCGTAAAGTGTTTCCTACACTCAGGATGCAGAACTCCTGTAAACTGCCTCTCACTACTTCCATTGTACAGAAATCCTGTAAGCTGCTTCTCTTTCACTCAGACTACTGAAAACCCGCATGGTGCGTAAGACTACTCCCATGCTACAGAACTCCCGTAAAGTGTTTCCTACACTCAGGATGCAGAACTCCTGTAAACTGCCTCTCACTACTTATATTGTACAGAAATCCTGTAAGCTGCTTCTCTTTTACTCACACTACTGAAAACCCGCATAGTGCGTAAGACTACTCCCATGCTACAGAACTCCCGTAAAGTGTTTCCTACACTCAGGATGCAGAACTCCTGTAAACTGCCTCTCCCTACTTCCAATGTACAGAAATCCTGTAAGCTGCTTCTCTTTTACTCAGACTACTGAAAACACGCATAGTGCGTAAGACTACTCCCATGCTACAGAACTCCCGTAAAGTGTTTCCTACACTCAGGATGCAGAACTCCTGTAAACTGCTTCTCCGTACTTCCATTATAAAGAAAAAATGTAAGCTGCTTCTCTTTTACTCACACTACTGAAAACCCACATTGTGCGTAAGACTACTCCCATGCTACAGAACTCCCGTAAAGTGTTTCCTACACTCAGGATGCAGAACTCCTGTAAACTGCCTCTCACTACTTCCATTGTAAAGAAATCCTGTAAGCTGCTTCACTTTTACTCAGACTACTGAAAACCCGCATGGTGCGTAAGACTACTCCCATGCTACAGAACTCCCGTAAAGTGTTTCCTACACTCAGGATGCAGAACTCCTGTAAACTGCCTCTCACTACTTATATTGTACAGAAATCCTGTAAGCTGCTTCTCTTTTACTCAGACTACTGAAAACCCGCATAGTGGGTAAGACTACTCCCATGCTACAGAACTCCCGTAAAGTGTTTCCTACACTCAGGATGCAGAACTCCTGTAAACTGCCTCTCACTACTTCCAATGTACAGAAATCCTGTAAGCTGCTTCCCTTTTACTCACACTACTGAAAACCCGCATAGTGCGTAAGACTACTCCCATGCTACAGAACTCCCGTAAAGTGTTTCCTACACTCAGGATGCAGAACTCCTGTAAACTGCTTCTCCGTACTTCCATTGTACAGAAAAAATGTAAGCTGCTTCTCTTTTACTCACACTACTGAAAACCCACATTGTGCGTAAGACTACTCCCATGCTACAGAACTCCCGTAAAGTGTTTCCTACACTCAGGATGCAGAACTGCTGTAAACTGCCTCTCACTACTTCCATTGTACAGAAATCCTGTAAGCTGCTTCTCTTTCACTCAGACTACTGAAAACCCGCATGGTGCGTAAGACTACTCCCATGCTACAGAACTCCCGTAAAGTGTTTCCTACACTCAGGATGCAGAACTCCTGTAAACTGCCTCTCACTACTTATATTGTACAGAAATCCTGTAAGCTGCTTCTCTTTTACTCACACTACTGAAAACCCGCATAGTGCGTAAGACTACTCCCATGCTACAGAACTCCCGTAAAGTGTTTCCTACACTCAGGATGCAGAACTCCTGTAAACTGCCTCTCCCTACTTCCAATGTACAGAAATCCTGTAAGCTGCTTCTCTTTTACTCAGACTACTGAAAACACGCATAGTGCGTAAGACTACTCCCATGCTACAGAACTCCCGTAAAGTGTTTCCTACACTCAGGATGCAGAACTCCTGTAAACTGCCTCTCACTACTTATATTGTACAGAAATCCTGTAAGCTGCTTCTCTTTTACTCAGACTACTGAAAACCCGCATAGTGCGTAAGACTACTCCCATGCTACAGAACTCCCGTAAAGTGTTTCCTACACTCAGGATGCAGAACTCCTGTAAACTGCCTCTCCCTACTTCCAATGTACAGAAATCCTGTAAGCTGCTTCTCTTTTACTCACACTACTGAAAACCCGCATAGTGCGTAAGACTACTCCCATGCTACAGAACTCCCGTAAAGTGTTTCCTACACTCAGGATGCAGAACTCCTGTAAACTGCCTTTCACTACTTATATTGTACAGAAATCCTGTAAGCTGCTTCTCTTTTACTCAGACTACTGAAAACCCGCATAGTGCGTAAGACTACTCCCATGCTACACAACTCCCGTAAAGTGTTTCCTACACTCAGGATGCAGAACTCCTGTAAACTGCTTCTCCGTACTTCCAATGTACAGAAACCCTGTAAGCTGCTTCTCTTTTACTCACACTACTGAAAACCCACATTGTGCGTAAGACTACTCCCATGCTACAGAACTCCCGTAAAGTGTTTCCTACACTCAGGATGCAGAACTCCTGTAAACTGCCTCTCACTACTTCCAATGTACAGAAATCCTGTAAGCTGCTTCTCTTTCACTCAGACTACTGAAAACCCGCATAGTGCGTAAGACTACTCCCATGCTACAGAACTCCCGTAAAGTGTTTCCTACACTCAGGATGCAGAACTCCTGTAAACTGCCTCTCACTACTTCCAATGTACAGAAACCCTGTAAGCTGCTTCTCTTTTACTCACACTACTGAAAACCCGCATAGTGCGTAAGACTACTCCCATGCTACAGAACTCCCGTAAAGTGTTTCCTACACTCAGGATGCAGAACTCCTGTAAACTGCCTCTCACTACTTCCAATGTACAGAAATCCTGTAAGCTGCTTCTCTTTTACTCACACTACTGAAAACCCGCATAGTGCGTAAGACTACTCCCATGCTACAGAACTCCCGTAAAGTGTTTCCTACACTCAGGATGCAGAACTCCTGTAAACTGCCTCTCACTACTTCCATTGTACAGAAATCCTGTAAGCTGCTTCTCTTTTACTCAGACTACTGAAAACCCGCATGGTGCGTAAGACTACTCCCATGCTACAGAACTCCCGTAAAGTGTTTCCTACACTCAGGATGCAGAACTCCTGTAAACTGCCTCTCACTACTTCCATTGTACAGAAATCCTGTAAGCTGCTTCTCTTTCACTCAGACTACTGAAAACCCGCATGGTGCGTAAGACTACTCCCATGCTACAGAACTCCCGTAAAGTGTTTCCTACACTCAGGATGCAGAACTCCTGTAAACTGCCTCTCACTACTTATATTGTACAGAAATCCTGTAAGCTGCTTCTCTTTTACTCACACTACTGAAAACCCGCATAGTGCGTAAGACTACTCCCATGCTACAGAACTCCCGTAAAGTGTTTCCTACACTCAGGATGCAGAACTCCTGTAAACTGCCTCTCCCTACTTCCAATGTACAGAAATCCTGTAAGCTGCTTCTCTTTTACTCAGACTACTGAAAACACGCATAGTGCGTAAGACTACTACCATGCTACAGAACTCCCGTAAAGTGTTTCCTACACTCAGGATGCAGAACTCCTGTAAACTGCTTCTCCGTACTTCCATTATAAAGAAAAAATGTAAGCTGCTTCTCTTTTACTCACACTACTGAAAACCCACATTGTGCGTAAGACTACTCCCATGCTACAGAACTCCCGTAAAGTGTTTCCTACACTCAGGATGCAGAACTCCTGTAAACTGCCTCTCACTACTTCCATTGTAAAGAAATCCTGTAAGCTGCTTCACTTTTACTCAGACTACTGAAAACCCGCATGGTGCGTAAGACTACTCCCATGCTACAGAACTCCCGTAAAGTGTTTCCTACACTCAGGATGCAGAACTCCTGTAAACTGCCTCTCACTACTTATATTGTACAGAAATCCTGTAAGCTGCTTCTCTTTTACTCAGACTACTGAAAACCCGCATAGTGGGTAAGACTACTCCCATGCTACAGAACTCCCGTAAAGTGTTTCCTACACTCAGGATGCAGAACTCCTGTAAACTGCCTCTCACTACTTCCAATGTACAGAAATCCTGTAAGCTGCTTCTCTTTTACTCACACTACTGAAAACCCGCATAGTGCGTAAGACTACTCCCATGCTACAGAACTCCCGTAAAGTGTTTCCTACACTCAGGATGCAGAACTCCTGTAAACTGCTTCTCCGTACTTCCATTGTACAGAAAAAATGTAAGCTGCTTCTCTTTTACTCACACTACTGAAAACCCACATTGTGCGTAAGACTACTCCCATGCTACAGAACTCCCGTAAAGTGTTTCCTACACTCAGGATGCAGAACTGCTGTAAACTGCCTCTCACTACTTCCATTGTACAGAAATCCTGTAAGCTGCTTCTCTTTCACTCAGACTACTGAAAACCCGCATGGTGCGTAAGACTACTCCCATGCTACAGAACTCCCGTAAAGTGTTTCCTACACTCAGGATGCAGAACTCCTGTAAACTGCCTCTCACTACTTATATTGTACAGAAATCCTGTAAGCTGCTTCTCTTTTACTCACACTACTGAAAACCCGCATAGTGCGTAAGACTACTCCCATGCTACAGAACTCCCGTAAAGTGTTTCCTACACTCAGGATGCAGAACTCCTGTAAACTGCCTCTCCCTACTTCCAATGTACAGAAATCCTGTAAGCTGCTTCTCTTTTACTCAGACTACTGAAAACACGCATAGTGCGTAAGACTACTCCCATGCTACAGAACTCCCGTAAAGTGTTTCCTACACTCAGGATGCAGAACTCCTGTAAACTGCCTCTCACTACTTATATTGTACAGAAATCCTGTAAGCTGCTTCTCTTTTACTCAGACTACTGAAAACCCGCATAGTGCGTAAGACTACTCCCATGCTACAGAACTCCCGTAAAGTGTTTCCTACACTCAGGATGCAGAACTCCTGTAAACTGCCTCTCACTACTTCCAATGTACAGAAATCCTGTAAGCTGCTTCTCTTTTACTCACACTACTGAAAACCCGCATAGTGCGTAAGACTACTCCCATGCTACAGAACTCCCGTAAAGTGTTTCCTACACTCAGGATGCAGAACTCCTGTAAACTGCCTCTCACTTCTTCCATTGTACAGAAATCCTGTAAGATGCTTCTCTTTCACTCAGACTACTGAAAACCCGCATAGTGCGTAAGACTACTCCCATGCTACAGAACTCCCGTAAAGTGTTTCCTACACTCAGGATGCAGGACTCCTGTAAACTGCCTCTCCCTACTTCCAATGTACAGAAATCCTGTAAGCTGCTTCTCTTTTACTCACACTACTGAAAACCCGCATAGTGCGTAAGACTACTCCCATGCTACAGAACTCCCGTAAAGTGTTTCCTACACTCAGGATGCAGAACTCCTGTAAACTGCCTCTCCCTACTTCCAATGTACAGAAATCCTATAAGCTGCTTCTCTTTTACTCAGACTACTGAAAACCCGCATAGTGCGTAAGACTACTCCCATGCCACACAACTCCCGTAAAGTGTTTCCTACACTCAGGATGCAGAACTCCTGTAAACTGCCTCTCACTACTTCCATTGTACAGAAATCCTGTAAGCTGCTTCTCTTTCACTCAGACTACTGAAAACCCGCATAGTGCGTAAGACTACTCCCATGCTACAGAACTCCCGTAAAGTGTTTCCTACACTCAGGATGCAGAACTCCTGTAAACTGCCTCTCACTACTTATATTGTACAGAAATCCTGTAAGCTGCTTCTCTTTTACTCAGACTACTGAAAACCCGCATAGTGCGTAAGACTACTCCCATGCTACACAACTCCCGTAAAGTGTTTCCTACACTCAGGATGCAGAACTCCTGTAAACTGCCTCTCACTACTTCCAATGTACAGAAATCCTGTAAGCTGCTTCTCTTTTACTCAGACTACTGAAAACCCGCATAGTGCGTAAGACTACTCCCATGCTACAGAACTCCCGTAAAGTGTTTCCTACACTCAGGATGCAGAACTCCTGTAAACTGCCTCTCACTACTTATATTGTACAGAAATCCTGTAAGCTGCTTCTCTTTTACTCACACTACTGAAAACCCGCATGGTGCGTAAGACTACTCCCATGCTACAGAACTCCCGTAAAGTGTTTCCTACACTCAGGATGCAGAACTCCTGTAAACTGCCTCTCACTACTTCCATTGTACAGAAATCCTGTAAGCTGCTTCCCTTTCACTCAGACTACTGAAAACCCGCATAGTGCGTAAGACTACTCCCATGCTACAGAACTCCCGTAAAGTGTTTCCTACACTCAGGATGCAGAACTCCTGTAAACTGCCTCTCCGTACTTCCAATGTACAGAAACCCTGTAAGCTGCTTCTCTTTTACTCACACTACTGAAAAACCGCATAGTGCGTAAGACTACTCCCATGCTACACAACTCCCGTAAAGTGTTTCCTACACTCAGGATGCAGAACTCCTGTAAACTGCCTCTCACTACTTCCAATGTACAGAAATCCTGTAAGCTGCTTCTCTTTTACTCAGACTACTGAAAACCCGCATGGTGCGTAAGACTACTCCCATGCTACAGAACTCCCGTATAGTGTTTCCTACACTCAGGATGCAGAACTCCTGTAAACTGCCTCTCACTACTTATATTGTACAGAAATCCTGTAAGCTGCTTCTCTTTTACTCAGACTACTGAAAACCCGCATAGTGCGTAAGACTACTCCCATGCTACAGAACTCCCGTAAAGTGTTTCCTACACTCAGGATGCAGAACTCCTGTAAACTGCCTCTCACTACTTCCATTGTACAGAAATCCTGTAAGCTGCTTCTCTTTCACTCAGACTACTGAAAACCCGCATAGTGCGTAAGACTACTCCCATGCTACAGAACTCCCGTAAAGTGTTTCCTACACTCAGGATGCAGAACTCCTGTAAACTGCCTCTCACTACTTATATTGTACAGAAATCCTGTAAGCTGCTTCTCTTTTACACAGACTACTGAAAACCCGCATGGTGCGTAAGACTACTCCCATGCTACAGAACTCCCGTAAAGTGTTTCCTACACTCAGGATGCAGAACTCCTGTAAACTGCCTCTCACTACTTCCATTGTACAGAAATCCTGTAAGCTGCTTCTATTTCACTCAGACTACTGAAAACCCGCAGAGTGCGTAAGACTACTCCCATGCTACAGAACTCCCGTAAAGTGTTTCCTACACTCAGGATGCAGAACTCCTGTAAACTGCCTCTCCGTACTTCCAATGTACAGAAACCCTGTAAGCTGTTTCTCTTTTACTCACACTACTGAAAACCCGCATTGTGCGTAAGACTACTCCCATGCTACAGAACTCCCGTAAAGTGTTTCCTACACTCAGGATGCAGAACTCCTGTAAACTGCCTCTCCCTACTTCCAATGTACAGAAATCCTGTAAGCTGCTTCTCTTTTACTCAGACTACTGAAAACACGCATAGTGCGTAAGACTACTCCCATGCTACAGAACTCCCGTAAAGTGTTTCCTACACTCAGGATGCAGAACTCCTGTAAACTGCCTCTCACTACTTCCAATGTACAGAAATCCTGTAAGCTACTTCTCTTTCACTCAGACTACTGAAAACCCGCATAGTGCGTAAGACTACTCCCATGCTACAGAACTCCCGTAAAGTGTTTCCTACACTCAGGATGCAGAACTCCTGTAAACTGCCTCTCACTACTTCCATTGTACAGAAATCCTGTAAGCTGCTTCTCTTTCACTCAGACTACTGAAAACCCGCATAGTGCGTAAGACTACTCCCATGCTACAGAACTCCCGTAAAGTGTTTCCTACACTCAGGATGCAGAACTCCTGTAAAGTGCCTCTCACTACTTCCAATGTACAGAAATCCTGTAAGCTGCTTCTCTTTTACTCACACTACTGAAAACCCGCATAGTGCGTAAGACTACTCCCATGCTACAGAACTCCCGTAAAGTGTTTCCTACACTCAGGATGCAGAACTCCTGTAAACTGCCTCTCACTACTTCCATTGTACAGAAATCCTGTAAGCTGCTTCTCTTTCACTCAGACTGCTGAAAACCCGCATAGTGCGTAAGACTACTCCCATGCTACAGAACTCCAGTAAAGTGTTTCCTACACTCAGGATGCAGAACTCCTGTAAACTGCCTCTCCGTACTTCCAATGTACAGAAACCCTGTAAGCTGTTTCTATTTTACTCACACTACTGAAAACCCGCATTGTGCGTAAGACTACTCCCATGCTACAGAACTCCCGTAAAGTGTTTCCTACACTCAGGATGCAGAACTCCTGTAAAGTGGTTCTCTGTACTTCCAATGTACTGAAACCCTCTAAGCTGCTTCTCTTTTACTCACACTACTGAAAACCCGCATAGTGCGTAAGACTACTCCCATGCTACACAACTCCCGTAAAGTGTTTCCTACACTCAGGATGCAGAACTCCTGTAAACTGCCTCTCACTACTTCCAATGTACAGAAATCCTGTAAGCTGCTTCTCTTTTACTCAGACTACTGAAAACCCGCATAGTGCGTAAGACTACTCCCATGCTACAGAACTCCCGTAAAGTGTTTCCTACACTCAGGATGCAGAACTCCTGTAAACTGCCTCTCACTACTTATATTGTACAGAAATCCTGTAAGCTGCTTCTCTTTTACTCAGACTACTGAAAACACGCATAGTGCGTAAGACTACTCCCATGCTACAGAACTCCCGTAAAGTGTTTCCTACACTCAGGATGCAGAACTCCTGTAAACTGCTTCTCCGTACTTCCAATGTACAGAAACCCTGTAAGCTGCTTCTCTTTTACTCACACTACTGAAAACCCACATTGTGCGTAAGACTACTCCGATGCTACAGAACTCCCGTAAAGTGTTTCCTACACTCAGGATGCAGAACTCCTGTAAACTGCCTCTCACTACTTATATTGTACAGAAACACTGTAAGCTGCTTCTCTTTTACTCACACTACTGAAAACCCGCATTGTGCGTAAGACTACTCCCATGCTACAGAACTCCCGTAAAGTGTTTCCTACACTCAGGATGCAGAACTCCTGTAAACTGCCTCTCACTACTTCCAATGTACAGAAATCCTGTAAGCTGCTTCTCTTTTACTCAGACTACTGAAAACCCGCATGGTGCGTACGACTACTCCCATGCTACAGAACTCCCGTAAAGTGTTTCCTGCACTCAGGATGCAGAACTCCTGTAAACTGCCTCTCACTACTTATATTGTACAGAAATCCTGTAAGCTGCTTCTCTTTTACTCACACTACTGAAAACACGCATAGTGCGTAAGACTACTCCCATGCTACAGAACTCCCGTAAAGTGTTTCCTACACTCAGCATGCAGAACTCCTGTAAACTGCCTCTCACTACTTATATTGTACAGAAATCCTGTAAGCTGCTTCTCTTTTACTCAGACTACTGAAAACCCGCATAGTGCGTAAGACTACTCCCATGCTACAGAACTCCCGTAAAGTGTTTCCTACACTCAGGATGCAGAACTCCTGTAAACTGCCTCTCACTACTTCCAATGTACAGAAATCCTGTAAGCTGCTTCTCTTTTACTCACACTACTGAAAACCCGCATAGTGCGTATGACTACTCCCATGCTACAGAACTCCCGTAAAGTGTTTCCTACACTCAGGATGCAGAACTCCTGTAAACTGCCTCTCCCTACTTCCAATGTACAGAAATCCTGTAAGCTGCTTCTGTTTTACTCACACTACTGAAAACCCACATTGTGCGTAAGACTACTCCCATGCTACAGAACTCCCGTAAAGTGTTTCCTACACTCAGGATGCAGAACTCCTGTAAACTGCCTCTCACTACTTCCAATGTACAGAAATCCTGTAAGCTGCTTCTCTTTTACTCAGACTACTGTAAACCCGCATAGTGTGTAAGACTACTCCCATGCTACAGAACTCCCGTAAAGTGTTTCCTACACTCAGGATGCAGAACTCCTGTAAACTGCCTCTTCGTACTTCGAATGTACAGAAACCCTGTAAGCTGCTTCTCTTTTACTCACACTACTGAAAACCCGCATTGTGCGTATGACTACTCCCATGCTACAGAACTCCCGTAAAGTGTTTCCTACACTCAGGATGCAGAACTCCTGTAAAGTGGTTCTCTGTACTTCCAATGTACAGAAACCCTCTAAGCTGCTTCTCTTTTACTCACACTACAGAAAACCCGCTTTGTGCGTAAGACTACTCCCATGCTACAGAACTCCCGTAAAGTGTTTCCTACACTCAGGATGCAGAACTCCTGTAAACTGCATCTCACTACTTCCAATGTACAGAAATCCTGTAAGCTGCTTCTCTTTTACTCAGACTACTGAAAACCCGCATAGTGCGTAAGACTACTCCCATGCTACAGAACTCCCGTAAAGTGTTTCCTACACTCAGGATGCAGAACTCCTGTAAACTGCCTCTCACTACTTCCAATGTACAGAAATCCTGTAAGCTGCTTCTCTTTTACTCAGACTACTGAAAACCCGCATAGTGCGTAAGACTACTCCCATGCTACACAACTCCCGTAAAGTGTTTCCTGCACTCAGGATGCAGAACTCCTGTAAACTGCCTCTCACTACTTCCATTGTACAGAAATCCTGTAAGCTGCTTCTCTTTCACTCAGACTACTGAAAACCCGCATAGTGCGTAAGACTACTCCCATGCTACAGAACTCCCGTAAAGTGTTTCCTACACTCAGGATGCAGAACTCCTGTAAACTGCCTCTCACTACTTATATTGTACAGAAATCCTGTAAGCTGCTTCTCTTTTACTCAGACTACTGAAAACCCGCATAGTGCGTAAGACTACTCCCATGCTACACAACTCCCGTAAAGTGTTTCCTACACTCAGGATGCAGAACTCCTGTAAACTGCCTCTCACTACTTCCAATGTACAGAAATCCTGTAAGCTGCTTCTCTTTTACTCAGACTACTGAAAACCCGCATAGTGCGTAAGACTACTCCCATGCTACAGAACTCCCGTAAAGTGTTTCCTACACTCAGGATGCAGAACTCCTGTAAACTGCCTCTCACTACTTATATTGTACAGAAATCCTGTAAGCTGCTTCTCTTTTACTCACACTACTGAAAACCCGCATGGTGCGTAAGACTACTCCCATGCTAGAGAACTCCCGTAAAGTGTTTCCTACACTCAGGATGCAGAACTCCTGTAAACTGCCTCTCACTACTTCCATTGTACAGAAATCCTGTAAGCTGCTTCTCTTTCACTCAGACTACTGAAAACCCGCATAGTGCGTAAGACTACTCCCATGCTACAGAACTCCCGTAAAGTGTTTCCTACACTCAGGATGCAGAACTCCTGTAAACTGCCTCTCACTACTTCCAATGTACAGAAACCCTGTAAGCTGCTTCTCTTTTACTCACACTACTGAAAAACCGCATACTGCGTAAGACTACTCCCATGCTACAGAACTCCCGTAAAGTGTTTCCTACACTCAGGATGCAGAACTCCTGTAAACTGCCTCTCACTACTTCCATTGTACAGAAATCCTGTAAGCTGCTTCTCTTTCACTCAGACTACTGAAAACCCGCATAGTGCGTAAGACTACTCCCATGCTACAGAACTCCCGTAAAGTGTTTCCTACACTCAGGATGCAGAACTCCTGTAAACTGCCTCTCACTATTTATATTGTACAGAAATCCTGTAAGCGGCTTCTCTTTTACTCAGACTACTGAAAACCCGCATAGTGCGTAAGACTACTCCCAGGCTACACAACTCCCGTAAAGTGTTTCCTACACTCAGGATGCAGAACTCCTATAAACTGCCTCTCACTACTTCCAATGTACAGAATTCCTGTAAGCTGCTTCTCTTTTACTCAGACTACTGTAAACCCGCATAGTGTGTAAGACTACTCCCATGCTACAGAACTCCCGTAAAGTGTTTCCTACACTCAGGATGCAGAACTCCTGTAAACTGCCTCTTCGTACTTCGAATGTACAGAAACCCTGTAAGCTGCTTCTCTTTTACTCACACTACTGAAAACCCGCATTGTGCGTATGACTACTCCCATGCTACAGAACTCCCGTAAAGTGTTTGCTACACTCAGGATGCAGAACTCCTGTAAAGTGGTTCTCTGTACTTCCAATGTACAGAAACCCTCTAAGCTGCTTCTCTTTTACTCACACTACTGAAAACCCGCTTTGTGCGTAAGACTACTCCCATGCTACAGAACTCCCGTAAAGTGTTTCCTACACTCAGGATGCAGAACTCCTGTAAACTGCCTCTCACTACTTCCATTGTACAGAAATCCTGTAAGCTGCTTCTCTTTCACTCAGACTACTGAAAACCCGCATAGTGTGTAAGACTACTCCCATGCTACAGAACTCCCGTAAAGTGTTTCCTACACTCAGGATGCAGAACTCCTGTAAACTGCATCTCACTACTTCCAATGTACAGAAATCCTGTAAGCTGCTTCTCTTTTACTCAGACTACTGAAAACCCGCATAGTGCGTAAGACTACTCCCATGCTACAGAACTCCCGTAAAGTGTTTCCTACACTCAGGATGCAGAACTCCTGTAAACTGCCTCTCACTACTTCCAATGTACAGAAACCCTGTAAGCTGTTTCTCTTTTACTCAGACTACTGAAAACCCGCATAGTGCGTAAGACTACTCCCATGCTACACAACTCCCGTAAAGTGTTTCCTACACTCAGGATGCAGAACTCCTGTAAACTGCCTCTCACTACTTCCATTGTACAGAAATCCTGTAAGCTGCTTCTCTTTCACTCAGACTACTGAAAACCCGCATAGTGCGTAAGACTACTCCCATGCTACAGAACTCCCGTAAAGTGTTTCCTACACTCAGGATGCAGAACTCCTGTAAACTGCCTCTCACTACTTATATTGTACAGAAATCCTGTAAGCTGCTTCTCTTTTACTCAGACTACTGAAAACCCGCATAGTGCGTAAGACTATTCCCATGCTACACAACTCCCGTAAAGTGTTTCCTACACTCAGGATGCAGAACTCCTGTAAACTGCCTCTCACTACTTCCAATGTACAGAAATCCTGTAAGCTGCTTCTCTTTTACTCAGACTACTGAAAACCCGCATAGTGCGTAAGACTACTCCCATGCTACAGAACTCCCGTAAAGTGTTTCCTACACTCAGGATGCAGAACTCCTGTAAACTGCCTCTCACTACTTATATTGTACAGAAATCCTGTAAGCTGCTTCTCTTTTACTCACACTACTGAAAACCCGCATGGTGCGTAAGACTACTCCCATGCTACAGAACTCCCGTAAAGTGTTTCCTACACTCAGGATGCAGAACTCCTGTAAACTGCCTCTCACTACTTCCATTGTACAGAAATCCTGTAAGCTGCTTCTCTTTCACTCAGACTACTGAAAACCCGCATAGTGCGTAAGACTACTCCCTTGCTACAGAACTCCCGTAAAGTGTTTCCTACACTCAGGATGCAGAACTCCTGTAAACTGCCTCTCCGTACTTCCAATGTACAGAAACCCTGTAAGCTGCTTCTCTTTTACTCACACTACTGAAAAACCGCATACTGCGTAAGACTACTCCCATGCTACAGAACTCCCGTAAAGTGTTTCCTACACTCAGGATGCAGAACTCCTGTAAACTGCCTCTCACTACTTCCATTGTACAGAAATCCTGTAAGCTGCTTCTCTTTCACTCAGACTACTGAAAACCCGCATAGTGCGTAAGACTACTCCCATGCTACAGAACTCCCGTAAAGTGTTTCCTACACTCAGGATGCAGAACTCCTGTAAACTGCCTCTCACTACTTATATTGTACAGAAATCCTGTAAGCTGCTTCTCTTTTACTCAGACTACTGAAAACCCGCATAGTGCGTAAGACTACTCCCATGCTACACAACTCCCGTAAAGTGTTTCCTACACTCAGGATGCAGAACTCCTATAAACTGCCTCTCACTACTTCCAATGTACAGAAATCCTGTAAGCTGCTTCTCTTTTACTCAGACTACTGAAAACCCGCATAGTGCGTAAGACTACTCCCATGCTACAGAACTCCCGTAAAGTGTTTCCTACACTCAGGATGCAGAACTCCTGTAAACTGCCTCTCACTACTTATATTGTACAGAAATCCTGTAAGCTGCTTCTCTTTTACACAGACTACTGAAAACCCGCATGGTGCGTAAGACTACTCCCATGCTACAGAACTCCCGTAAAGTGTTTCCTACACTCAGGATGCAGAACTCCTGTAAACTGCCTCTCACTACTTCCATTGTACAGAAATCCTGTAAGCTGCTTCTATTTCACTCAGACTACTGAAAACCCGCATAGTGCGTAAGACTACTCCCATGCTACAGAACTCCTGTAAAGTGTTTCCTACACTCAGGATGCAGAACTCCTGTAAACTGCCTCTCCGTACTTCCAATGTACAGAAACCCTGTAAGCTGTTTCTCTTTTACTCACACTACTGAAAACCCGCATTGTGCGTAAGACTACTCCCATGCTAGAGAACTCCCGTAAAGTGTTTCCTACACTCAGGATGCAGAACTCCTGTAAACTGCCTCTCCCTACTTCCAATGTACAGAAATCCTGTAAGCTGCTTCTCTTTTACTCAGACTACTGAAAACCCGCATAGTGCGTAAGACTACTCCCATGCTACAGAACTCCCGTAAAGTGTTTCCTACACTCAGGATGCAGAACTCCTGTAAACTGCCTCTCACTACTTCCAATGTACAGAAATCCTGTAAGCTACTTCTCTTTCACTCAGACTACTGAAAACCCGCATGGTGCGTAAGACTACTCCCATGCTACAGAACTCCCGTAAAGTGTTTCCTACACTCAGGATGCAGAACTCCTGTAAACTGCCTCTCACTACTTCCATTGTACAGAAATCCTGTAAGCTGCTTCTCTTTCACTCAGACTACTGAAAACCCGCATAGTGCGTAAGACTACTCCCATGCTACAGAACTCCGGTAAAGTGTTTCCTACACTCAGGATGCAGAACTCCTGTAAAGTGCCTCTCACTACTTCCAATGTACAGAAATCCTGTAAGCTGCTTCTCTTTTACTCACACTACTGAAAACCCGCATAGTGCGTAAGACTACTCCCATGCTACAGAACTCCCGTAAAGTGTTTCCTACACTCAGGATGCAGAACTCCTGTAAACTGCCTCTCACTACTTCCATTGTACAGAAATCCTGTAAGCTGCTTCTCTTTCACTCAGACTACTGAAAACCCGCATAGTGCGTAAGACTACTCCCATGCTACAGAACTCCCATAAAGTGTTTCCTACACTCAGGATGCAGAACTCCTGTATACTGCCTCTCACTACTTATATTGTACAGAAATCCTGTAAGCTGCTTCTCTTTTACTCAGACTACTGAAAACCCGCATAGTGCGTAAGACTACTCCCATGCTACACAACTCCCGTAAAGTGTTTCCTACACTCAGGATGCAGAACTCCTGTAAACTGCCTCTCACTACTTCCAATGTACAGAAATCCTGTAAGCTGCTTCTCTTTTACTCAGACTACTGAAAACCCGCATAGTGCGTAAGACTACTCCCATGCTACAGAACTCCCGTAAAGTGTTTCCTACACTCAGGATGCAGAACTCCTGTAAACTGCCTCTCACTACTTATATTGTACAGAAATCCTGTAAGCTGCTTCTCTTTTACTCACACTACTGAAAACCCGCATGGTGCGTAAGACTACTCCCATGCTACAGAACTCCCGTAAAGTGTTTCCTACACTCAGGATGCAGAACTCCTGTAAACTGCCTCTCACTACTTCCATTGTACAGAAATCCTGTAAGCTGCTTCTCTTTCACTCAGACTACTGAAAACCCGCATAGTGCGTAAGACTACTCCCTTGCTACAAAACTCCCGTAAAGTGTTTCCTACACTCAGGATGCAGAACTCCTGTAAACTGCCTCTCCGTACTTCCAATGTACAGAAACCCTGTAAGCTGCTTCTCTTTTACTCACACTACTGAAAAACCGCATACTGCGTAAGACTACTCCCATGCTACAGAACTCCCGTAAAGTGTTTCCTACACTCAGAATGCAGAACTCCTGTAAACTGCCTCTCACTACTTCCATTGTACAGAAATCCTGTAAGCTGCTTCTCTTTCACTCAGACTACTGAAAACCCGCATAGTGCGTAAGACTACTCCCATGCTACAGAACTCCCGTAAAGTGTTTCCTACACTCAGGATGCAGAACTCCTGTAAACTGCCTCTCACTACTTATATTGTACAGAAATCCTGTAAGCTGCTTCTCTTTTACTCAGACTACTGAAAACCCGCATAGTGCGTAAGACTACTCCCATGCTACACAACTCCCGTAAAGTGTTTCCTACACTCAGGATGCAGAACTCCTATAAACTGCCTCTCACTACTTCCAATGTACAGAAATCCTGTAAGCTGCTTCTCTTTTACTCAGACTACTGAAAACCCGCATAGTGCGTAAGACTACTCCCATGCTACAGAACTCCCGTAAAGTGTTTCCTACACTCAGGATGCAGAACTCCTATAAACTGCCTCTCACTACTTATATTGTACAGAAATCCTGTAAGCTGCTTCTCTTTTACACAGACTACTGAAAACCCGCATGGTGCGTAAGACTACTCCCATGCTACAGAACTCCCGTAAAGTGGTTCCTACACTCAGGATGCAGAACTCCTGTAAACTGCCTCTCACTACTTCCATTGTACAGAAATCCTGTAAGCTGCTTCTATTTCACTCAGACTACTGAAAACCCGCATAGTGCGTAAGACTACTCCCATGCTACAGAACTCCTGTAAAGTGTTTCCTACACTCAGGATGCAGAACTCCTGTAAACTGCCTCTCCGTACTTCCAATGTACAGAAACCCTGTAAGCTGTTTCTCTTTTACTCACACTACTGAAAACCCGCATTGTGCGTAAGACTACTCCCATGCTAGAGAACTCCTGTAAAGTGTTTCCTACACTCAGGATGCAGAACTCCTGTAAACTGCCTCTCCCTACTTCCAATGTACAGAAATCCTGTAAGCTGCTTCTCTTTTACTCAGACTACTGAAAACCCGCATAGTGCGTAAGACTACTCCCATGCTACAGAACTCCCGTAAAGTGTTTCCTACACTCAGGATGCAGAACTCCTGTAAACTGCCTCTCACTACTTATATTGTACAGAAATCCTGTAAGCTGCTTCTCTTTTACTCAGACTACTGAAAACCCGCATAGTGCGTAAGACTATTCCCATGCTACACAACTCCCGTAAAGTGTTTCCTACACTCAGGATGCAGAACTCCTGTAAACTGCCTCTCACTACTTCCAATGTACAGAAATCCTGTAAGCTGCTTCTCTTTTACTCAGACTACTGAAAACCCGCATAGTGCGTAAGACTACTCCCATGCTACAGAACTCCCGTAAAGTGTTTCCTACACTCAGGATGCAGAACTCCTGTAAACTGCCTCTCACTACTTATATTGTACAGAAATCCTGTAAGCTGCTTCTCTTTTACTCACACTACTGAAAACCCGCATGGTGCGTAAGACTACTCCCATGCTACAGAACTCCCGTAAAGTGTTTCCTACACTCAGGATGCAGAACTCCTGTAAACTGCCTCTCACTACTTCCATTGTACAGAAATCCTGTAAGCTGCTTCTCTTTCACTCAGACTACTGAAAACCCGCATAGTGCGTAAGACTACTCCCTTGCTACAGAACTCCCGTAAAGTGTTTCCTACACTCAGGATGCAGAACTCCTGTAAACTGCCTCTCCGTACTTCCAATGTACAGAAACCCTGTAAGCTGCTTCTCTTTTACTCACACTACTGAAAAACCGCATACTGCGTAAGACTACTCCCATGCTACAGAACTCCCGTAAAGTGTTTCCTACACTCAGGATGCAGAACTCCTGTAAACTGCCTCTCACTACTTCCATTGTACAGAAATCCTGTAAGCTGCTTCTCTTTCACTCAGACTACTGAAAACCCGCATAGTGCGTAAGACTACTCCCATGCTACAGAACTCCCGTAAAGTGTTTCCTACACTCAGGATGCAGAACTCCTGTAAACTGCCTCTCACTACTTATATTGTACAGAAATCCTGTAAGCTGCTTCTCTTTTACTCAGACTACTGAAAACCCGCATAGTGCGTAAGACTACTCCCATGCTACACAACTCCCGTAAAGTGTTTCCTACACTCAGGATGCAGAACTCCTATAAACTGCCTCTCACTACTTCCAATGTACAGAAATCCTGTAAGCTGCTTCTCTTTTACTCAGACTACTGAAAACCCGCATAGTGCGTAAGACTACTCCCATGCTACAGAACTCCCGTAAAGTGTTTCCTACACTCAGGATGCAGAACTCCTGTAAACTGCCTCTCACTACTTATATTGTACAGAAATCCTGTAAGCTGCTTCTCTTTTACACAGACTACTGAAAACCCGCATGGTGCGTAAGACTACTCCCATGCTACAGAACTCCCGTAAAGTGTTTCCTACACTCAGGATGCAGAACTCCTGTAAACTGCCTCTCACTACTTCCATTGTACAGAAATCCTGTAAGCTGCTTCTATTTCACTCAGACTACTGAAAACCCGCATAGTGCGTAAGACTACTCCCATGCTACAGAACTCCTGTAAAGTGTTTCCTACACTCAGGATGCAGAACTCCTGTAAACTGCCTCTCCGTACTTCCAATGTACAGAAACCCTGTAAGCTGTTTCTCTTTTACTCACACTACTGAAAACCCGCATTGTGCGTAAGACTACTCCCATGCTAGAGAACTCCCGTAAAGTGTTTCCTACACTCAGGATGCAGAACTCCTGTAAACTGCCTCTCCCTACTTCCAATGTACAGAAATCCTGTAAGCTGCTTCTCTTTTACTCAGACTACTGAAAACCCGCATAGTGCGTAAGACTACTCCCATGCTACAGAACTCCCGTAAAGTGTTTCCTACACTCAGGATGCAGAACTCCTGTAAACTGCCTCTCACTACTTCCAATGTACAGAAATCCTGTAAGCTACTTCTCTTTCACTCAGACTACTGAAAACCCGCATAGTGCGTAAGACTACTCCCATGCTACAGAACTCCCGTAAAGTGTTTCCTACACTCAGGATGCAGAACTCCTGTAAACTGCCTCTCACTACTTCCATTGTACAGAAATCCTGTAAGCTGCTTCTCTTTCACTCAGACTACTGAAAACCCGCATAGTGCGTAAGACTACTCCCATGCTACAGAACTCCCGTAAAGTGTTTCCTACACTCAGGATGCAGAACTCCTGTAAAGTGCCTCTCACTACTTCCAATGTACAGAAATCCTGTAAGCTGCTTCTCTTTTACTCACACTACTGAAAACCCGCATAGTGCGTAAGACTACTCCCATGCTACAGAACTCCCGTAAAGTGTTTCCTACACTCAGGATGCAGAACTCCTGTAAACTGCCTCTCACTACTACCATTGTACAGAAATCCTGTAAGCTGCTTCTCTTTCACTCAGACTGCTGAAAACCCGCATAGTGCGTAAGACTACTCCCATGCTACAGAACTCCAGTAAAGTGTTTCCTACACTCAGGATGCAGAACTCCTGTAAACTGCCTCTCCGTACTTCCAATGTAGAGAAACCCTGTAAGCTGTTGCTATTTTACTCACACTACTGAAAACCCGCATTGTGCGTAAGACTACTCCCATGCTACAGAACTCCCGTAAAGTGTTTCCTACACTCAGGATGCAGAACTCCTGTAAACTGCCTCTCACTACTTATATTGTACAGAAATCCTGTAAGCTGCTTCTCTTTTACTCAGACTACTGAAAACCCGCATAGTGCGTAAGACTACTCCCATGCTACAGAACTCCCGTAAAGTGTTTCCTACACTCAGGATGCAGAACTCCTGTAAACTGCCTCTCACTACTTCCAATGTACAGAAATCCTGTAAGCTGCTTCTCTTTTACTCAGACTACTGAAAACCCGCATAGTGCGTAAGACTACTCCCATGCTACACAACTCCCGTAAAGTGTTTCCTACACTCAGGATGCAGAACTCCTGTAAACTGCCTCTCACTACTTCCATTGTACAGAAATCCTGTAAGCTGCTTCTCTTTCACTCAGACTACTGAAAACCCGCATAGTGCGTAAGACTACTCCCATGCTACAGAACTCCCGTAAAGTGTTTCCTACACTCAGGATGCAGAACTCCTGTATACTGCCTCTCACTACTTATATTGTACAGAAATCCTGTAAGCTGCTTCTCTTTTACTCAGACTACTGAAAACCCGCATAGTGCGTAAGACTACTCCCATGCTACACAACTCCCGTAAAGTGTTTCCTACACTCAGGATGCAGAACTCCTGTAAACTGCCTCTCACTACTTCCAATGTACAGAAATCCTGTAAGCTGCTTCTCTTTTACTCAGACTACTGAAAACCCGCATAGTGCGTAAGACTACTCCCATGCTACAGAACTCCCGTAAAGTGTTTCCTACACTCAGGATGCATAACTCCTGTAAACTGCCTCTCACTACTTATATTGTACAGAAATCCTGTAAGCTGCTTCTCTTTTACTCACACTACTGAAAACCCGCATGGTGCGTAAGACTACTCCCATGCTACAGAACTCCCGTAAAGTGTTTCCTACACTCAGGATGCAGAACTCCTGTAAACTGCCTCTCACTACTTCCATTGTACAGAAATCCTGTAAGCTGCTTCTCTTTCACTCAGACTACTGAAAACCCGCATAGTGCGTAAGACTACTCCCTTGCTACAAAACTCCCGTAAAGTGTTTCCTACACTCAGGATGCAGAACTCCTGTAAACTGCCTCTCCGTACTTCCAATGTACAGAAACCCTGTAAGCTGCTTCTCTTTTACTCACACTACTGAAAAACCGCATACTGCGTAAGACTACTCCCATGCTACAGAACTCCCGTAAAGTGTTTCCTACACTCAGAATGCAGAACTCCTGTAAACTGCCTCTCACTACTTCCATTGTACAGAAATCCTGTAAGCTGCTTCTCTTTCACTCAGACTACTGAAAACCCGCATAGTGCGTAAGACTACTCCCATGCTACAGAACTCCCGTAAAGTGTTTCCTACACTCAGGATGCAGAACTCCTGTAAACTGCCTCTCACTACTTATATTGTACAGAAATCCTGTAAGCTGCTTCTCTTTTACTCAGACTACTGAAAACCCGCATAGTGCGTAAGACTACTCCCATGCTACACAACTCCCGTAAAGTGTTTCCTACACTCAGGATGCAGAACTCCTATAAACTGCCTCTCACTACTTCCAATGTACAGAAATCCTGTAAGCTGCTTCTCTTTTACTCAGACTACTGAAAACCCGCATAGTGCGTAAGACTACTCCCATGCTACAGAACTCCCGTAAAGTGTTTCCTACACTCAGGATGCAGAACTCCTATAAACTGCCTCTCAATACTTATATTGTACAGAAATCCTGTAAGCTGCTTCTCTTTTACACAGACTACTGAAAACCCGCATGGTGCGTAAGACTACTCCCATGCTACAGAACTCCCGTAAAGTGGTTCCTACACTCAGGATGCAGAACTCCTGTAAACTGCCTCTCACTACTTCCATTGTACAGAAATCCTGTAAGCTGCTTCTATTTCACTCAGACTACTGAAAACCCGCATAGTGCGTAAGACTACTCCCATGCTACAGAACTCCTGTAAAGTGTTTCCTACACTCAGGATGCAGAACTCCTGTAAACTGCCTCTCCGTACTTCCAATGTACAGAAACCCTGTAAGCTGTTTCTCTTTTACTCACACTACTGAAAACCCGCATTGTGCGTAAGACTACTCCCATGCTAGAGAACTCCTGTAAAGTGTTTCCTACACTCAGGATGCAGAACTCCTGTAAACTGCCTCTCCCTACTTCCAATGTACAGAAATCCTGTAAGCTGCTTCTCTTTTACTCAGACTACTGAAAACCCGCATAGTGCGTAAGACTACTCCCATGCTACAGAACTCCCGTAAAGTGTTTCCTACACTCAGGATGCAGAACTCCTGTAAACTGCCTCTCACTACTTCCAATGTACAGAAATCCTGTAAGCTACTTCTCTTTCACTCAGACTACTGAAAACCCGCATAGTGCGTAAGACTACTCCCATGCTACAGAACTCCCGTAAAGTGTTTCCTACACTCAGGATGCAGAACTCCTGTAAACTGCCTCTCACTACTTCCATTGTACAGAAATCCTGTAAGCTGCTTCTCTTTCACTCAGACTACTGAAAACCCGCATAGTGCGTAAGACTACTCCCATGCTACAGAACTCCCGTAAAGTGTTTCCTACACTCAGGATGCAGAACTCCTGTAAAGTGCCTCTCACTACTTCCAATGTACAGAAATCCTGTAAGCTGCTTCTCTTTTACTCACACTACTGAAAACCCGCATAGTGCGTAAGACTACTCCCATGCTACAGAACTCCCGTAAAGTGTTTCCTACACTCAGGATGCAGAACTCCTGTAAACTGCCTCTCACTACTACCATTGTACAGAAATCCTGTAAGCTGCTTCTCTTTCACTCAGACTGCTGAAAACCCGCATAGTGCGTAAGACTACTCCCATGCTACAGAACTCCAGTAAAGTGTTTCCTACACTCAGGATGCAGAACTCCTGTAAACTGCCTCTCCGTACTTCCAATGTAGAGAAACCCTGTAAGCTGTTTCTATTTTACTCACACTACTGAAAACCCGCATTGTGCGTAAGACTACTCCCATGCTACAGAACTCCCGTAAAGTGTTTCCTACACTCAGGATGCAGAACTCCTGTAAACTGCCTCTCACTACTTATATTGTACAGAAATCCTGTAAGCTGCTTCTCTTTTACTCAGACTACTGAAAACCCGCATAGTGCGTAAGACTACTCCCATGCTACAGAACTCCCGTAAAGTGTTTCCTACACTCAGGATGCAGAACTCCTGTAAACTGCCTCTCACTACTTCCAATGTACAGAAATCCTGTAAGCTGCTTCTCTTTTACTCAGACTACTGAAAACCCGCATAGTGCGTAAGACTACTCCCATGCTACAGAACTCCCGTAAAGTGTTTCCTACACTCAGGATGCAGAACTCCTGTAAACTGCCTCTCACTACTTATATTGTACAGAAATCCTGTAAGCTGCTTCTCTTTTACTCAGACTACTGAAAACCCGCATAGTGTGTAAGACTACTCCCATGCTACAGAACTCCCGTAAAGTGTTTCCTACACTCAGGAAGCAGAACTCCTGTAAACTGCTTCTCCGTACTTCCAATGTACAGAAACCCTGTAAGCTGCTTCTCTTTTACTCACACTACTGAAAACCCACATTGTGCGTAAGACTACTCCCATGCTACAGAACTCCCGTAAAGTGTTTCCTACACTCAGGATGCAGAACTCCTGTAAACTGCCTCTCACTACTTATATTGTACAGAAACCCTGTAAGCTGCTTCTCTTTTACTCACACTACTGAAAACCCGCATTGTGCGTAAGACTACTCCCATGCTACAGAACTCCCGTAAAGTGTTTCCTACACTCAGGATGCAGAACTCCTGTAAACTGCCTCTCACTACTTCCAATGTACAGAAATCCTGTAAGCTGCTTCTCTTTTACTCAGACTACTGAAAACCCGCATGGTGCGTAAGACTACTCCCATGCTACAGAACTCCCGTAAAGTGTTTCCTACACTCAGGATGCAGAACTCCTGTAAACTGCCTCTCACTACTTATATTGTACAGAAATCCTGTAAGCTGCTTCTCTTTCACTCAGACTACTGAAAACCCGCATGGTGCGTAAGACTACTCCCATGCTACAGAACTCCCGTAAAGTGTTTCCTACACTCAGGATGCAGAACTCCTGTAAACTGCCTCTCACTACTTATATTGTACAGAAACCCTGTAAGCTGCTTCTCTTTTACTCACACTACTGAAAACCCGCATGGTGCGTAAGACTACTCCCATGCTACAGAACTCCCGTAAAGTGTTTCCTACACTCAGGATGCAGAACTGCTGTAAACTGCCTCTCACTACTTCCAATGTACAGAAATCCTGTAAGCTGCTTCTCTTTTACTCAGACTACTGAAAACCCGCATAGTGCGTAAGACTACTCCCATGCTACAGAACTCCCGTAAAGTGTTTCCTACACTCAGGATGCATAACTCCTGTAAACTGCCTCTCCGTACTTCCAATGTACAGAAATCCTGTAAGCTGCTTCTCTTTTACTCACACTACTGAAAACCCGCATAGTGTGTAAGACTACTCCCATGCTACAGAACTCCCGTAAAGTGTTTCCTACACTCAGGATGCAGAACTCCTGTAAACTGCATCTCACTACTTCCAATGTACAGAAATCCTGTAAGCTGCTTCTCTTTTACTCACACTACTGAAAACCCGCATAGTGCGTAAGACTACTCCCATGCTACAGAACTCCCGTAAAGTGTTTCCTACACTCAGGATGCAGAACTCCTGTAAACTGCTTCTCCGTACTTCCAATATATAGAAACCCTGTAAGCTGCTTCTCTTTTACTCACACTACTGAAAACCCGCATTGTGCGTAAGACTACTCCCATGCTACAGAACTCCCGTAAAGTGTTTCCTACACTCAGGATCCAGAACTCTTGTAAACTGCTTCTCTGTACTTCCAATGTACAGAAACCCTCTAAGCTGCTTCTCTTTTACTCACACTACTGAAAACCCGCATTGTGCTTAAGACTACTCCCATGCTACAGAACTCCCGTAAAGTGTTTCCTACACTCAGGATGCAGAACTCCTGTAAACTGCATCTGACTACTTCCAATGTACAGAAATCCTGTAAGCTGCTTCTCTTTTACTCAGACTACTGAAAACCCGCATAGTGCGTAAGACTACTCCCATGCTACAGAACTCCCGTAAAGTGTTTCCTACACTCAGGATGCAGAACTCCTTTCAACTACCTCTCACTATTTCCAATGTACAGAAATCCTGTTAGCTGCTTCTCTTTTACTCACACTACTGAAAACCCGCATAGTGCGTAAGACTACTCCCATGCTACAGAACTCCCGTAAAGTTTTTCCTACACTCAGGATGCAGAACTCCTGTAAACTGCCTCTCCGTACTTCCAATGTACAGAAACCCTGTAAGCTGCTTCTCTTTTACTCAGACTACTGAAAACCCGCATAGTGCGTAAGACTACTCCCATGCTACAGAACTCCCGTAAAGTGTTTCCTACACTCAGGATGCAGAACTCTTGTAAACTGCCTCTCACTACTTCCAATGTACAGAAACCCTGTAAGCTGCTTCTCTTTTACTCACACTACTGAAAACACGCATAGTGCGTAAGACTACTCCCATGCTACAGAACTCCCGCAAAGTGTTTCCTACACTCAGGATGCAGAACTCCTGTAATCTGCCTCTCCGTACTTCCAATGTACAGAAACCCTGTAAGCTGCTTCTCTTTTACTCACACTACTGAAAACCCGCATTGTGCGTAAGACTACTCCCATGCTACAGAACTCCCGTAAAGTGTTTCCTACACTCAGGATGCAGAACTCCTGTAAACTGCCTCTCCGTACTTCCAATGTACAGAAATCCTGTAAGCTGCTTCTCTTTTACTCACACTACCGAAAACACGCATAGTGCGTAAGACTACTCCCATGCTACAGAACTCCCGCAAAGTGTTTCCTACACTCAGTATGCAGAATTCCTGTAATCTGCCTCTCCGTACTTCCAATGTACAGAAACCCTGTAAGCTGCTTCTCTTTTACTCACACTACTGAAAACCCGCATTGTGCGTAAGACTACTCCCATGCTACAGAACTCCCGTAAAGTGTTTCCTACACTCAGGATGCAGAACTCCTGTAAACTGCCTCTCACTACTTCCAATGTAGAGAAATCCTGTAAGCTGCTTCTCTTTTACTCACACTACTGAAAACCCGCATGGTGCGTAAGACTACTCCCATGCTACAGAACTCCCGTAAAGTGTTTCCTACACTCAGGATGCAGAACTCCTGTAAACTGCCTCTCACTACTTATATTGTACAGAAATCCTGTAAGCTGCTTCTCTTTTACTCAGACTACTGAAAATCCGCATGGTGCGTAAGACTACTCCCATGCTACAGAACTCCCGTAAAGTGTTTCCTACACTCAGGATGCAGAACTCCTGTAAACTGCTTCTCCGTACTTCCAATGTACAGAAAAAATGTAAGCTGCTTCTCTTTTACTCACACTACTGAAAACCCACATTGTGCGTAAGACTACTCCCATGCTACAGAACTCCCGTAAAGTGTTTCCTACACTCAGGATGCAGAACTCCTGTAAACTGCATCTCACTACTTCCAATGTACAGAAATCCTGTAAGCTGCTTCTCTTTTACTCAGACTACTGAAAACCCGCATAGTGCGTAAGACTACTCCCATGCTACAGAACTCCCGTAAAGTGTTTCCTACACTCAGGATGCAGAACTCCTGTAAACTGCCTCTCACTACTTCCAATGTACAGAAATCCTGTAAGCTGCTTCTCTTTTACTCAGACTACTGAAAACCCGCATGGTGCGAAAGACTACTCCCATGCTACAGAACTCCCGTAAAGTGTTTCCTACACTCAGGATGCAGAACTCCTGTACACTGCCTCTCACTACTTCCAATGTACAGAAATCCTGTAAGCTGCTTCTCTTTTGCTCACACTACTGAAAACCCGCATAGTGCGTAAGACTACTCCCATGCTACAGAACTCCCGTAAAGTGTTTCCTACACTCAGGATGCAGAACTGCTGTAAACTGCCTCTCACTACTTCCAATGTACAGAAATCCTGTAAGCTGCTTCTCTTTTACTCAGACTACTGAAAACCCGCATAGTGCGTAAGACTACTCCCATGCTACAGAACTCCCGTAAAGTGTTTCCTACACTCAGGATGCATAACTCCTGTAAACTGCCTCTCCGTACTTCCAATGTACAGAAATCCTGTAAGCTGCTTCTCTTTTACTCACACTACTGAAAACCCACATAGTGTGTAAGACTACTCCCATGCTACAGAACTCCCGTAAAGTGTTTCCTACACTCAGGATGCAGAACTGCTGTAAACTGCCTCTCACTACTTCCAATGTACAGAAATCCTGTAAGCTGCTTCTCTTTTACTCAGACTACTGTAAACCCGCATAGTGTGTAAGACTACTCCCATGCTACAGAACTCCCGTAAAGTGTTTCCTACACTCAGGATGCAGAACTCCTGTAAACTGCCTCTCCGTACTTCGAATGTACAGAAACCCTGTAAGCTGCTTCTCTTTTACTCACACTACTGAAAACCCGCATTGTGCGTATGACTACTCCCATGCTACAGAACTCCCGTAAAGTGTTTCCTACACTCAGGATGCAGAACTCCTGTAAACTGCCTCTCACTACTTCCATTGTACAGAAATCCTGTAAGCTGCTTCTCTTTTACTCAGACTACTGAAAACCCGCATGGTGCGTAAGACTACTCCCATGCTACAGAACTCCCGTAAAGTGTTTCCTACACTCAGGATGCAGAACTCCTGTAAACTGCCTCTCACTACTTCCAATGTACAGAAATCCTGTAAGCTGCTTCTCTTTTACTCAGACTACTGAAAACCCGCATAGTGCGTAAGACTACTCCCATGCTACAGTCTCCCGTAAAGTGTTTCCTACACTCAGGATGCAGAACTCCTGTAAACTGCCTCTCCGTACTTCCAATGTACAGAAATCCTGTAAGCTGCTTCTCTTTTACTCAGACTACTGAAAACCCGCATAGTGCGTAAGACTACTCCCATGCTACAGAACTCCCGTAAAGTGTTTCCTACACTCAGGATGCAGAACTCCTGTAAAGTGGTTCTCTGTACTTCCAATGTACAGAAACCCTCTAAGCTGCTTCTCTTTTACTCACACTACTGAAAACCCGCATGTTGCATAAGAGTACTCCCATGCTACAGAACTCCCGTAAAGTGTTTCCTACACTCAGGATGCAGAACTCCTGTAAACTGCATCTCAGTACTTCCAATGTACAGAAATCCTGTAAGCTGCTTCTCTTTTACTCAGACTACTGAAAACCCGCATAGTGCGTAAGACTACTCCCATGCTACAGAACTCCCGTAAAGTGTTTCCTACACTCAGGATGCAGAACTCCTTTCAACTACCTCTCACTATTTCCAATGTACAGAAATCCTGTAAGCTGCTTCTCTTTTACTCAGACTACTGAAAACTCGCATAGTGCGTAAGACTACTCCCATGCTACAGAACTCCCGTAAAGTGTTTCCTACACTCAGGATGCAGAACTCCTGTAAACTGCCTCTCCGTACTTCCAATGTACAGAAACCCTGTAAGCTGCTTCCTTTTACTCACACTACTGAAAACCCGCATTGTGCGTAAGACTACTCCCATGCTACAGAACTCCCGTAAAGTGTTTCCTACACTCAGGATGCAGAACTCCTGTAAACTGCATCTCACTACTTCCAATGTACAGAAATCCTGTAAGCTGCTTCTCTTTTACTCACACTACTGAAAACCCGCATAGTGCGTAAGACTACTCCCATGCTACAGAACTCCCGTAAAGTGTTTCCTACACTCAGGATGCAGAACTCCTGTAAACTGCCTCTCCCTACTTCCAATGTACAGAAATCCTGTAAGCTGCTTCTCTTTTACTCAGACTACTGAAAACCCGCATAGTGCGTAAGACTACTCCCATGCTACAGTCTCCCGTAAAGTGTTTCCTACACTCAGGATGCAGAACTCCTGTAAACTGCCTCTCCGTACTTCCAATGTACAGAAATCCTGTAAGCTGCTTCTCTTTTACTCAGACTACTGAAAACCCGCATAGTGCGTAAGACTACTCCCATGCTACAGAACTCCCGTAAAGTGTTTCCTACACTCAGGATGCAGAACTCCTGTAAACTGCTTCTCTGTACTTCCAATGTACAGAAACCCTCTAAGCTGCTTCTCTTTTACTCACACTACTGAAAACCCGCATGTTGCATAAGAGTACTCCCATGCTACAGAACTCCCGTAAAGTGTTTCCTACACTCAGGATGCAGAACTCCTGTAAACTGCATCTCAGTACTTCAATGTACAGAAATCCTGTAAGCTGCTTCTCTTTTACTCAGACTACTGAAAACCCGCATAGTGCGTAAGACTACTCCCATGCTACAGAACTCCCGTAAAGTGTTTCCTACACTCAGGATGCAGAACTCCTTTCAACTACCTCTCACTATTTCCAATGTACAGAAATCCTGTAAGCTGCTTCTCTTTTACTCAGACTACTGAAAACTCGCATAGTGCGTAAGACTACTCCCATGCTACAGAACTCCCGTAAAGTGTTTCCTACACTCAGGATGCAGAACTCCTGTAAACTGCCTCTCCGTACTTCCAATGCACAGAAACCCTGTAAGCTGCTTCCTTTTACTCACACTACTGAAAACCCGCATTGTGCGTAAGACTACTCCCATGCTACAGAACTCCCGTAAAGTGTTTCCTACACTCAGGATGCAGAACTCCTGTAAACTGCATCTCACTACTTCCAATGTACAGAAATCCTGTAAGCTGCTTCTCTTTTACTCACACTACTGAAAACCCGCATAGTGCGTAAGACTACTCCCATGCTACAGAACTCCCGTAAAGTGTTTCCTACACTCAGGATGCAGAACTCCTGTAAACTGCCTCTCCCTACTTCCAATGTACAGAAATCCTGTAAGCTGCTTCTCTTTTACTCAGACTACTGAAAATCCGCATAGTGCGTAAGACTACTCCCATGCTACAGAACTCCCGTAAAGTGTTTCCTACACTCAGGATGCAGAACTCCTGTAAACTGCTTCTCCGTACTTCCAATATATAGAAACCCTGTAAGCTGCTTCTCTTTTACTCACACTACTGAAAACCCGCATTGTGCGTAAGACTACTCCCATGCTACAGAACTCCCGTAAAGTGTTTCCTACACTCAGGATCCAGAACTCTTGTAAACTGCTTCTCTGTACTTCCAATGTACAGAAACCCTCTAAGCTGCTTCTCTTTTACTCACACTACTGAAAACCCGCATTGTGCGTAAGACTACTCCCATGCTACAGAACTCCCGTAAAGTGTTTCCTACACTCAGGATGCAGAACTCCTGTAAACTGCATCTGACTACTTCCAATGTACAGAAATCCTGTAAGCTGCTTCTCTTTTACTCAGACTACTGAAAACCCGCATAGTGCGTAAGACTACTCCCATGCTACAGAACTCCCGTAAAGTGTTTCCTACACTCAGGATGCAGAACTCCTTTCAACTACCTCTCACTATTTCCAATGTACAGAAATCCTGTTAGCTGCTTCTCTTTTACTCAGACTACTGAAAACCCGCATAGTGCGTAAGACTACTCCCATGCTACAGAACTCCCGTAAAGTGTTTCCTACACTCAGGATGCAGAACTCCTGTAAACTGCCTCTCCGTACTTCCAATGTACAGAAACCCTGTAAGCTGCTTCTCTTTTACTCACACTACTGAAAACCCGCATAGTGCGTAAGACTACTCCCATGCTACAGAACTCCCGTAAAGTGTTTCCTACACTCAGGATGCAGAACTCCTGTAAACTGCCTCTCACTACTTCCAATGTACAGAAACCCTGTAAGCTGCTTCTCTTTTACTCACACTACTGAAAACACGCATAGTGCGTAAGACTACTCCCATGCTACAGAACTCCCGCAAAGTGTTTCCTACACTCAGGATGCAGAACTCCTGTAATCTGCCTCTCCGTACTTCCAATGTACAGAAACCCTGTAAGCTGCTTCTCTTTTACTCACACTACTGAAAACCCGCATTGTGCATAAGACTACTCCCATGCTACAGAACTCCCGTAAAGTGTTTCCTACACTCAGAATGCAGAACTCCTGTAAACTGCCTCTCACTACTTCCAATGTACAGAAATCCTGTAATCTGCTTCTCTTTTACTCAGACTACTGAAAACCCGCATGGTGCGTAAGACTACTCCCATGCTACAGAACTCCCGTAAAGTGTTTCCTACACTCAGGATGCAGAACTCCTGTACACTGCCTCTCACTACTTCCAATGTACAGAAATCCTGTAAGCTGCTTCTCTTTTGCTCACACTACTGAAAACCCGCATAGTGCCTAAGACTACTCCCATGCTACAGAACTCCCGTAAAGTGTTTCCTACACTCAGGATGCAGAACTCCTGTAAACTGCCTCTCCGTACTTCCAATGTACAGAAACCCTGTAAGCTGCTTCCTTTTACTCACACTACTGAAAACCCGCATTGTGCGTAAGACTACTCCCATGCTACAGAACTCCCGTAAAGTGTTTCCTACACTCAGGATGCAGAACTCCTGTAAACTGCATCTCACTACTTCCAATGTACAGAAATCCTGTAAGCTGCTTCTCTTTTACTCAGACTACTGAAAACCCGCATTGTGCGTATGACTACTCCCATGCTACAGGACTCCCGTAAAGTGTTTCCTACACTCAGGATGCAGAACTCCTGTAAACTGCCTCTCACTACTTCCAATGTACAGAAATCCTGTAAGCTGCTTCTCTTTTACTCAGACTACTGAAAACCGCATAGTGCGTAAGACTATTCCCATGCTACAGAACTCCCGTAAAGTGTTTCCTACACTCAGGATGCAGAACTCCTGTAAACTGCCTCTCACTACTTCCAATGTACAGAAATCCTGTAAGCTGCTTCTCTTTTACTCACACTACTGAAAACCCGCATTGTGCGTATGACTACTCCCATGCTACAGAACTCCCGTAAAGTGTTTCCTACACTCAGGATGCAGAACTCCTGTAAACTGCCTCTCACTACTTATATTGTACAGAAACCCTGTAAGCTGCTTCTCTTTTACTCAGACTACTGAAAACCCGCATTGTGCGTAAGACTACTCCCATGCTACAGAACTCCCGTAAAGTGTTTCCTACACTCAGGATGCAGAACTCCTGTAAACTGCCTCTCACTATTTCCAATGTACAGAAATCCTGTAAGCTGCTTCTCTTTCACTCAGACTACTGAAAACCCGCATAGTGCGTATGACTACTCCCATGCTACAGAACTCCCGTAAAGTGTTTCCTACACTCAGGATGCAGAACTCCTGTAAACTGCCTCTCACTACTTCCAATGTACAGAAATCCTGTAAGCTGCTTCTCTTTTACTCAGACTACTGAAAACCCGCATAGTGCGTAAGACTACTCCCAGGCTACAGAACTCCCGTAAAGTGTTTCCTACACTCAGGATGCAGAACTCCTGTAAACTACCTCTCACTACTTCCAATGTACAGAAATCCTGTAAGCTGCTTCTCTTTTACTCACACTACTGAAAACCCGCATGTTGCATAAGAGTACTCGAATACTACAGAACTCCCGTAAAGTGTTTCCTACACTCAGGATGCAGAACTCCTGTAAACTGCCTCTCACTACTTATATTGTACAGAAATCCTGTAAGCTGCTTCTCTTTTACTCAGACTACTGAAAACCCGCATGGTGCGTAAGACTACTCCCATGCTACAGAACTCCCGTAAAGTGTTTCCTACACTCAGGATGCAGAACTCCTGTAAACTGCCTCTCACTACTTCCATTGTACAGAAATCCTGTAAGCTGCTTCTGTTTTACTCAGACTACTGAAAATCCGCACGGTGCTTAAGACTACTCCCATGCTACACAACTCCCGTAAAGTGTTTCCTACACTCAGGATGCAGAACTCCTGTAAACTGCCTCTCACTACTTCCAATGTACAGAAATCCTGTAAGCTGCTTCTCTTTTACTCAGACTACTGAAAACCCGCATAGTGCGTAAGACTACTCCCAGGCTACAGAACTCCCGTAAAGTGTTTCCTACACTCAGGATGCAGAACTCCTGTAAACAGCCTCTCACTACTTCCAATGTACAGAAATCCTGTAAGCTGCTTCTCTTTTACTCACACTACTGAAAACCCGCATTGTGCGTATGACTACTCCCATGCTACAGAACTCCCGTAAAGTGTTTCCTACACTCAGGATGCAGAACTCCTGTAAACTGCCTCTCACTACTTCCATTGTACAGAAATCCTGTAAGCTGCTTCTGTTTTACTCAGACTACTGAAAACCCGCATGGTGCGTAAGACTACTCCCATGCTACAGAACTCCCGTAAAGTGTTTCCTACACTCAGGATGCAGAACTCCTGTAAACTGCCTCTCCCTACTTCCAATGTACAGAAATCCTGTAAGCTGCTTCTCTTTTACTCAGACTACTGAAAACCCGCATAGTGTGTAAGACTACTCCCATGCTACAGAACTCCCGTAAAGTGTTTCCTACACTCAGGATGCAGAACTCCTGTAAACTGCCTCTCTGTACTTCGAATGTACAGAAACCCTGTAAGCTGCTTCTCTTTTACTCAGACTACTGAAAACCCGCATAGTGCGTAAGACTACTCCCATGCTACAGTCTCCCGTAAAGTGTTTCCTACACTCAGGATGCAGAACTCCTGTAAACTGCCTCTCCGTACTTCCAATGTACAGAAATCCTGTAAGCTGCTTCTCTTTTACTCAGACTACTGAGAACCCGCATAGTGCGTAAGACTACTCCCATGCTACAGAACTCCCGTAAAGTGTTTCCTACACTCAGGATGCAGAACTCCTGTAAAGTGGTTCTCTGTACTTCCAATGTACAGAAACCCTCTAAGCTGCTTCTCTTTTACTCACACTACTGAAAACCCGCTTTGTGCGTAAGACTACTCCCATGCTACAGAACTCCCGTAAAGTGTTTCCTACACTCAGGATGCAGAACTCCTGTAAACTGCATCTCAGTACTTCCAATGTACAGAAATCCTGTAAGCTGCTTCTCTTTTACTCAGACTACTGAAAACCCGCATAGTGCGTAAGACTACTCATATGCTACAGAACTCCCGTAAAGTGTTTCCTACACTCAGGATGCAGAACTCCTTTCAACTACCTCTCACTATTTCCAATGTACAGAAATCCTGTAAGCTGCTTCTCTTTTACTCAGACTACTGAAAACTCGCATAGTGCGTAAGACTACTCCCATGCTACAGAACTCCCGTAAAGTGTTTCCTACACTCAGGATGCAGAACTCCTGTAAACTGCCTCTCCGTACTTCCAATGTACAGAAACCCTGTAAGCTGCTTCCTTTTACTCACACTACTGAAAACCCGCATTGTGCGTAAGACTACTCCCATGCTACAGAACTCCCGTAAAGTGTTTCCTACACTCAGGATGCAGAACTCCTGTAAACTGCATCTCACTACTTCCAATGTACAGAAATCCTGTAAGCTGCTTCTCTTTTACTCAGACTACTGAAAACCCGCATTGTGCGTATGACTACTCCCATGCTACAGAACTCCCGTAAAGTGTTTCCTACACTCAGGATGCAGAACTCCTGTAAACTGCCTCTCACTACTTCCAATGTACAGAAATCCTGTAAGCTGCTTCTCTTTTACTCAGACTACTGAAAACCCGCATAGTGCGTAAGACTACTCCCATGCTACAGAACTCCCGTAAAGTGTTTCCTACACTCAGGATGCAGAACTCCTGTAAACTGCCTCTCACTACTTCCAATGTACAGAAATCCTGTAAGCTGCTTCTCTTTTACTCACACTACTGAAAACACGCATAGTGCGTAAGACTACTCCCATGCTACAGAACTCCCGCAAAGTGTTTCCTACAATCAGGATGCAGAACTCCTGTAATCTGCCTCTCCGTACTTCCAATGTACAGAAACCCTGTAAGCTGCTTCTCTTTTGCTCACACTACTGAAAACCCGCATAGTGCGTAAGACTACTCCCATGCTACAGAACTCCCGTAAAGTGTTTCCTACACTCAGGATGCAGAACTGCTGTAAACTGCCTCTCACTACTTCCAATGTACAGAAATCCTGTAAGCTGCTTCTCTTTTACTCAGACTACTGAAAACCCGCATAGTACGTAAGACTACTCCCATGCTACAGAACTCCCGTAAAGTGTTTCCTACACTCAGGATGCATAACTTCTGTAAACTGCCTCTCCGTACTTCCAATGTACAGAAATCCTGTAAGCTGCTTCTCTTTTACTCACACTACTGAAAACCCGCATAGTGTGTAAGACTACTCCCATGCTACAGAACTCCCGTAAAGTGTTTCCTACACTCAGGATGCAGAACTCCTGTAAACTGCCTCTCACTACTTCCAATGTACAGAAATCCTGTAAGCTGCTTCTATTTTACTCAGACTACTGAAAACCCGCATGGTGCGTAAGACTACTCCCATGCTACAGAACTCCCGTAAAGTGTTTCCTACACTCAGGATGCAGAACTCCTGTAAACTGCCTCTCACTACTTCCAATGTACAGAAATCCTGTAAGCTGCTTCTCTTTTACTCACACTACTGAAAACCCGCATTGTGCGTATGACTACTCCCATGCTACAGAACTCCCGTAAAGTGTTTCCTACACTCAGGATGCAGAACTCCTGTAAACTGCCTCTCACTACTTCCAATGTACAGAAATCCTGTAAGCTGCTTCTCTTTTACTCAGACTACTGAAAACCCGCATAGTGCGTAAGACTACTCCCATGCTACAGAACTCCCGTAAAGTGTTTCCTACACTCAGGGTGCAGAACTCCTGTAAACTGCCTCTCACTACTTCCATTGTACAGAAATCCTGTAAGCTGCTTCTCTTTTACTCACACTACTGCAAACCCGCATTGTGCGTATGACTACTCCTATGCTACAGAACTCCCGTAAAGTGTTTCCTACACTCAGGATGCAGAACTCCTGTAAACTGCCTCTCACTACTTATATTGTACAGAAACCCTATAAGCTGCTTCTCTTTTACTCACACTACTGAAAACCCGCATTGTGCGTAAGACTACTCCCATGCTACAGAACTCCCGTAAAGTGTTTCCTACACTCAGGATGCAGAACTCCTGTAAACTGCCTCTCACTACTTCCAATGTACAGAAATCCTGTAAGCTGCTTCTCTTTTACTCAGACTACTGAAAACCCGCATGTTGCATAAGAGTACTCCCATGCTACAGAACTCCCGTAAAGTGTTTCCTACACTCTGGATGCAGAACTCCTGTAAACTGCCTCTCACTACTTCCAATGTACAGAAATCCTGTAAGCTGCTTCTCTTTTACTCAGACTACTGAAAACCCGCATGGTGCGTAAGACTACTCCCATGCTACAGAACTCCCGTAAAGTGTTTCCTACACTCAGGATGCAGAACTCCTGTAAACTGCCTCTCACTACTTCCATTGTACAGAAATCCTGTAAGCTGCTTCTGTTTTACTCAGACTACTGAAAACCCGCATGTTGCATAAGAGTACTCCCATGCTACAGAACTCCCGTAAAGTGTTTCCTACACTCTGGATGCAGAACTCCTGTAAACTGCCTCTCACTACTTATATTGTACAGAAATCCTTTAAGCTGCTTCTCTTTTACTCAGACTACTGAAAACCCGCATGGTGCGTAAGACTACTCCCATGCTACAGAACTCCCGTAAAGTGTTTCCTACACTCAGGATGCAGAACTCCTGTAAACTGCCTCTCACTACTTCCAATGTACAGAAATCCTGTAAGCTGCTTCTCTTTTACTCAGACTACTGAAAACCCGCATAGTGCGTAAGACTACTCCCATGCTACAGAACTCCCGTAAAGTGTTTCCTACACTCAGGATGCAGAACTCCTGTAAACTGCCTCTCACTACTTCCAATGTACAGAAATCCTGTAAGCTGCTTCTCTTTTACTCACACTACTGAAAACCCGCATTGTGCGTATGACAACTCCCATGCTACAGAACTCCCGTAAAGTGTTTCCTACACTCAGGATGCAGAACTCCTGTAAACTGCGTCTCACTACTTCCATTGTACAGAAATCCTGTAAGCTGCTTCTGTTTTACTCAGACTACTGAAAACCCGCATGGTGCGTAAGACTACTCCCATGCTACAGAACTCCCGTAAAGTGTTTCCTACACTCAGGATGCAGAACTCCTGTAAACTGCCTCTCACTACTTCCAATGTACAGAAATTCTGTAAGCTGCTTCTCTTTTACTCAGACTACTGAAAACCCGCATAGTGTGTAAGACTACTCCCATGCTACAGAACTCCCGTAAAGTGTTTCCTACACTCAGGATGCAGAACTCCTGTAAACTGCCTCTCACTACTTCCAATGTACAGAAATCCTGTAAGCTGCTTCTCTTTTACTCACACTACTGAAAATCCGCATAGTGCGTAAGACTACTCCCATGCTACAGAACTCCCGTAAAGTGTTTCCTACACTCAGGATGCAGAACTCCTGTAAACTGCCTCTCACTACTTCCAATGTACAGAAATCCTGTAAGCTGCTTCTGTTTTACTCAGACTACTGAAAACCCGCATGGTGCGTAAGACTACTCCCATGCTACAGAACTCCCGTAAAGTGTTTCCTACACTCAGGATGCAGAACTCCTGTAAACTGCCTCTCACTACTTATATTGTACAGAAATTTTGTAAGCTGCTTCTCTTTTACTCAGACTACTGAAAACCCGCATAGTGCGTAAGACTACTCCCATGCTGCAGAACTCCCGCAAAGTGTTTCCTACACTCAGGATGCAGAACTCCTGTAATCTGCCTCTCCGTACTTCCAATGTACAGAAACCCTGTAAGCTGCTTCTCTTTTACTCACACTACTGAAAACCCGCATTGTGCGTAAGACTGCTCCAATGCTACAGAACTCCCGTAAAGTGTTTCCTACACTCAGGATGCAGAACTCCTGTAAACTGCCTCTCACTACTTCCAATGTACAGAAATCCTGTAAGCTGCTTCTGTTTTACTCAGACTACTGAAAACCCGCATGGTGCGTAAGACTACTCCCATGCTACAGAATTCCGTAAAGTGTTTCCTACACTCAGGATGCAGAACTCCTGTAAACTGCCTCTCACTACTTATATTGTACAGAAATATTGTAAGCTGCTTCTCTTTTACTCAGACTACTGAAAACCCGCATAGTGCGTAAGACTACTCCCATGCTGCAGAACTCCCGCAAAGTGTTTCCTACACTCAGGATGCAGAACTCCTGTAATCTGCCTCTCCGTACTTCCAATGTACAGAAACCCTGTAAGCTGCTTCTCTTTTACTCACACTACTGAAAACCCGCATTGTGCGTAAGACTGCTCCCATGCTACAGAACTCCCGTAAAGTGTTTCCTACACTCAGGATGCAGAACTCCTGTAAACTGCCTCTCACTACTTCCAATGTACAGAAATCCTGTAAGCTGCTTCTCTTTTACTCAGACTACTGAAAACCCGCATAGTGTGTAAGACTACTCCCATGCTACAGAACTCCCGTAAAGTGTTTCCTACATTCAGGATGCAGAACTCCTGTAAACTGCCTCTCACTACTTCCAATGTACAGAAATCCTGTAAGCTGCTTCTCTTTTACTCACACTACTGAAAACCCGCATTGTGCGTAAGACTACTCCCATGCTACAGAACTCCCGTAAAGTGTTTCCTACACTCAGGATGCAGAACTCCTGTAAACTGCCTCTCACTACTTCCATTGTACAGAAATCCTGTAAGCTGCAGCTCTTTCACTCAGAATACTGAAAACCCGCATAGTGCGTAAGACTACTCCCATGCTACAGAAATCCCGTAAAGAGTTTCCTACACTCAGGATGCAGAACTCCTGTAAACTGCCTCTCACTACTTCCAATGTACAGAAATCCTGTAAGCTGCTTCTCTTTTACTCAGACTACTGAAAACCCGCATGGTGCGTAAGACTACTCCCATGCTACAGAACTCCCGTAAAGTGTTTCCTACACTCAGGATGCAGAACTCCTGTAAACTGCCTCTCACTACTTCCATTGTACAGAAATCCTGTAAGCTGCTTCTGTTTTACTCACACTACTGAAAACCCGCATGGTGCGTAAGACTACTCCCATGCTACAGAACTCCCGCAAAGTGTTTCCTACACTCAGGATGCAGATCTCCTGTAAACTAGCTCTCACTACTTACAATGTAAAGAAATCCTGTAAGCTGCTTCTCTTTTACTCAGACTACTGAAAACCCGCATAATGCGTAAGACTACTCCCATGCTACAGAACTCCCGTAAAGTGTTTCCTACACTCAGGATGCAGAACTCCTGTAAACTGCCTCTCCCTACTTCCAATGTACAGAAATCCTGTAAGCTGCTTCTCTTTTACTCAGACTACTGAAAACACGCATAGTGCGTAAGACTACTCCCATGCTACAGAACTCCCGTAAAGTGTTTCCTACACTCAGGATGCAGAACTCCTGTAAACTGCTTCTCCGTACTTCCAATGTACAGAAACCATGTAAGCTGCTTCTCTTTTACTCACACTACTGAAAACCCACATTGTGCGTAAGACTACTCCCATGCTAAAGAACTCCCGTAAAGTGTTTCCTACACTCAGGATGCAGAACTCCTGTAAACTGCTTCTCCGTACTTCCAACGTACAGAAACAGTGTAAGCTGTTTCTCTTTTACTCACACTACAGAAAACACGCATTGTGCGTAAGACTACTCCCATGCTACAGAACTCCCGTAAAGTGTTTCCTACACTCAGGATGCAGAACTCCTGTAAACTGCCTCTCACTACTTCCATTGTACAGAAATCCTGTAAGCTGCTTCTGTTTTACTCAGACTACTGAAAACGCGCATGGTGCGTAAGACTACTCCCATGCTACAGAACTCCCGTAAAGTGTTTCTTACACTCAGGATGCAGAACTCCTGTAAACTGCCTCTCACTACTTCCAATGTACAGAAATCCTGTAAGCTGCTTCTCTTTTACTCAGACTACTGAAAACCCGCATAGTGCGTAAGACTACTCCCATGCTACAGAACTCCCGTAAAGTGTTTCCTACACTCAGGATGCAGAACTCCTGTAAACTGCCTCTCCCTACTTCCAATGTACAGAAATCCTGTAAGCTGCTTCTCTTTTACTCAGACTACTGAAAACACGCATAGTGCGTAAGACTACTCCCATGCTACAGAACTCCCGTAAAGTGTTTCCTCCACTCAGGATGCAGAACTCCTGTAAACTGCTTCTCCGTACTTCCAATGTACAGAAACCCTGTAAGCTGCTTCTCTTTTACTCACACTACTGAAAACCCACATTGTGCATAAGACTACTCCCATGCTACAGAACTCCCGTAAAGTGTTTCCTACACTCAGGATGCAGAACTCCTGTAATCTGCCTCTCACTACTTCCATTGTACAGAAATCCTGTAAGCTGCTTGTCTTTTACTCACACTACTGAAAACCCGCATAGTCTGTAAGACTACTCCCATGCTACAGAACTCCCGTAAAGTGTTTCCTACACTCAGGATGCAGAACTCCTGTAAACTGCCTCTCACTACTTCCAATGTACAGAAATCCTGTAAGCTGCTTCTCTTTTACTCACACTACTGAAAACCCGCATTTTGCGTATGACTACTCCCATGCTACAGAACTCCCGTAAAGTGTTTCCTACACTCAGGATGCAGAAGTCCTGTATACTGCCTCTCACTACTTCCATTGTACAGAAATCCAGTAAGCTGCTTCTCTTTCACTCAGAATACTGAAAACCCGCATGGTGCGTAAGACTACTCCCATGCTACAGAACTCCCGTAAAGTGTTTCCTACACTCAGGATGCAGAACTCCTGTAAACTGCCTCTCACTACTTCCATTGTACAGAAATCCTGTAAGCTGCTTCTCTTTCACTCAGACTACTGAAAACCCGCATAGTGCGTAAGACTACTCCCATGCTACAGAACTCCCGTATAGTGTTTCCTACACTCAGGATGCAGAACTCCTGTAAACGGCCTCTCCGTACTTCCAATGTACAGAAACCCTGTAAGCTGCTTCTCTTTTACTCACACTACTGAAAACCCGCAAGGTGCGTATGACTACTCCCATGCTACAGAACTCCCGAAAAGTGTTTCCTACACTCAGGATGCAGAACTCCTGTAAACTGCTTCTCCGTACTTCCAATGTACAGAAAAAATGTAAGCTGCTTCTCTTTTACTCACACTACTGAAAACCCACATTGTGCGTAAGACTACTCCCATGCTACAGAACTCCCGTAAAGTGTTTCCTACACTCAGGATGCAGAACTCCTGTAATCTACCTCTCACTACTTCCATTGTAAAGAAATCCTGTAAGCTGCTTCTGTTTTACTCAGACTACTGAAAACCCACATTGTGCGTAAGACTACTCCCATGCTACAGAACTCCCGTAAAGTGTTTCCTACACTCAGGATGCAGAACTCCTGTAAACTGCCTCTCACTACTTCCATTGTACAGAAATCCTGTAAGCTGCTTCTCTTTTACTCAGACTACTGAAAACCCGCATAGTGCGTAAGACTACTCCCATGCTACAGAACTCCCGTAAAGTGTTTCCTACATTCAGGATGCAGAACTCCTGTAAACTGCCTCTCACTAATTCCAATGAACAGAAATCCTGTAAGCTGCTTCTCTTTTACTCACACTACTGAAAACCCGCATAGTCTGTAAGACTACTACCATGCTACAGAACTCCCGTAAAGTGTTTCCTACACTCAGGATGCAGAACTCCTGTAAACTGCCTCTCACTACTTCCAATGTACAGAAATGCTGTAAGCTGCTTCTCTTTTACTCACACTACTGAAAACCCGCATTGTGCGTATGACTACTCCCATGCTACAGAACTCCCGTAAAGTGTTTCCTACACTCAGGATGCAGAACTCCTGTAAACTGCCTCTCACTACTTCCATTGTACAGAAATCCAGTAAGCTGCTTTTCTTTCACTCAGACTACTGAAAACCCGCATGGTGCGTAAGACTACTCCCATGCTACAGAACTCCCGTAAAGTGTTTCCTACACTCAGGATGCAGAACTCCTGTAAACTGCCTCTCACTACTTCCATTGTACAGAAATCCTGTAAGCTGCTTCTCTTTCACTCAGACTACTGAAAACCCGCATAGTGCGTAAGACTACTCCCATGCTACAGAACTCCCGTAAAGTGTTTCCTACACTCAGGATGCAGAACTCCTGTAAACTGCCTCTCACTACTTCCAATGTACAGAAATCCTGTAAGCTGCTTCTCTTTTACTCAGACTACTGAAAACCCGCATGGTGCGTATGACTACTCCCATGCTACAGAACTCCCGTAAAGTGTTTCCTACACTCAGGATGCAGAACTCCTGTAAACTGCTTCTCCGTACTTCCAATGTACAGAAAAAATGTAAGCTGCTTCTCTTTTACTCACACTACTGAAAACCCGCATTGTGCGTAAGACTACTCCCATGCTACAGAACTCCCGTAAAGTGTTTCCTACACTCAGGATGCAGAACTCCTGTAAACTGCCTCTCACTACTTCCATTGTACAGAAATCCTGTAAGCTGCTTCTCTTTCACTCAGACTACTGAAAACCCGCATAGTGCGTAAGACTACTCCCATGCTACAGAACTCCCGTAAAGTGTTTCCTACACTCAGGATGCAGAACTCCTGTAAACTGCCTCTCCGTACTTCCAATGTACAGAAACCCTGTAAGCTGTTTCTCTTTTACTCACACTACTGAAAACCCGCATTGTGCGTAAGACTACTCCCTTGCTACAGAACTCCCGTAAAGTGTTTCCTACACTCAGGATGCAGAACTCCTGTAAACTGCCTATCACTACTTATATTGTACAGAAATCCTGTAAGCTGCTTCTCTTTTACTCAGACTACTGAAAACCCGCATAGTGCGTAAGACTACTCCCATGCTACACAACTCCCGTAAAGTGTTTCCTACACTCAGGATGCAGAACTCCTGTAAACTGCCTCTCACTACTGCCAATGTACAGAAATCCTGTAAGCTGCTTCTCTTTTACTCAGACTACTGAAAACCCGCATAGTGCGTAAGACTACTCCCATGGTACAGAACTCCTGTAAAGTGTTTCCTACACTCAGGATGCAGAACTCCTGTAAACTGCCTCTCACTACTTATATTGTACAGAAATCCTGTAAGCTGCTTCTCTTTTACTCAGACTACTGAAAACCCGCATAGTGCGTAAGACTACTCCCATGCTACAGATCTCCCGTAAAGTGTTTCCTACACTCAGGATGCAGAACTCCTGTAAACTGCCTCTCACTACTTCCATTGTACAGAAATCTTGTAAGCTGCTTCTGTTTCACTCAGACTACTGAAAACCCGCATGGTGCGTAAGACTACTCCCATGCTACAGAACTCCCGTAAAGTGTTTCCTACACTCAGGATGCAGAACTCCTGTAAACTGCCTCTCACTACTTATATTGTACAGAAACCCTGTAAGCTGTTTCTCTTTTACTCACACTACTGAAAACCCGCATTGTGCGTAAGACTACTCCCATGCTACAGAACTCCCGTAAAGTGTTTCCTACACTCAGGATGCAGAACTCCTATAAACTGCCTCTCACTACTTCCATTGTACAGAAATCCTGTAAGCTGCTTCTCTTTTACTCAGACTACTGAAAACCCGCATAGTGCGTAAGACTACTCCCATGCTACAGAACTCCCGTAAAGTGTTTTCTACACTCAGGATGCAGAACTCCTGTAAACTGCCTCTCACTACTTATATTGTACAGAAATCCTGTAAGCTGCTTCTCTTTTACTCAGACTACTGAAAACACGCATAGTGCGTAAGACTACTCCCATGCTACAGAACTCCCGTAAAGTGTTTCCTATACTCAGGATGCAGAACTCCTGTAAACTGCTTCTCCGTACTTCCAATGTGCTGAAACTCTGTAAGCTGCTTCTCTTTTACTCACACTACTGAAAACCCACATTGTGCGTAAGACTACTCCCATGCTACAGAACTCCCATAAAGTGTTTCCTACACTCAGGATGCAGAACTCCTGTAAACTGCCTCTCACTACTTCCAATGTACAGAAATCCAGTAAGCTGCTTCTCTTTCACTCAGACTACTGAAAACCCGCATAGTGCGTAAGACTACTCCCATGCTACAGAACTCCCGTAAAGTGTTTCCTACACTCAGGATGCAGAACTCCTGTAAACTGCCTCTCACTACTTCCATTGTACAGAAATCCTGTAAGCTGCTTCTCTTTCACTCAGACTACTGAAAACCCGCATAGTGCGTAAGACTACTCCCATGCTACAGAACTCCCGTAAAGTGTTTCCTACACTCAGGATGCAGAACTCCTGTAAAGTGCCTCTCACTACTTATATTGTACAGAAATCCTGTAAGCTGCTTCTCTTTTACTCACACTACTGAAAACCCGCATAGTGTGTAAGACTACTCCCATGCTACAGAACTCCCGTAAAGTGTTTCCTACACTCAGGATGCAGAACTCCTGTAAACTGCCTCTCACTACTTATATTGCACAGAAATCCTGTAAGCTGCTTCTCTTTTACTCACACTACTGAAAACCCGCATGGTGCGTAAGACTACTCCCATGCTACAGAACTCCCCTAAAGTGTTTCCTACACTCAGGATGCAGAACTCCTGTAAACTGCCTCTCACTACTTCCAATGTACAGAAATCCTGTATGCTGCTTCTCTTTTACTCAGACTACTGAAAACCCGCATAGTGCGTAAGACTACTCCCATGCTACACAACTCCCGTAAAGTGTTTCCTACACTCAGGATGCAGAACTCCTGTAAACTGCCTCTCACTACTTCCAATGTACAGAAATCCTGTAAGCTGCTTCTCTTTTACTCACAGTACTTAAAACCCGCATAGTGCGTAAGACTACTCCCATGCTACAGAACTCCAGTAAAGTGTTTCCTACACTCAGGATGCAGAACTCCTGTAAACTGCCTCTCACTACTTCCATTGTACAGAAATCCTGTAAGCTGCTTCTCTTTCACTCAGACTACTGAAAACCCGCATGGTGCGTAAGACTACTCCCATGCTACAGAACTCCCGTAAAGTGTTTCCTACACTCAGGATGCAGAACTCCTGTAAACTGCCTCTCACTACTTCCAATGTACAGAAATCCTGTAAGCTGCTTCTCTTTTACTCAGACTACTGAAAACCCGCATAGTGCGTAAGACTACTCCCATGCTACAGAACTCCCGTAAAGTGTTTCCTACACTCAGGATGCAGAACTCCTGTAAACTGCATCTCCGTACTTCCAATGTACAGAAATCCTGTAAGCTGCTTCTCTTTTACTCACACTACTGAAAACCCACATTGTGTGTAAGACTACTCCCATGCTACAGAACTCCCGTAAAGTGTTTCCTACACTCAGGATGCAGAACTCCTGTAAACTGCCTCTCCGTAATTCCAATGTACAGAAACCCTATAAGCTGCTTCTCTTTTACTCACACTACTGAAAACCCGCATTGTGCGTAAGACTACTCCCATGCTACAGAACTCCCGTAAAGTGTTTCCTACACTCAGGATGCAGAACTCCTGTAAACTGCCTCTCACTACTTCCAATGTACAGAAATCCTGTAAGCTGCTTCTCTTTTACTCAGACTACTGAAAACCCGCATGGTGCGTAAGACTACTCCCATGCTACAGAACTCCCGTAAAGTGTTTCCTACACTCAGGATGCAGAACTCCTGTAAACTGCATCTCCGTACTTCCAATGTACAGAAATCCTGAAAGCTGCTTCTCTTTTACTCACACTACTGAAAACCCACATTGTGTGTAAGACTACTCCCATGCTACAGAACTCCCGTAAAGTGTTTCCTACACTCAGGATGCAGAACTCCTGTAAACTGCCTCTCACTACTTCCAATGTACAGAAATCCTGTAAGCTGCTTCTCTTTCACTCAGACTACTGAAAACCCGCATGGTGCATAAGACTACTCCCATGCTACAGAACTCCCGTAAAGTGTTTCCTACACTCAGGATGCAGAACTCCTGTAAACTGCTTCTCTGTACTTCCAATGTACAGAAAAAATGTAATCTGCTTCTCTTTTACTCACACTACTGAAAACCCACATTGTGCGTAAGACTACTCCCATGCTACAGAACTCCCGTAAAGTGTTTCCTACACTCAGGATGCAGAACTCCTGTAAACTGCCTCTCACTACTTCCATTGTACAGAAATCCTGTAAGCTGCTTCACTTTTACTCAGACTACTGAAAACCCGCATGGTGCGTAAGACTACTCCCATGCTACAGAACTCCCGTAAAGTGTTTCCTACACTCAGGATGCAGAACTCCTGTAAACTGCCTCTCACTACTTATATTGTACAGAAATCCTGTAAGCTGCTTCACTTTTACTCAGACTACTGAAAACCCGCATGGTGCGTAAGACTACTCCCATGCTACAGAACTCCCGTAAAGTGTTTCCTACACTCAGGATGCAGAACTCCTGTAAACTGCCTCTCACTACTTCCAATGTACAGAAATCCTGTAAGCTGCTTCTCTTTTACTCACACTACTGAAAACCCGCATAGTGCGTAAGACTACTCCCATGCTACACAACTCCCGTAAAGTGTTTCCTACACTCAGGATGCAGAACTCCTGTAAACTGCCTCTCACTACTTCCAATGTACAGAAATCCTGTAAGCTGCTTCTCTTTTACTCAGACTACTGAAAACCCGCATAGTGCGTAAGACTACTCCCATGCTACAGAACTCCCGTAAAGTGTTTCCTACACTCAGGATGCAGAACTCCTGTAAACTGCCTCTCACTACTTCCATTGTACAGAAATCCAGTAAGCTGCTTCTCTTTCACTCAGACTGCTGAAACTCCGCATAGTGCGTAAGACTACTCCCATGCTACAGAACTCCCGTAAAGTGTTTCCTACACTCAGGATGCAGAACTCCTGTAAACTGCCTCTCCGTACTTCCAATGTACAGAAACCCTGTAAGCTGCTTCTCTTTTACTCACACTACTGAAAACCCGCATTGTGCGTAAGACTACTCCCATGCTACAGAACTCCCGTAAAGTGTTTCCTACACTCAGGATGCAGAACTCCTGTAAACTGCCTTTCACTACTTATATTGTACAGAAATCCTGTAAGCTGCTTCTCTTTTACTCACACTACTGAAAACCCGCATAGTGTGTAAGACTACTCCCATGCTACAGAACTCCCGTAAAGTGTTTCCTACACTCAGGATGCAGAACTCCTGTAAACTGCCTCTCCCTACTTCCAATGTACAGAAATCCTGTAAGCTGCTTCTCTTTTACTCTGACTACTGAAAACCCGCATAGTGCGTAAGACTACTCCCATGCTACAGAACTCCCGTAAAGTGTTTCCTACACTCAGGATGCAGAACTCCTGTAAACTGCCTCTCACTACTTATATTGTACAGAAATCCTGTAAGCTGCTTCTCTTTTACTCAGACTACTGAAAACCCGCATGGTGCGTAAGACTACTCCCATGCTACAGAATTCCCGTAAAGTGTTTCCTACACTCAGGATGCAGAACTCCTGTAAACTGCCTCTCACTACTTCCATTGTACAGAAATCCTGTAAGCTGCTTCTCTTTCACTCAGACTACTGAAAACCCGCATGGTGCGTAAGACTACTCCCATGCTACAGAACTCCCATAAAGTGTTTCCTACACTCAGGATGCAGAACTCCTGTAAACTGCCTCTCACTACTTCCAATGTACAGAAATCCTGTAAGCTGCTTCTCTTTTACTCAGACTACTGAAAACCCGCATAGTGCGTAAGACTACTCCCATGCTACAGAACTCCCGTAAAGTGTTTCCTACACTCAGGATGCCGAACTCCTGTAAACTGCCTCTCACTACTTCCAATGTACAGAAATCCTGTAAGCTGCTTCTCTTTTACTCAGACTACTGAAAACCCGCATAGTGCGTAAGACTACTCCCATGCTACAGAACTCCCGTAAAGTGTTTCCTACACTCAGGATGCAGAACTCCTGTAAACTGCCTTTCACTACTTATATTGTACAGAAATCCTGTAAGCTGCTTCTCTTTTACTCACACTACTGAAAACCCGCATAGTGTGTAAGACTACTCCCATGCTACAGAACTCCCGTAAAGTGTTTCCTACACTCAGGATGCAGAACTCCTGTAAACTGCCTCCCACTACTTCCAATGTACAGAAATCCTGTAAGCTGCTTCTCTTTCACTCAGACTACTGAAAACCCGCATAGTGCGTAAGACTACTCGCATGCTACAGAACTCCCGTAAAGTGTTTCCTACACTCAGGATGCAGAACTCCTGTAAACTGCCTCTCCGTACTTCCAATGTACAGAAACCCTGTAAGCTGCTTCTCTTTTACTCACACTACTGAAAACCCGCATTGTGCGTAAGACTACTCCCATGCTACAGAACTCCCGTAAAGTGTTTCCTACACTCAGGATGCAGAACTCCTGTAAACTGCCTCTCACTACTTCCATTGTACAGAAATCCTGTAAGCTGCTTCTGTTTTACTCACACTACTGAAAACCCGCATGGTGCGTAAGACTACTCCCATGCTACAGAACTCCCGCAAAGTGTTTCCTACACTCAGGATGCAGATCTCCTGTAAACTGCCTCTCACTACTTCCAATGTACAGAAATCCTGTAAGCTGCTTCTCTTTTACTCACACTACTGAAAACCCGCATTGTGCGTAAGACTACTCCCATGCTACAGAACTCCCGTAAAGTGTTTCCTACACTCAGGATGCAGAACTCCTGTAAACTGCCTCTCCCTACTTCCAATGTACAGAAATCCTGTAAACTGCTTCTCTTTTACTCAGACTACTGAAAACACGCATAGTGCGTAAGACTACTCCCATGCTACAGAACTCCCGTAAAGTGTTTCCTACACTCAGGATGCAGAACTCCTGTAAACTGCCTCTCACTACTTCCAATGTACAGAAACCCTGTAAGCTGCTTCTCTTTTACTCACACTACTGAAAACCCACATTGTGCGTAAGACTACTCCCATGCTACAGAACTCCCGTAAAGTGTTTCCTACACTCAGGATGCAGAACTCCTGTAAACTGCTTCTCCGTACTTCCAACGTACAGAAACCCTGTAAGCTGTTTCTCTTTTACTCACACTACTGAAAACCCGCATTGTGCGTAAGACTACTCCCATGCTACAGAACTCCCGTAAAGTGTTTCCTACACTCAGGATGCAGAACTCCTGTAAACTGCCTCTCACTACTTCCATTGTACAGAAATCCTGTAAGCTGCTTCTGTTTTACTCAGACTACTGAAAACGCGCATGGTGCGTAAGACTACTCCCATGCTACAGAACTCCCGTAAAGTGTTTCTTACACTCAGGATGCCGAACTCCTGTAAACTGCCTCTCACTACTTCCAATGTACAGAAATCCTGTAAGCTGCTTCTCTTTTACTCACACTACTGAAAACCCGCATAGTGCGTAAGACTACTCCCATGCTACACAACTCCCGTAAAGTGTTTCCTACACTCAGGATGCAGAACTCCTGTAAACTGCCTCTCACTACTTCCAATGTACAGAAATCCTGTAAGCTGCTTCTCTTTTACTCAGACTACTGAAAACCCGCATAGTGCGTAAGACTACTCCCATGCTACAGAACTCCCGTAAAGTGTTTCCTACACTCAGGATGCAGAACTCCTGTAAACTGCCTCTCACTACTTCCATTGTACAGAAATCCAGTAAGCTGCTTCTCTTTCACTCAGACTGCTGAAACTCCGCATAGTGCGTAAGACTACTCCCATGCTACAGAACTCCCGTAAAGTGTTTCCTACACTCAGGATGCAGAACTCCTGTAAACTGCCTCTCCGTACTTCCAATGTACAGAAACCCTGTAAGCTGCTTCTCTTTTACTCACACTACTGAAAACCCGCATTGTGCGTAAGACTACTCCCATGCTACAGAACTCCCGTAAAGTGTTTCCTACACTCAGGATGCAGAACTCCTGTAAACTGCCTTTCACTACTTATATTGTACAGAAATCCTGTAAGCTGCTTCTCTTTTACTCACACTACTGAAAACCCGCATAGTGTGTAAGACTACTCCCATGCTACAGAACTCCCGTAAAGTGTTTCCTACACTCAGGATGCAGAACTCCTGTAAACTGCCTCTCCCTACTTCCAATGTACAGAAATCCTGTAAGCTGCTTCTCTTTTACTCTGACTACTGAAAACCCGCATAGTGCGTAAGACTACTCCCATGCTACAGAACTCCCGTAAAGTGTTTCCTACACTCAGGATGCAGAACTCCTGTAAACTGCCTCTCACTACTTATATTGTACAGAAATCCTGTAAGCTGCTTCTCTTTTACTCAGACTACTGAAAACCCGCATGGTGCGTAAGACTACTCCCATGCTACAGAACTCCCGTAAAGTGTTTCCTACACTCAGGATGCAGAACTCCTGTAAACTGCCTCTCACTACTTCCATTGTACAGAAATCCTGTAAGCTGCTTCTCTTTCACTCAGACTACTGAAAACCCGCATGGTGCGTAAGACTACTCCCATGCTACAGAACTCCCATAAAGTGTTTCCTACACTCAGGATGCAGAACTCCTGTAAACTGCCTCTCACTACTTCCAATGTACAGAAATCCTGTAAGCTGCTTCTCTTTTACTCAGACTACTGAAAACCCGCATAGTGCGTAAGACTACTCCCATGCTACAGAACTCCCGTAAAGTGTTTCCTACACTCAGGATGCCGAACTCCTGTAAACTGCCTCTCACTACTTCCAATGTACAGAAATCCTGTAAGCTGCTTCTCTTTTACTCAGACTACTGAAAACCCGCATAGTGCGTAAGACTACTCCCATGCTACAGAACTCCCGTAAAGTGTTTCCTACACTCAGGATGCAGAACTCCTGTAAACTGCCTTTCACTACTTATATTGTACAGAAATCCTGTAAGCTGCTTCTCTTTTACTCACACTACTGAAAACCCGCATAGTGTGTAAGACTACTCCCATGCTACAGAACTCCCGTAAAGTGTTTCCTACACTCAGGATGCAGAACTCCTGTAAACTGCCTCCCACTACTTCCAATGTACAGAAATCCTGTAAGCTGCTTCTCTTTCACTCAGACTACTGAAAACCCGCATAGTGCGTAAGACTACTCGCATGCTACAGAACTCCCGTAAAGTGTTTCCTACACTCAGGATGCAGAACTCCTGTAAACTGCCTCTCCGTACTTCCAATGTACAGAAACCCTGTAAGCTGCTTCTCTTTTACTCACACTACTGAAAACCCGCATTGTGCGTAAGACTACTCCCATGCTACAGAACTCCCGTAAAGTGTTTCCTACACTCAGGATGCAGAACTCCTGTAAACTGCCTCTCACTACTTCCATTGTACAGAAATCCTGTAAGCTGCTTCTGTTTTACTCACACTACTGAAAACCCGCATGGTGCGTAAGACTACTCCCATGCTACAGAACTCCCGCAAAGTGTTTCCTACACTCAGGATGCAGATCTCCTGTAAACTGCCTCTCACTACTTCCAATGTACAGAAATCCTGTAAGCTGCTTCTCTTTTACTCACACTACTGAAAACCCGCATTGTGCGTAAGACTACTCCCATGCTACAGAACTCCCGTAAAGTGTTTCCTACACTCAGGATGCAGAACTCCTGTAAACTGCCTCTCCCTACTTCCAATGTACAGAAATCCTGTAAACTGCTTCTCTTTTACTCAGACTACTGAAAACACGCATAGTGCGTAAGACTACTCCCATGCTACAGAACTCCCGTAAAGTGTTTCCTACACTCAGGATGCAGAACTCCTGTAAACTGCCTCTCACTACTTCCAATGTACAGAAACCCTGTAAGCTGCTTCTCTTTTACTCACACTACTGAAAACCCACATTGTGCGTAAGACTACTCCCATGCTACAGAACTCCCGTAAAGTGTTTCCTACACTCAGGATGCAGAACTCCTGTAAACTGCTTCTCCGTACTTCCAACGTACAGAAACCCTGTAAGCTGTTTCTCTTTTACTCACACTACTGAAAACCCGCATTGTGCGTAAGACTACTCCCATGCTACAGAACTCCCGTAAAGTGTTTCCTACACTCAGGATGCAGAACTCCTGTAAACTGCCTCTCACTACTTCCATTGTACAGAAATCCTGTAAGCTGCTTCTGTTTTACTCAGACTACTGAAAACGCGCATGGTGCGTAAGACTACTCCCATGCTACAGAACTCCCGTAAAGTGTTTCTTACACTCAGGATGCCGAACTCCTGTAAACTGCCTCTCACTACTTCCAATGTACAGAAATCCTGTAAGCTGCTTCTCTTTTACTCAGACTACTGAAAACCCGCATAGTGCGTAAGACTACTCCCATGCTACACAACTCCCGTAAAGTGTTTCCTACACTCAGGATGCAGAACTCCTGTAAACTGCCTCTCACTACTTATATTGTACAGAAATCCTGTAAGCTGCTTCTCTTTTACTCAGACTACTGAAAACCCGCATGGTGCGTAAGACTACTCCCATGCTACAGAACTCCCGTAAAGTGTTTCCTACACTCAGGATGCAGAACTCCTGTAAACTGCCTCCCACTACTTCCATTGTACAGAAATCCTGTAAGCTGCTTCTCTTTCACTCAGACTACTGAAAACCCGCATAGTGCGTAAGACTACTCCCATGCTACAGAACTCCCGTAAAGTGTTTCCTACACTCAGGATGCAGAACTCCTGTAAACTGCCTCCCACTACTTCCATTGTACAGAAATCCTGTAAGCTGCTTCTCTTTTACTCAGACTACTGAAAACCCGCATGGTGCGTAAGACTACTCCCATGCTACAGAACTCCCGTAAAGTGTTTCCTACACTCAGGATGCAGAACTCCTGTAAACTGCCTCTCCCTACTTCCAATGTACAGAAATCCTGTAAGCTGCTTCTCTTTTACTCTGACTACTGAAAACCCGCATAGTGCGTAAGACTACTCCCATGCTACAGAACTCCCGTAAAGTGTTTCCTACACTCAGGATGCAGAACTCCTGTAAACTGCCTCTCACTACTTATATTGTACAGAAATCCTGTAAGCTGCTTCTCTTTTACTCAGACTACTGAAAACCCGCATGGTGCGTAAGACTACTCCCATGCTACAGAATTCCCGTAAAGTGTTTCCTACACTCAGGATGCAGAACTCCTGTAAACTGCCTCTCACTACTTCCATTGTACAGAAATCCTGTAAGCTGCTTCTCTTTCACTCAGACTACTGAAAACCCGCATGGTGCGTAAGACTACTCCCATGCTACAGAACTCCCATAAAGTGTTTCCTACACTCAGGATGCAGAACTCCTGTAAACTGCCTCTCACTACTTCCAATGTACAGAAATCCTGTAAGCTGCTTCTCTTTTACTCAGACTACTGAAAACCCGCATAGTGCGTAAGACTACTCCCATGCTACAGAACTCCCGTAAAGTGTTTCCTACACTCAGGATGCCGAACTCCTGTAAACTGCCTCTCACTACTTCCAATGTACAGAAATCCTGTAAGCTGCTTCTCTTTTACTCAGACTACTGAAAACCCGCATAGTGCGTAAGACTACTCCCATGCTACAGAACTCCCGTAAAGTGTTTCCTACACTCAGGATGCAGAACTCCTGTAAACTGCCTTTCACTACTTATATTGTACAGAAATCCTGTAAGCTGCTTCTCTTTTACTCACACTACTGAAAACCCGCATAGTGTGTAAGACTACTCCCATGCTACAGAACTCCCGTAAAGTGTTTCCTACACTCAGGATGCAGAACTCCTGTAAACTGCCTCCCACTACTTCCAATGTACAGAAATCCTGTAAGCTGCTTCTCTTTCACTCAGACTACTGAAAACCCGCATAGTGCGTAAGACTACTCGCATGCTACAGAACTCCCGTAAAGTGTTTCCTACACTCAGGATGCAGAACTCCTGTAAACTGCCTCTCCGTACTTCCAATGTACAGAAACCCTGTAAGCTGCTTCTCTTTTACTCACACTACTGAAAACCCGCATTGTGCGTAAGACTACTCCCATGCTACAGAACTCCCGTAAAGTGTTTCCTACACTCAGGATGCAGAACTCCTGTAAACTGCCTCTCACTACTTCCATTGTACAGAAATCCTGTAAGCTGCTTCTGTTTTACTCACACTACTGAAAACCCGCATGGTGCGTAAGACTACTCCCATGCTACAGAACTCCCGCAAAGTGTTTCCTACACTCAGGATGCAGATCTCCTGTAAACTGCCTCTCACTACTTCCAATGTACAGAAATCCTGTAAGCTGCTTCTCTTTTACTCACACTACTGAAAACCCGCATTGTGCGTAAGACTACTCCCATGCTACAGAACTCCCGTAAAGTGTTTCCTACACTCAGGATGCAGAACTCCTGTAAACTGCCTCTCCCTACTTCCAATGTACAGAAATCCTGTAAACTGCTTCTCTTTTACTCAGACTACTGAAAACACGCATAGTGCGTAAGACTACTCCCATGCTACAGAACTCCCGTAAAGTGTTTCCTACACTCAGGATGCAGAACTCCTGTAAACTGCCTCTCACTACTTCCAATGTACAGAAACCCTGTAAGCTGCTTCTCTTTTACTCACACTACTGAAAACCCACATTGTGCGTAAGACTACTCCCATGCTACAGAACTCCCGTAAAGTGTTTCCTACACTCAGGATGCAGAACTCCTGTAAACTGCTTCTCCGTACTTCCAACGTACAGAAACCCTGTAAGCTGTTTCTCTTTTACTCACACTACTGAAAACCCGCATTGTGCGTAAGACTACTCCCATGCTACAGAACTCCCGTAAAGTGTTTCCTACACTCAGGATGCAGAACTCCTGTAAACTGCCTCTCACTACTTCCATTGTACAGAAATCCTGTAAGCTGCTTCTGTTTTACTCAGACTACTGAAAACGCGCATGGTGCGTAAGACTACTCCCATGCTACAGAACTCCCGTAAAGTGTTTCTTACACTCAGGATGCCGAACTCCTGTAAACTGCCTCTCACTACTTCCAATGTACAGAAATCCTGTAAGCTGCTTCTCTTTTACTCAGACTACTGAAAACCCGCATAGTGCGTAAGACTACTCCCATGCTACACAACTCCCGTAAAGTGTTTCCTACACTCAGGATGCAGAACTCCTGTAAACTGCCTCTCACTACTTATATTGTACAGAAATCCTGTAAGCTGCTTCTCTTTTACTCAGACTACTGAAAACCCGCATGGTGCGTAAGACTACTCCCATGCTACAGAACTCCCGTAAAGTGTTTCCTACACTCAGGATGCAGAACTCCTGTAAACTGCCTCCCACTACTTCCATTGTACAGAAATCCTGTAAGCTGCTTCTCTTTCACTCAGACTACTGAAAACCCGCATAGTGCGTAAGACTACTCCCATGCTACAGAACTCCCGTAAAGTGTTTCCTACACTCAGGATGCAGAACTCCTGTAAACTGCCTCTCCGTACTTCCAATGTACAGAAACCCTGTAAGCTGCTTCTCTTTTACTCACACTACTGAAAACCCGCATTGTGCGTAAGACTACTCCCATGCTACAGAACTCCCGTAAAGTGTTTCCTACACTCAGGATGCAGAACTCCTGTAAACTGCCTCTCACTACTTCCATTGTACAGAAATCCTGTAAGCTGCTTCTGTTTTACTCACACTACTGAAAACCCGCATGGTGCGTAAGACTACTCCCATGCTACAGAACTCCCGCAAAGTGTTTCCTACACTCAGGATGCAGATCTCCTGTAAACTGCCTCTCACTACTTCCAATGTACAGAAATCCTGTAAGCTGCTTCTCTTTTACTCAGACTACTGAAAACACGCATAGTGCGTAAGACTACTCCCATGCTACAGAACTCCCGTAAAGTGTTTCCTACACTCAGGATGCAGAACTCCTGTAATCTGCCTCTCACTACTTCCATTGTACAGAAATCCTGTAAGCTGCTTCTCTTTTACTCAGACTACTGAAAACCCGCATAGTCTGTAAGACTACTCCCATGCTACAGAACTCCCGTAAAGTGTTTCCTACACTCAGGATGCAGAACTCCTGTAAACTGCCTCTCACTACTTCCAATGTACAGAAATCCTGTAAGCTGCTTCTCTTTTACTCACACTACTGAAAACCCGCATTGTGCGTATGACTACACCCATGCTACAGAACTCCCATAAAGTGTTTCCTACACTCAGGATGCAGAACTCCTGTAAACTGCCTCTCACTACTTCCAATGTACAGAAATCCTGTAAGCTGCTTCTCTTTTACTCAGACTACTGAAAACCCGCATAGTGCGTAAGACTACTCCCATGCTACAGAACTCCCGTAAAGTGTTTCCTACACTCAGGATGCAGAACTCCTGTAAACTGCCTCTCACTACTTCCATTGTACAGAAATCCAGTAAGCTGCTTCTCTTTCACTCAGACTGCTGAAACTCCGCATAGTGCGTAAGACTACTCCCATGCTACAGAACTCCCGTAAAGTGTTTCCTACACTCAGGATGCAGAACTCCTGTAAACTGCCTCTCCGTACTTCCAATGTACAGAAACCCTGTAAGCTGCTTCTCTTTTACTCACACTACTGAAAACCCGCATTGTGCGTAAGACTACTCCCATGCTACAGAACTCCCGTAAAGTGTTTCCTACACTCAGGATGCAGAACTCCTGTAAACTGCCTTTCACTACTTATATTGTACAGAAATACTGTAAGCTGCTTCTCTTTTACTCACACTACTGAAAACCCGCATAGTGCGTAAGACTACTCCCATGCTACAGAACTCCCGTAAAGTGTTTCCTACACTCAGGATGCAGAACTCCTGTAAACTGCCTCTCCCTACTTCCAATGTACAGAAATCCTGTAAGCTGCTTCTCTTTTACTCACACTACTGAAAACCCGCATAGTGTGTAAGACTACTCCCATGCTACAGAACTCCCGTAAAGTGTTTCCTACACTCAGGATGCAGAACTCCTGTAAACTGCCTCTCACTACTTCCAATGTACAGAAATCCTGTAAGCTGCTTCTCTTTTACTCAGACTACTGAAAACCCGCATAGTGCGTAAGACTACTCCCATGCTACAGAACTCCCGTAAAGTGTTTCCTACACTCAGGATGCAGAACTCCTGTAAACTGCCTCTCACTACTTCCAATGTACAGAAATCCTGTAAGCTGCTTCTCTTTTACTCAGACTACTGAAAACCCGCATAGTGCGTAAGACTACTCCCATGCTACAGAACTCCCGTAAAGTGTTTCCTACACTCAGGATGCAGAACTCCTGTAAACTGCATCTCCGTACTTCCAATGTACAGAAATCCTGTAAGCTGCTTCTCTTTTACTCACACTACTGAAAACCCACATTGTGTGTAAGACTACTCCCATGCTACAGAACTCCCGTAAAGTGTTTCCTACACTCAGGATGCAGAACTCCTGTAAACTGCCTCTCACTACTTCCAATGTACAGAAATCCTGTAAGCTGCTTCTCTTTCACTCAGACTACTGAAAACCCGCATAGTGCGTAAGACTACTCCCATGCTACAGAACTCCCGTAAAGTGTTTCCTACACTCAGGATGCAGAACTCCTGTAAACTGCCTCTCCGTACTTCCAATGTACAGAAACCCTGTAAGCTGCTTCTCTTTTACTCACACTACTGAAAACCCGCATTGTGCGTAAGACTACTCCCATGCTACAGAACTCCCGTAAAGTGTTTCCTACACTCAGGATGCAGAACTCCTGTAAACTGCCTCTCACTACTTCCAATGTACAGAAATCCTGTAAGCTGCTTCTCTTTTACTCAGACTACTGAAAACCCGCATAGTGCGTAAGACTACTCCCATGCTACAGAACTCCCGTAAAGTGTTTCCTACACTCAGGATGCAGAACTCCTGTAAACTGCCTCTCACTACTTATATTGTACAGAAATCCTGTAAGCTGCTTCTCTTTTACTCAGACTACTGAAAACCCGCATGGTGCGTAAGACTACTCCCATGCTACAGAACTCCCGTAAAGTGTTTCCTACACTCAGGATGCAGAACTCCTGTAAACTGCCTCCCACTACTTCCATTGTACAGAAATCCTGTAAGCTGCTTCTCTTTCACTCAGACTACTGAAAACCCGCATAGTGCGTAAGACTACTCCCATGCTACAGAACTCCCGTAAAGTGTTTCCTACACTCAGGATGCAGAACTCCTGTAAAGTGCCTCTCACTACTTATATTGTACAGAAATCCTGTAAGCTGCTTCTCTTTTACTCACACTACTGAAAACCCGCATTGTGCGTAAGACTACTCCCATGCTACAGAACTCCCGTAAAGTGTTTCCTACACTCAGGATGCAGAACTCCTGTAAACTGCCTCTCACTACTTCCATTGTACAGAAATCCTGTAAGCTGCTTCTGTTTTACTCACACTACTGAAAACCCGCATGGTGCGTAAGACTACTCCCATGCTACAGAACTCCCGCAAAGTGTTTCCTACACTCAGGATGCAGATCTCCTGTAAACTGCCTCTCACTACTTCCAATGTACAGAAATCCTGTAAGCTGCTTCTCTTTTACTCAGACTACTGAAAACCCGCATAATGCGTAAGACTACTCCCATGCTACAGAACTCCCGTAAAGTGTTTCCTACACTCAGGATGCAGAACTCCTGTAAACTGCCTCTCCCTACTTCCAATGTACAGAAATCCTGTAAACTGCTTCTCTTTTACTCAGACTACTGAAAACACGCATAGTGCGTAAGACTACTCCCATGCTACAGAACTCCCGTAAAGTGTTTCCTACACTCAGGATGCAGAACTCCTGTAAACTGCCTCTCACTACTTCCAATGTACAGAAACCCTGTAAGCTGCTTCTCTTTTACTCAGACTACTGAAAACACGCATAGTGCGTAAGACTACTCCCATGCTACAGAACTCCCGTAAAGTGTTTCCTACACTCAGGATGCAGAACTCCTGTAAACTGCTTCTCCGTACTTCCAACGTACAGAAACCCTGTAAGCTGTTTCTCTTTTACTCACACTACTGAAAACCCGCATTGTGCGTAAGACTACTCCCATGCTACAGAACTCCCGTAAAGTGTTTCCTACACTCAGGATGCAGAACTCCTGTAAACTGCCTCTCACTACTTCCATTGTACAGAAATCCTGTAAGCTGCTTCTGTTTTACTCAGACTACTGAAAACGCGCATGGTGCGTAAGACTACTCCCATGCTACAGAACTCCCGTAAAGTGTTTCTTACACTCAGGATGCAGAACTCCTGTAAACTGCCTCTCACTACTTCCAATGTACAGAAATCCTGTAAGCTGCTTCTCTTTTACTCAGACTACTGAAAACCCGCATAGTGCGTAAGACTACTCCCATGCTACAGAACTCCCGTAAAGTGTTTCCTAAACTCAGGATGCAGAACTCCTGTAAACTGCCTCTCACTACTTCCAATGTACAGAAATCCTGTAAGCTGCTTCTCTTTTACTCAGACTACTGAAAACACGCATAGTGCGTAAGACTACTCCCATGGTACAGAACTCCCGTAAAGTGTTTCCTCCACTCAGGATGCAGAACTCCTGTAAACTGCTTCTCCGTACTTCCAATGTACAGAAACCCTGTAAGCTGCTTCTCTTTTACTCACACTACTGAAAACCCACATTGTGCGTAAGACTACTCCCATGCTACAGAACTCCCGTAAAGTGTTTCCTACACTCAGGATGCAGAACTCCTGTAATCTGCCTCTCACTACTTCCATTGTACAGAAATCCTGTAAGCTGCTTCTCTTTTACTCAGACTACTGAAAACCCGCATAGTCTGTAAGACTACTCCCATGCGACAGAACTCCCGTAAAGTGTTTCCTACACTCAGGATGCAGAACTCCTGTAAACTGCCTCTCACTACTTCCAATGTACAGAAATCCTGTAAGCTGCTTCTCTTTTACTCACACTACTGAAAACCCGCATTGTGCGTATGACTACACCCATGCTACAGAACTCCCATAAAGTGTTTCCTACACTCAGGATGCAGAACTCCTGTAAACTGCCTCTCACTACTTCCATTGTACAGAAATCCAGTAAGCTGCTTCTCTTTCACTCAGACTACTGAAAACCCGCATGGTGCGTAAGACTACTACCATGCTACAGAACTCCCGTAAAGTGTTTCGTACACTCAGGATGCAGAACTCCTGTAAACTGCCTCTCACTAGTTCCATTGTACAGAAATCCTGTAAGCTGCTTCTCTTTCACTCAGACTACTGAAAACCCGCATAGTGCGTAAGACTACTCCCATGCTACAGAACTCCCGTATAGTGTTTCATACACTCAGGATGCAGAACTCCTGTAAACTGCCTCTCCGTACTTCCAATGTACAGAAACCCTGTAAGCTGCTTCTCTTTTACTCACACTACTGAAAACCCGCATTGTGCGTAAGACTACTCCCATGCTACACAACTCCCGTAAAGTGTTTCCCACACTCAGGATGCAGAACTCCTGTAAACTGCCTCTCACTACTTCCATTGTACAGAAATCCTGTAAGCTGCTTCTCTTTCACTCAGAATACTGAAAACCCGCATAGTGCGTAAGACTACTCCCATGCTACAGAACTCCCGTAAAGTGTTTCCTACACTCAGGATGCAGAACTCCAGTAAACTGCCTCTCCCTACTTCCAATGTACAGAAATCCTGTAAGCTGCTTCTCTTTTACTCAGACTACTGAAAACCCGCATGGTGCGTATGACTACTCCCATGCTACAGAACTCCCGAAAAGTGTTTCCTACACTCAGGATGCAGAACTCCTGTAAACTGCTTCTCCGTACTTCCAATGTACAGAAAAAATGTAAGCTGCTTCTCTTTTACTCACACTACTGAAAACCCACATTGTGCGTAAGACTACTCCCATGCTACAGAACTCCCGTAAAGTGTTTCCTACACTCAGGATGCAGAACTCCTGTAAACTGCCTCTCACTACTTCCATTGTACAGAAATCCTGTAAGCTGCTTCACTTTTACTCAGACTACTGAAAACCCGCATGGTGCGTAAGACTACTCCCATGCTACAGAACTCCCGTAAAGTGTTTCCTACACTCAGGATGCAGAACTCCTGTAAACTGCCTCTCACTACTTATATTGTACAGAAATCCTGTAAGCTGCTTCTCTTTTACTCAGACTACTGAAAACCCGCATAGTGCGTAAGACTACTCCCATGCTACAGAACTCCCGTAAAGTGTTTCCTACACTCAGGATGCAGAACTCCTGTAAACTGCCTCTCACTACTTCCATTGTACAGAAATCCTGTAAGCTGCTTCTGTTTTACTCAGACTACTGAAAACCCGCATGGTGCGTAAGACTACTCCCATGCTACAGAACTCCCGTAAAGTGTTTCCTACACTCAGGATGCAGAACTCCTGTAAACTGCCTCTCACTACTTCCAATGTACAGAAATCCTGTAAGCTGCTTCTCTTTTACTCAGACTACTGAAAACCCGCATAGTGCGTAAGTCTACTCCCATGCTACACAACTCCCGTAAAGTGTTTCCTACACTCAGGATGCAGAACTCCTGTAAACTGCCTCTCCCTACTTCCAATGTACAGAAATACTGTAAGCTGCTTCTCTTTTACTCAGACTACTGAAAACACGCATAGTGCGTAAGACTACTCCCATGCTACAGAACTCCCGTAAAGTGTTTCCTCCACTCAGGATGCGGAACTCCTGTAAACTGCTTCTCCGTACTTCCAATGTACAGAAACCCTGTAAGCTGCTTCTCTTTTACTCACACTACTGAAAACCCACATTGTGCGTAAGACTACTCCCATGCTACAGAACTCCCGTAAAGTGTTTCCTACACTCAGGATGCAGAACTCCTTTAATATGCCTCTCACTACTTCCATTGTACAGAAATCCTGTAAGCTGCTTCTGTTTTACTCAGACTACTGAAAAACCGCATGGTGCGTAAGACTACTCCCATGCTACAGAACTCCCGTAAAGTGTTTCCTACACTCAGGATGCAGAACTCCTGTAAACTGCCTCTCACTACTTCCATTGTACAGAAATCCTGTAAGCTGCTTCTCTTTTACTCAGACTACTGAAAACCCGCATGGTGCGTAAGACTACTCCCATGCTACAGAACTCCCGTAAAGTGTTTCCTACACTCAGGATGCAGAACTCCTGTAAACTGCCTCTCACTACTTCCATTGTACAGAAATCCAGTAAGCTGCTTTTCTTTCACTCAGACTACTGAAAACCCGCATGGTGCGTAAGACTACTCCCATGCTACAGAACTCCCGTAAAGTGTTTCCTACACTCAGGATGCAGAACTCCTGTAAACTGCCTCTCACTACTTCCATTGTACAGAAATCCTGTAAGCTGCTTCTCTTTCACTCAGACTATTGAAAACCCGCATAGTGCGTAAGACTACTCCCATGCTACAGAACTCCCGTAAAGTGTTTCCTACACTCAGGATGCAGAACTCCTGTAAACTGCCTCTCCGTACTTCCAATGTACAGAAATCCTGTAAGCTGCTTCTCTTTTACTCAGACTCCTGAAAACCCGCATGGTGCGTATGACTACTCCCATGCTACAGAACTCCCGTAAAGTGTTTCCTACACTCAGGATGCAGAACTCCTGTAAACTGCTTCTCCGTACTTCCAATGTACAGAAAAAATGTAAGCTGCTTCTCTTTTACTCACACTACTGAAAACCCACATTGTGCGTAAGACTACTCCCATGCTACAGAACTCCCGTAAAGTGTTTCCTACACTCAGGATGCAGAACTCCTGTAAACTGCCTCTCAGTACTTCCATTGTACAGAAATCCTGTAAGCTGCTTCTCTTTCACTCAGACTACTGAAAACCCGCATAGTGCGTAAGACTACTCCCATGCTACAGAACTCCCGTAAAGTGTTTCCTACACTCAGGATGCAGAACTCCTGTAAACTGCCTCTCCGTACTTCCAATGTACAGAAACCCTGTAACCTGTTTCTCTTTTACTCACACTACTGAAAACCCGCATTGTGCGTAAGACTACTCCCATGCTACAGAACTCCCGTAAAGTGTTTCCTACACTCAGGATGCAGAACTCCTGTAAACTGCCTCTCACTACTTATATTGTACAGAAATCCGGTAAGCTGCTTCTCTTTTACTCAGACTACTGAAAACCCGCATACTGCGTAAGACTACTCCCATGCTACACAACTCCCGTAAAGTGTTTCCTACACTCAGGATGCAGAACTCCTGTAAACTGCCTCTCACTACTTCCAATGTACAGAAATCCTGTAAGCTGCTTCTCTTTCACTCAGACTACTGAAAACCCGCATAGTGCGTAAGACTACTCCCATGCTACAGAACTCCCGTAAAGTGTTTCCTACACTCAGGATGCAGAACTCCTGTAAACTGCCTCTCACTACTTATATTGTACAGAAATCCTGTAAGCTGCTTCTCTTTTACTCAGACTACTGAAAACCCGCATAGTGCGTAAGACTACTCCCATGCTACAGAACTCCCGTAAAGTGTTTCCTACACTCAGGATGCAGAACTCCTGTAAACTGCCTCTCACTACTTCCATTGTACAGAAATCCTGTAAGCTGCTTCTCTTTCACTCAGACTACTGAAAACACGCATAGTGCGTAAGACTACTCCCATGCTACAGAACTCCCGTAAAGTGTTTCCTACACTCAGGATGCAGAACTCCTGTAAACTGCCTCTCCGTACTTCCAATGTACAGAAACCCTGTAAGCTGTTTCTCTTTTACTCACACTACTGAAAACCCGCATTGTGCGTAAGACTACTCCCATGCTACAGAACTCCCGTAAAGTGTTTCCTACACTCAGGATGCAGAACTCCTGTAAACTGCCTCTCACTACTTCCAATGTACAGAAATCCTGTAAGCTGCTTCTCTTTTACTCAGACTACTGAAAACACGCATAGTGCGTAAGACTACTCCCATGCTACAGAACTCCCGTAAAGTGTTTCCTACACTCAGGATGCAGAACTCCTGTAAACTGCTTCTCCGTACTTCCATTGTACAGAAATCCTGTAAGCTGCTTCTCTTTTACTCAGACTACTGAAAACCCGCATAGTGAGTAAGACTACTCCCATGCTACAGAACTCCCGTAAAGTGTTTCCTACACTCAGGATGCAGAACTCCTGTAAACTGCCTCTCACTACTTATATAGTACAGAAATCCTGTAAGCTGCTTCTCTTTTACTCAGACTACTGAAAACCCGCATAGTGCGTAAGACTACTCCCATGCTACAGAACTCCCGTAAAGTGTTTCCTACACTCAGGATGCAGAACTCCTGTAAACTGCCTCTCACTACTTCCAATGTACAGAAATCCTGTAAGCTGCTTCTCTTTTACTCAGACTACTGAAAACACGCATAGTGCGTAAGACTACTCCCATGCTACAGAACTCCCGTAAAGTGTTTCCTACACTCAGGATGCAGAACTCCTGTAAACTGCTTCTCCGTACTTCCAATGTACTGAAACTCTGTAAGCTGCTTCTCTTTTACTCACACTACTGAAAACCCACATTGTGCGTAAGACTACTCCCATGCTACAGAACTCCCGTAAAGTGTTTCGTACACTCAGGATGCAGAACTCCTGTAAACTGCCTCTCACTACTTCCAATGTACAGAAATCCTGTAAGCTGCTTCTCTTTCACTCAGACTACTGAAAACCCGCATAGTGCGTAAGACTACTCCCATGCTACAGAACTCCCGTAAAGTTTTTCCTACACTCAGGATGCAGAACTCCTGTAGACTGCCTCTCACTACTTCCATTGTACAGAAATCCTGTAAGCTGCTTCTCTTTCACTCAGACTACTGAAAACCCGCATAGTGCGTAAGACTACTCCCATGCTACAGAACTCCCGTAAAGTGTTTCCTACACTCAGGATGCAGAACTCCTGTAAACTGCCTCTCACTACTTCCTTTGTACAGAAATCCTGTAAGCTGCTTCTCTTTTACTCACACTACTGAAAACCCGCATAGTGTGTAAGACTACTCCCATGCTACAGAACTCCCGTAAAGTGTTTCCTACACTCAGGATGCAGAACTCCTGTAAACTGCCTCTCACTACTTATATTGCACAGAAATCCTGTAAGCTGCTTCTCTTTTACTCACACTACTGAAAACCCGCATGGTGCGTAAGACTACTCCCATGCTACAGAACTCCCCTAAAGTGTTTCCTACACTCAGGATGCAGAACTCCTGTAAACTGCCTCTCACTACTTCTAATGTACAGAAATCCTGTATGCTGCTTCTCTTTTACTCAGACTACTGAAAACCCGCATAGTGCGTAAGACTACTCCCATGCTACAGAACTCCCGTAAAGTGTTTCCTACACTCAGGATGCAGAACTCCTGTAAACTGCCTCTCACTACTTCCAATGTACAGAAATCCTGTAAGCTGCTTCTCTTTTACTCACACTACTGAAAACCCGCATAGTGCGTAAGACTACTCCCATGCTACAGAACTCCCGTAAAGTGTTTCCTACACTCAGGATGCAGAACTCCTGTAAACTGCCTCTCACTACTTCCATTGTACAGAAATCCAGTAAGCTGCTTCTTTTTTACTCAGACTGCTGAAAACCCGCATAGTGTGTAAGACTACTCCCATGCTACAGAACTCCCGTAAAGTGTTTCCTACACTCAGGATGCAGAACTCCTGTAAACTGCCTCTCCGTACTTCCAATGTACAGAAACCCTGTAAGCTGCTTCTCTTTTACTCACACTACTGAAAACCCGCATAGTGCGTAAGACTACTCCCATGCTACACAACTCCCGTAAAGTGTTTCCTACACTCAGGATGCAGAACTCCTGTAAACTGCCTTTCACTACTTCCAATGTACAGAAATCCTGTAAGCTGCTTCTCTTTTACTCACACTACTGAAAACCCGCATAGTGCGTAAGACTACTCCCATGCTACAGAATTCCCGTAAAGTGTTTCCTACACTCAGGATGCAGAACTCCTGTAAACTGCCTCTCACTACTTCCATTGTACAGAAATCCTGTAAGCTGCTTCTCTTTTACTCAGACTACTGAAAACCCGCATAGTGCGTAAGACTACTCCCATGCTACAGAACTCCCGTAAAGTGTTTCCTACACTCAGGATGCAGAACTCCTGTAAACTGCCTCTCCATACTTCCAATGTACAGAAATCCTGTAAGCTGCTTCACTTTTACTCAGACTACTGAAAACCGCATAGTGCGTAAGACTACTCCCATGCTACAGAACTCCCGTAAAGTGTTTCCTACACTCAGGATGCAGAACTCCTGTAAACTGCCTCTCACTACTTCCAATGTACAGAAATCCTGTAAGCTGCTTCTCTTTTACTCAGACTACTGAAAACCCGCATAGTGCGTAAGACTACTCCCATGCTACAGATCTCCCGTAAAGTATTTCCTACACTCAGGATGCAGAACTCCTGTAAACTGCATCTCCGTACTTCCAATGTACAGAAACCCTGTAAGCTGCTTCTCTTTTACTCACACTACTGAAAACCCACATTGTGTGTAAGACTACTCCCATGCTACAGAACTCCCGTAAAGTGTTTCCTACACTCAGGATGCAGAACTCCTGTAAACTGCCTCTCACTACTTCCAATGTACAGAAATCCTGTAAGCTGCTTCTCTTTCACTCAGACTACTGAAAACCCGCATAGTGCGTAAGACTACTCCCATGCTACAGAACTCCCGTAAAGTGTTTCCTACACTCAGGATGCAGAACTCCTGTAAACTGCCTCTCACTACTTCCAATGTACAGAAACCCTGTAAGCTGCTTCTCTTTTACTCACACTACTGAAAACCCGCATTGTGCGTAAGACTACTCCCATGCTACAGAACTCCCGTAAAGTGTTTCCTACACTCAGGATGCAGAACTCCTGTAAACTGCCTCTCACTACTTCCAATGTACAGAAATCCTGTAAGCTGCTTCTCTTTTACTCAGACTACTGAAAACCCGCATAGTGCGTAAGACTACTCCCATGCTACAGAACTCCCGTAAAGTGTTTCCTACACTCAGGATGCAGAACTCCTGTAAACTGCCTCTCACTACTTCCATTGTACAGAAATCCTGTAAGCTGCTTCTCTTTTACTCAGACTACTGAAAACCCGCATGGTGCGTAAGACTACTCCCATGCTACAGAACTCCCGTAAAGTGTTTCCTACACTCAGGATGCAGAACTCCTGTAAACTGCCTCTCACTACTTCCATTGTACAGAAATCCTGTAAGCTGCTTCTCTTTCACTCAGACTACTGAAAACCCGCATAGTGCGTAAGACTACTCCCATGCTACAGAACTCCCGTAAAGTGTTTCCTACACTCAGGATGCAGAACTCCTGTAAACTGCCTCTCCGTACTTCCAATGTACAGAAACCCTCTAAGCTGTTTCTCTTTTACTCACACTACTGAAAACCCGCATAGTGCGTAAGACTACTCCCATGCTACAGAACTCCCGTAAAGTGTTTCCTACACTCAGGATGCAGAACTCCTGTAAACTGCCTCTCACTACTTATATTGTACAGAAATCCTGTAAGCTGCTTCTCTTTTACTCAGACTACTGAAAACCCGCATAGTGCATAAGACTACTCCCATGCTACAGAACTCCCGTAAAGTGTTTCCTACACTCAGGATGCAGAACTCCTGTAAACTGCCTCTCACTACTTCCAATGTACAGAAATCCTGTAAGCTGCTTCTCTTTTACTCAGACTACTGAAAACCCGCATAGTGCGTAAGACTACTCCCATGCTACAGAACTCCCGTAAAGTGTTTCCTACACTCAGGATGCAGAACTCCTGTAAACTGCATCTCCGTACTTCCAATGTACAGAAACCCTGTAAGCTGCTTCTCTTTTACTCACACTACTGAAAACCCACATTGTGTGTAAGACTACTCCCATGCTACAGAACTCCCGTAAAGTGTTTCCTACACTCAGGATGCAGAACTCCTGTAAACTGCCTCTCACTACTTCCAATGTACAGAAATCCTGTAAGCTGCTTCTCTTTCACTCAGACTACTGAAAACCCGCATAGTGCGTAAGACTACTCCCATGCTACAGAACTCCCGAAAAGTGTTTCCTACACTCAGGATGCAGAACTCCTGTAAACTGCCTCTCACTACTTCCAATGTACAGAAACCCTGTAAGCTGCTTCTCTTTTACTCACACTACTGAAAACCCGCATTGTGCGTAAGACTACTCCCATGCTACAGAACTCCCGTAAAGTGTTTCCTACACTCAGGATGCAGAACTCCTGTAAACTGCCTCTCCGTACTTCCAATGTACAGAAATCCTGTAAGCTGCTTCTCTTTTACTCACAATACTGAAAACCCGCATAGTGCGTAAGACTACTCCCATGCTACAGAACACCCGTAAAGTGTTTCCTACACTCAGGATGCAGAACTCCTGTAAACTGCCTCTCACTACTTCCATTGTACAGAAATCCTGTAAGCTGCTTCTCTTTTACTCAGACTACTGAAAACCCGCATGGTGCGTAAGACTACTCCCATGCTACAGAACTCCCGTAAAGTGTTTCCTACACTCAGGATGCAGAACTCCTGTAAACTGCCTCTCACTACTTCCATTGTACAGAAATCCTGTAAGCTGCTTCTCTTTCACTCAGACTACTGAAAACCCGCATAGTGCGTAAGACTACTCCCATGCTACAGAACTCCCGTAAAGTGTTTCCTACACTCAGGATGCAGAACTCCTGTAAAGTGCCTCCCACTACTTATATTGTACAGAAATCCTGTAAGCTGCTTCTCTTTTACTCACACTACTGAAAACCCACATGGTGCGTAAGACTACTCCCATGCTACAGAACTCCCGTAAAGTGTTTCCTACACTCAGGATGCAGAACTCCTGTAAACTGCCTCTCACTACTTCCAATGTACAGAAATCCTGTAAGCTGCTTCTCTTTTACTCAGACTACTGAAAACATGCATAGTGCGTAAGACTACTCCCATGTTACAGAACTCCCATAAAGTGTTTCCTACACTCAGGATGCAGAACTCCTGTAAACTGCCTCTCCGTACTTCCAATGTACAGAAACCCTGTAAGCTGCTTCTCTTTAACTCACACTACTGATAACCCGCATGGTGCGTAAGACTACTCCCATGCTACAGAACTCCCGTAAAGTGTTTCCTACACTCAGGATGCAGAACTCCTGTAAACTGCCTCTCACTACTTCCATTGTACAGAAATCCTGTAAGCTGCTACTGTTTTACTCAGACTACTGAAAACCCGCATGTTGCGTAAGACTACTCCCATGCTACAGAACTCCCGTAAAGTGTTTCCTACACTCAGGATGCAGAACTCCTGTAAACTGCCTCTCCGTACTTCCAATGTACAGAAACCCTGTAAGCTGCTTCTCTTTTACTCAGACTACTGAATACCCGCATTGTGCGTAAGACTACTCCCATGCTACAGAACTCCCGTAAAGTGTTTCCTACACTCAGGATGCAGAACTCCTGTAAACTGCCTCTCACTACTTCCTTTGTACAGAAATCCTGTAAGCTGCTTCTGTTTTACTCAGACTACTGAAAACCCGCATGGTGCGTAAGACTACTCCCATGCTACAGAACTCCCGTAAAGTGTTTCCTACACTCAGGATGCAGAACTCCTGTAAACTGCCTCTCCCTACTTCCAATGTACAGAAATCCTGTAAGCTGCTTCTCTTTTACTCAGACTACTGAAAACACGCATAGTGCGTAAGACTACTCCCATGCTACAGAACTCCCGTAAAGTGTTTCCTACACTCAGGATGCAGAACTCCTGTAAACTGCCTCTCCCTACTTCCAATGTACAGAAATCCTGTAAGCTGCTTCTCTTTTACTCAGACTACTGAAAACCCGCATGGTGCGTAAGACTACTCCCATGCTACACAACTCCCGTAAAGTGTTTCCTACACTCAGGATGCAGAACTCCTGTAAACTGCCTCTCCCTACTTCCAATGTACAGAAATCCTGTAAGCTGCTTCTCTTTTACTCAGACTACTGAAAACACGCATAGTGCGTAAGACTACTTCCATGCTACAGAACTCCCGTAAAGTGTTTCCTACACTCAGGATGCAGAACTCCTGTAAACTGCTTCTCCGTACTTCCAATGTACAGAAACCCTGTAAGCTGCTTCTCTTTTACTCACACTACTGAAAACCCACATGGTGCGTAAGACTACTCCCATGCTACAGAACTCCCGTAAAGTGTTTCCTACACTCAGGATGCAGAACTCCTGTAAACTGCCTCTCACTACTTATATTGTACAGAAATCCTGTAAGCTGCTTCTGTTTTACTCAGACTACTGAAAACCCGCATGGTGCGTAAGACTACTCCCATGCTACAGAACTCCCGTAAAGTGTTTCCTACACTCAGGATGCAGAACTCCTGTAAACTGCCTCTCACTACTTATATTGCACAGAAATCCTGTAAGCTGCTTCTCTTTTACTCAGACTACTGAAAACCCGCATGGTGCGTAAGACTACTCCCATGCTACAGAACTCCCGTAAAGTGTTTCCTACACTCAGGATGCAGAACTCCTGTAAACTGCCTCTCCCTACTTCCAATGTACAGAAATCCTGTAAGCTGCTTCTCTTTCACTCAGACTACTGAAAACCCGCATAGTGCGTAAGACTACTCCCATGCTACAGAACTCCCGTAAAGTGTTTCCTACACTCAGGATGCAGAACTCCTGTAAACTGCCTCTCCGTACTTCCAATGTACAGAAACCCTGTAAGCTGCTTCTCTTTTACTCACACTACTGAAAACCCGCATTGTGCGTAAGACTACTCCCATGCTACAGAACTCCCGTAAAGTGTTTCCTACACTCAGGATGCAGAACTCCTGTAAACTGCCTCTCACTACTTATATTGCACAGAAATCCTGTAAGCTGCTTCTCTTTTACTCAGACTACTGAAAACCCGCATGGTGCGTAAGACTACTCCCATGCTACACAACTCCCGTAAAGTGTTTCCTACACTCAAGATGCAGAACTCCTGTAAACTGCCTCTCCCTACTTCCAATGTACAGAAATCCTGTAAGCTGCTTCTCTTTTACTCAGACTACTGAAAACACGCATAGTGCGTAAGACTACTCCCATGCTACAGAACTCCCGTAAAGTGTTTCCTACACTCAGGATGCAGAACTCCTCTAAACTGCCTCTCCCTACTTCCAATGTACAGAAATCCTGTAAGCTGCTTCTCTTTTACTCACACTACTGAAAACCCACATTGTGCGTAAGACTACTCCCATGCTACAGAACTCCCGTAAAGTGTTTCCTACACTCAGGATGCAGAACTCCTGTAAACTGCCTCTCACTACTTCCTTTGTACAGAAATCCTGTAAGCTGCTTCTGTTTTACTCAGACTACTGAAAACCCGCATGGTGCGAAAGACTACGCCCATGCTACAGAACTCCCGTAAAGTGTTTCCTACACTCAGGATGCAGAACTCCTGTAAACTGCCTCTCACTACTTCCAATGTACAGAAATCCTGTAAGCTGCTTCTCTTTTACTCAGACTACTGAAAACCCGCATAGTGCGTAAGACTACTCCCATGCTACAGAACTCCCGTAAAGTGTTTCCTACACTCAGGATGCAGAACTCCTGTAAACTGCCTCTCACTACTTCCAATGTACAGAAATCCTGTAAGCTGCTTCTCTTTTACTCAGACTACTGAAAACCCGCATAGTGCGTAAGACTACTCCCATGCTACAGAACTCCCGTAAAGTGTTTCCTACACTCAGGATGCAGAACTCCTGTAAACTGCCTCTCACTACTTCCATTGTACAGAAATCCTGTAAGCTGCTTCTCTTTTACTCACACTACTGAAAACCCGCATAGTGCGTAAGACTACTCCCATGCTACAGAACTCCCGTAAAGTGTTTCCTACACTCAGGATGCAGAACTCCTGTAAACTGCCTCTCACTACTTCCAATGTACAGAAATCCTGTAAGCTGCTTCTCTTTTACTCACACTACTGAAAACCCGCATAGTGCGTAAGACTACTCCCATGCTACAGAACTCCCGTAAAGTGTTTCCTACTCTCAGGATGCAGAACTCCTGTAAACTGCTTCTCCGTACTTCCAATGTAGAGAAAAAATGTAAGCTGCTTCTCTTTTACTCACACTACTGAAAACCCACATTGTTCGTAAGACTACTCCCATGCTACAGAACTCCCGTAAAGTGTTTCCTACACTCAGGATGCAGAACTCCTGTAAACTGCCTCTCACTACTTCCATTGTACAGAAATCCTGTAAGCTGCTTCACTTTTACTCACACTACTGAAAACCCGCATGGTGCGTAAGACTACTCCCATGCTACAGAACTCCCGTAAAGTGTTTCCTACACTCAGGATGCAGAACTCCTGTAAACTGCCTCTCACTACTTATATTGTACAGAAATCCTGTAAGCTGCTTCTGTTTTACTCAGACTACTGAAAACCCGCATGGTGCGTAAGACTACTCCCATGCTACAGAACTCCCGTAAAGTGTTTCCTACACTCAGGATGCAGAACTCCTGTAAACTGCCTCTCCCTACTTCCAATGCACAGAAATCCTGTAAGCTGCTTCTCTTTCACTCAGACTACTGAAAACCCGCATAGTGCGTAAGACTACTCCCATGCTACAGAACTCCCGTAAAGTGTTTCCTACACTCAGGATGCAGAACTCCTGTAAACTGCCTCTCCGTACTTCCAATGTACAGAAACCCTGTAAGCTGCTTCTCTTTTACTCACACTACTGAAAACCCGCATTGTGCGTAAGACTACTCCCATGCTACAGAACTCCCGTAAAGTGTTTCCTACACTCAGGATGCAGAACTCCTGTAAACTGCCTCTCACTACTTATATTGCACAGAAATCCTGTAAGCTGCTTCTCTTTTACTCAGACTACTGAAAAACCGCATTGTGCGTAAGACTACTCCCATGCTACAGAACTCCCGTAAAGTGTTTCCTACACTCAGGATGCAGAACTCCTGTAAACTGCCTCTCACTACTTCCAATGTACAGAAATCCTGTAAGCAGCTTCTCTTTTACTCAGACTACTGAAAACCCGCATGGTGCGTAAGACTACTCCCATGCTACACAACTCCCGTAAAGTGTTTCCTACACTCAAGATGCAGAACTCCTGTAAACTGCCTCTCCCTACTTCCAATGTACAGAAATCCTGTAAGCTGCTTCTCTTTTACTCAGACTACTGAAAACACGCATAGTGCGTAAGACTACTCCCATGCTACAGAACTCCCGAAAAGTGTTTCCTACACTCAGGATGCAGAACTCCTGTAAACTGCTTCTCTGTACTTCCAATGTACAGAAACCCTGTAAGCTGCTTCTCTTTTACTCACACTACTGAAAACCCACATTGTGCGTAAGACTACTCCGATGCTACAGAACTCCCGTAAAGTGTTTCCTACACTCAGGATGCAGAACTCCTGTAAACTGCCTCTCACTACTTCCTTTGTACAGAAATCCTGTAAGCTGCTTCTGTTTTACTCAGACTACTGAAAACCCGCATGGTGCGTAAGACTACTCCCATGCTACAGAACTCCCGTAAAGTGTTTCCTACACTCAGGATGCAGAACTCCTGTAAACTGCCTCTCACTACTTATATTGCACAGAAATCCTGTAAGCTGCTTCTCTTTTACTCAGACTACTGAAAACCCGCATGGTGCGTAAGACTACTCCCATGCTACAGAACTCCCGTAAAGTGTTTCCTACACTCAGGATGCAGAACTCCTGTAAACTGCCTCTCACTACTTCCAATGTACAGAAATCCTGTAAGCTGCTTCTCTTTCACTCACACTACTGAAAACCCGCATAGTGCGTAAGACTACTCCCATGCTACAGAACTCCCGTAAAGTGTTTCCAACACTCAGGATGCAGAACTCCTGTAAACTGCCTCTCACTACTTCCATTGTACAGAAATCCTGTAAGCTGCCTCTCTTTAATGCACACTACTGAAAACCCGCATGGTGCGTAAGACTACTCCCATGCTACAGAACTCCCGTAAAGTGTTTCCTACACTCAGAATGCAGAACTCCTGTAAACTGCCTCTCACTACTTCCATTGTACAGAAATCCTGTAAGCTGCTTCTCTTTCACTCAGAGTACTGAAAACCCGCATGGTGCGTAAGTCTACTCCCATGCTACAGAACTCCCGTAAAGTGTTTCCTACACTCAGGATGCAGAACTCCTGTAAACTGCCTCTAACTACTTCCAATGTACAGAAATCCTGTAAGCTGCTTCTCTTTTACTCACACTACTGAAAACCCGCATAGTGCGTAAGACTACTCCCATGCTACAGAACTCCCGTAAAGTGTTTCCTACACTCAGGATGCAGAACTCCTGTAAACTGCCTCTCACTACTTATATTGTACAGAAATCCTGTAAGCTGCTTCTCTTTCACTCAGACTACTGAAAACCCGCATAGTGCGTAAGACTACTCCCATGCTACAGAACTCCCGTAAAGTGTTTCCTACACTCAGGATGCAGAACTCCTGTAAACTGCCTCTCACTACTTCCAATGTACAGAAATCCTGTAAGCTGCTTCTCTTTTACTCACACTACTGAAAACCCGCATAGTGCGTAAGACTACTCCCAAGCTACACAACTCCCGTAAAGTGTTTCCTACACTCAGGATGCAGAACTCCTGTAAACTGCCTCTCACTACTTCCATTGTACAGAAATCCTGTAAGCTGCTTCTCTTTCACTCAGACTACTGAAAACCCGCATAGTGCGTAAGACTACTCCCATGCTACAGAACTCCCGTAAAGTGTTTCCTACACTCAGGATGCAGAACTCCTGTAAACTGCCTCTCCGTACTTCCAATGTACAGAAACCCTGTAAGCTGCTTCTCTTTTACTCACACTACTGAAAACCCTCATAGTGCGTAAGACTCCTCCCATGCTACACAACTCCCGTAAAGTGTTTCCTACACTCAGGATGCAGAACTCCTGTAAAGTGCCTCTCACTACTTATATTGTACAGAAATCCTGTAAGCTGCTTCTCTTTCACTCAGACTACTGAAAACCCGCATAGTGCGTAAGACTACTCCCATGCTACAGAACTCCCGTAAAGTGTTTCCTACACTCAGGATGCAGAACTCCTGTAAACTGCCTCTCACTACTTATATAGTACAGAAATCCTGTAAGCTGCTTCTCTTTTACTCAGACTACTGAAAACCCGCATAGTGCGTAAGACTACTCCCATGCTACAGAACTCCCGTAAAGTGTTTCCTACACTCAGGATGCAGAACTCCTGTAAACTGCCTCTCACTACTTCCAATGTACAGAAATCCTGTAAGCTGCTTCTCTTTTACTCAGACTACTGAAAACCCGCATAGTGCGTAAGACTACTCCCATGCTACAGAACTCCCGTAAAGTGTTTCCTACACTCAGGATGCAGAACTCCTGTAAACTGCCTCTCACTACTTATATTGTACAGAAATCCTGTAAGCTGCTTCTCTTTTACTCAGACTACTGAAAACCCGCATGGTGCGTAAGACTACTCCCATGCTACAGAACTCCCGTAAAGTGTTTCCTACACTCAGGATGCAGAACTCCTGTAAACTGCCTCTCACTACTTCCATTGTACAGAAATACTGTAAGCTGCTTCTATTTCACTCAGACTACTGAAAACCCGCATAGTGCGTAAGACTACTCCCATGCTACAGAACTCCCGTAAAGTGTTTCCTACACTCAGGATGCAGAACTCCTGTAAACTGCCTCTCCGTACTTCCAATGTACAGAAACCCTGTAAGCTGTTTCTCTTTTACTCACACTACTGAAAACCCGCATTGTGCGTAAGACAACTCCCATGCTACAGAACTCCCGTAAAGTGTTTCCTACACTCAGGATGCAGAACTCCTGTAAACTGCCTCTCACTACTTCCATTGTACAGAATCCTGTAAGCTGCTTCTCTTTTACTCAGACTACTGAAAACCCGCATAGTGTGTAAGACTACTCCCATGCTACACAACTCCCGTAAAGTGTTTCCTACACTCAGGATGCAGAACTCCTGAAAACTGCCTCTCACTACTTCCAATGTACAGAAATCCTGTAAGCTGCTTCTCTTTTACTCAGACTACTGAAAACCCGCATAGTGCGTAAGACTACTCCCATGCTACAGAACTCCCGTAAAGTGTTTCCTACACTCAGGATGCAGAACTCCTGTGAACTGCCTCTCACTACTTCCAATGTACAGAAATCCTGTAAGCTGCTTCTCTTTTACTCAGACTACTGTAAACACGCATAGTGTGTAAGACTACTCCCATGCTACAGAACTCCCGTAAAGTGTTTCCTACACTCAGGATGCAGAACTCCTGTAAACTGCTTGTCCGTACTTCCAATGTACAGAAACCCTGTAAGCTGCTTCTCTTTTACTTACACTACTGGAAACCCACATTGAGCGTAAGACTACTCCCATGCTACAGAACTCCCGTAAAGTGTTTCCTACACTCAGGATGCAGAACTCCTGTAAACTGCCTCTCACTACTTCCAATGTACAGAAATCCTGTAAGCTACTTCTCTTTCACTCAGACTACTGAAAACCCGCATAGTGCGTAAGACTACTCCCATGCTACAGAACTCCCGTAAAGTGTTTCCTACACTCAGGATGCAGAACTCCTGTAAACTGCCTCTCCGTACTTCCAATGTACAGAAACCCTGTAAGCTGTTTCTCTTTTACTCACACTACTGAAAACCCGCATTGTGCGTAAGACTACTCCCATGCTACAGAACTCCCGTAAAGTGTTTCCTACACTCAGGATGCAGAACTCCTGTAAACTGCCTCTCACTACTTCTAATGTACAGAAATCCTGTAAGCTGCTTCTCTTTTACTCAGACTACTGAAAACCCGCATAGTGCGTAAGACTACTCCCATGCTACAGAACTCCCGTAAAGTGTTTCCTACACTCAGGATGCAGAACTCCTGTAAACTGCCTCTCCCTACTTCCAATGTACAGAAATCCTCTAAGCTGCTTCTCTTTTACTCAGACTACTGAAAACACGCATAGTGCGAAAGACTTCTCCCATGCTACAGAACTCCCGTAAAGTGTTTCCTACACTCAGGATGCAGAACTCCTGTAAACTGCTTCTCCGTACTTCCAATGTACAGAAACCCTGTAAGCTGCTTCTCTTTTACTCACACTACTGAAAACCCACATTGTGCGTAAGACTACTCCCATGCTACAGAACTCCCGTAAAGTGTTTCCTACACTCAGGATGCAGAACTCCTGTAAACTGCCTCTCACTACTTCCAATGTACAGAAATCCTGTAAGCTGCTTCTCTTTCACTCAGACTACTGAAAACCCGCATAGTGCGTAAGACTACTCCCATGCTATAGAACTCCCGTATAGTGTTTCCTACACTCAGGATGCAGAACTCCTGTAAACTGCCTCTCACTACTTCCATTGTACAGAAATCCTGTAAGCTGCTTCTCTTTCACTCAGAATACTGAAAACCCGCATAGTGCGTAAGACTACTCCCATGCTACAGAACTCCCGTAAAGTGTTTCCTACACTCAGGATGCAGAACTCCTGTAAAGTGCCTCTCACTACTTATATTGTACAGAAATCCTGTAAGCTGCTTCTCTTTTACTCACACTACTGAAAACCCGCATAGTGTGTAAGACTACTCCCATGCTACAGAACTCCCGTAAAGTGTTTCCTACACTCAGGATGCAGAACTCCTGTAAACTGCCTCTCACTACTTATATTGCACAGAAATCCTGTAAGCTGCTTCTCTTTTACTCAGACTACTGAAAACCCGCATGGTGCGTAAGACTACTCCCATGCTACAGAACTCCCGTAAAGTGTTTCCTACACTCAGGATGCAGAACTCCTGTAAACTGCCTCTCACTACTTCCAATGTACAGAAATCCTGTAAGCTGCTTCTCTTTTACTCAGACTACTGAAAACCCGCATGGTGCGTAAGACTACTCCCATGCTACACAACTCCCGTAAAGTGTTTCCTACACTCAGGATGCAGAACTCCTGTAAACTGCCTCTCACTACTTCCATTGTACAGAAATCCTGTAAGCTGCTTCTCTTTTACTCAGACTACTGAAAACCCGCATGGTGCGTAAGACTACTCCCATGCTACAGAACTCCCGTAAAGTGTTTCCTACACTCAGGATGCAGAACTCCTGTAAACTGCCTCTCACTACTTCCATTGTACAGAAATCCTGTAAGCTGCTTCTCTTTCACTCAGACTACTGAAAACCCGCATGGTGCGTAAGACTACTCCCATGCTACAGAACTCCCGTAAAGTGTTTCCTACACTCAGGATGCAGAACTCCTGTAAACTGCCTCTCCCTACTTCCAATGTACAGAAATCCTGTTAGCTGCTTCTCTTTTACTCACACTACTGAAAACCCGCATAGTGCGTAAGACTACTCCCATGCTACAGAACTCCCGTAAAGTGTTTCCTACACTCAGGATGCAGAACTCCTGTAAACTGCCTCTCCCTACTTCCAATGTACAGAAATCCTGTAAGCTGCTTCTCTTTTACTCAGACTACTGAAAACACGCATAGTGCGTAAGACTACTCCCATGCTACAGAACTCCCGAAAAGTGTTTCCTACACTAGGATGCAGAACTCCTGTAAACTGCTTCTCCGTACTTCCAATGTACAGAAAAAATGTAAGCTGCTTCTCTTTTACTCACACTACTGAAAACCCACATTGTGCGTAAGACTACTCCCATGCTACAGAACTCCCGTAAAGTGTTTCCTACACTCAGGATGCAGAACTCCTGTAAACTGCTTCTCCGTACTTCCAATGTACAGAAAAAATGTAAGCTGCTTCTCTTTTACTCACACTACTGAAAACCCACATTGTGCGTAAGACTACTCCCATGCTACAGAACTCCCGTAAAGTGTTTCCTACACTCAGGATGCAGAACTCCTGTAAACTGCCTCTCACTACTTCCATTGTACAGAAATCCTGTAAGCTGCTTCTCTTTCACTCAGACTACTGAAAACCCGTATGGTGCGTAAGACTACTCCCATGCTACAGAACTCCCGTAAAGTGTTTCCTACACTCAGGATGCAGAACTCCTGTAAACTGCCTCTCACTACTTATATTGTACAGAAATCCTGTAAGCTGCTTCTCTTTTACTCACACTACTGAAAACCCGCATAGTGTGTAAGACTACTCCCATGCTACAGAACTCCCGTAAAGTGTTTCCTACACTCAGGATGCAGAACTCCTGTAAACTGCCTCTCACTACTTATATTGCACAGAAATCCTGTAAGCTGCTTCTCTTTTACTCAGACTACTGAAAACCCGCATGGTGCGTAAGACTACTCCCATGCTACAGAACTCCCGTAAAGTGTTTCCTACACTCAGGATGCAGAACTCCTGTAAACTGCCTCTCACTACTTCCAATGTACAGAAATCCTGTAAGCTGCTTCTCTTTTACTCAGACTACTGAAAACCCGCATGGTGCGTAAGACTACTCCCATGCTACACAACTCCCGTAAAGTGTTTCCTACACTCAGGATGCAGAACTCCTGTAAACTGCCTCTCACTACTTCCATTGTACAGAAATCCTGTAAGCTGCTTCTCTTTTACTCAGACTACTGAAAACCCGCATGGTGCGTAAGACTACTCCCATGCTACAGAACTCCCGTAAAGTGTTTCCTACACTCAGGATGCAGAACTCCTGTAAACTGCCTCTCACTACTTCCATTGTACAGAAATCCTGTAAGCTGCTTCTCTTTCACTCAGACTACTGAAAACCCGCATGGTGCGTAAGACTACTCCCATGCTACAGAACTCCCGTAAAGTGTTTCCTACACTCAGGATGCAGAACTCCTGTAAACTGCCTCTCCCTACTTCCAATGTACAGAAATCCTGTTAGCTGCTTCTCTTTTACTCACACTACTGAAAACCCGCATAGTGCGTAAGACTACTCCCATGCTACAGAACTCCCGTAAAGTGTTTCCTACACTCAGGATGCAGAACTCCTGTAAACTGCCTCTCCCTACTTCCAATGTACAGAAATCCTGTAAGCTGCTTCTCTTTTACTCAGACTACTGAAAACACGCATAGTGCGTAAGACTACTCCCATGCTACAGAACTCCCGAAAAGTGTTTCCTACACTAGGATGCAGAACTCCTGTAAACTGCTTCTCCGTACTTCCAATGTACAGAAAAAATGTAAGCTGCTTCTCTTTTACTCACACTACTGAAAACCCACATTGTGCGTAAGACTACTCCCATGCTACAGAACTCCCGTAAAGTGTTTCCTACACTCAGGATGCAGAACTCCTGTAAACTGCTTCTCCGTACTTCCAATGTACAGAAAAAATGTAAGCTGCTTCTCTTTTACTCACACTACTGAAAACCCACATTGTGCGTAAGACTACTCCCATGCTACAGAACTCCCGTAAAGTGTTTCCTACACTCAGGATGCAGAACTCCTGTAAACTGCCTCTCACTACTTCCATTGTACAGAAATCCTGTAAGCTGCTTCTCTTTCACTCAGACTACTGAAAACCCGTATGGTGCGTAAGACTACTCCCAAGCTACAGAACTCCCGTAAAGTGTTTCCTACACTCAGGATGCAGAACTCCTGTAAACTGCCTCTCACTACTTATATTGTACAGAAATCCTGTAAGCTGCTTCTGTTTTACTCAGACTACTGAAAACCCGCATAGTGCGTAAGACTACTCCCATGCTACACAACTCCCGTAAAGTGTTTCCTACACTCAGGATGCAGAACTCCTGTAAACTGCCTCTCACTACTTCCAATGTACAGAAATCCTGTAAGCTGCTTCTCTTTTACTCACACTACTGAAAACCCGCATAGTGCGTAAGACTACTCCCATGCTACACAACTCCCGTAAAGTGTTTCCTACACTCAGGATGCAGAACTCCTGTAAACTGCCTCTCACTACTTCCAAAGTACAGAAATCCTGTAAGCTGCTTCTCTTTTACTCACACTACTGAAAACCCGCATAGTGCGTAAGACTACTCCCATGCTACAGAACTCCCGCAAAGTGTTTCCTACACTCAGGATGCAGAACTCCTGTAAACTGCCTCTCACTACTTCCATTGTACAGAAATCCTGTAAGCTGCTTCTCTTTCACTCAGACTGCTGAAAACCCGCATAGTGCGTAAGACTACTCCCATGCTACAGAACTCCCGTAAAGTGTTTCCTACACTCAGGATGCAGAACTCCTGTAAACTGCCTTTCACTACTTATATTGTACAGAAATCCTGTAAGCTGCTTCTCTTTTACTCACACTACTGAAAACCCACATTGTGCGTAAGACTACTCCCATGCTACAGAACTCCCGTAAAGTGTTTCCTACACTCAGGATGCAGAACTCCTGTAAACTGCCTCTCCCTACTTCCAATGTACAGAAATCCTGTAAGCTGCTTCTCTTTCACTCAGACTACTGAAAACCCGCATAGTGCGTAAGACTACTCCCATGCTACAGAACTCCCGTAAAGTGTTTCCTACACTCAGGATGCAGAACTCCTGTAAACTGCCTCTCACTACTTCCAATGTACAGAAACCCTGTAAGCTGCTTCTCTTTCACTCAGACTACTGAAAACCCGCATAGTGCGTAAGACTACTCCCATGCTACAGAACTCCCGTAAAGTGTTTCCTACACTCAGGATGCAGAACTCCTGTAAACTGCCTCTCACTACTTCCAATGTACAGAAATCCTGTAAGCTGCTTCTCTTTTACTCACACTACTGAAAACCCGCATAGTGCGTAAGACTACTCCCATGCTACAGAACTCCCGTAAAGTGTTTCCTACACTCAGGATGCAGAACTCCTGTAAACTGCCTCTCACTACTTCCATTGTACAGAAATCCTGTAAGCAGCTTCTCTTTTACTCAGACTACTGAAAACCCGCATGGTGCGTAAGACTACTCCCATGCTACAGAACTCCCGTAAAGTGTTTCCTACACTCAGGATGCAGAACTCCTGTAAACTGCCTCTCACTACTTCCATTGTACAGAAATCCTGTAAGCTGCTTCTCTTTCACTCAGACTACTGAAAACCCGCATGGTGCGTAAGACTACTCCCATGCTACAGAACTCCCGTAAAGTGTTTCCTACACTCAGGATGCAGAACTCCTGCAAACTGCCTCTCACTACTTATATTGTACAGAAATCCTGTAAGCTGCTTCTCTTTTACTCACACTACTGAAAACCCGCATAGTGCGTAAGACTACTCCCATGCTACAGAACTCCCGTAAAGTGTTTCCTACACTCAGGATGCAGAACTCCTGTAAACTGCCTCTCCCTACTTCCAATGCACAGAAATCCTGTAAGCTGCTTCTCTTTTACTCAGACTACTGAAAACACGCATAGTGCGTAAGACTACTCCCATGCTACAGAACTCCCGTAAAGTGTTTCCTACACTCAGGATGCAGAACTCCTGTAAACTGCTTCTCCGTACTTCCATTGTACAGAAAAAATGTAAGCTGCTTCTCTTTTACTCACACTACTGAAAACCCACATTGTGCGTAAGACTACTCCCATGCTACAGAACTCCCGTAAAGTGTTTCCTACACTCAGGATGCAGAACTCCTGTAAACTGCCTCTCACTACTTCCATTGTACAGAAATCCTGTAAGCTGCTTCTCTTTCACTCAGACTACTGAAAACCCGCATGGTGCGTAAGCCTACTCCCATGCTACAGAACTCCCGTAAAGTGTTTCCTACACTCAGGATGCAGAACTCCTGTAAACTGCCTCTCACTACTTGTATTGTACAGAAATCCTGTAAGCTGCTTCTGTTTTACTCAGACTACTGAAAACCCGCATAGTGCGTAAGACTACTCCCATGCTACACAACTCCCGTAAAGTGTTTCCTACACTCAGGATGCAGAACTCCTGTAAACTGCCTCTCACTACTTCCAATGTACAGAAATCCTGTAAGCTGCTTCTCTTTTACTCAGACTACTGAAAACCCGCATAGTGCGTAAGACTACTCCCATGCTACACAACTCCCGTAAATTGTTTCCTACACTCAGGATGCAGAACTCCTGTAAACTGCCTCTCACTACTTCCAAAGTACAGAAATCCTGTAAGCTGCTTCTCTTTTACTCACACTACTGAAAACCCGCATAGTGCGTAAGACTACTCCCATGCTACAGAACTCCCGCAAAGTGTTTCCTACACTCAAGATGCAGAACTCCTGTAAACTGCCTCTCACTACTTCCATTGTACAGAAATCCTGTAAGCTGCTTCTCTTTCACTCAGACTGCTGAAAACCCGCATAGTGCGTAAGACTACTCCCATGCTACAGAACTCCCGTAAAGTGTTTCCTACACTCAGGATGCAGAACTCCTGTAAACTGCCTCTCCGTACTTCCAATGTACAGAAAAAATGTAAGCTGCTTCTCTTTTACTCACACTACTGAAAACCCGCATTGTGCGTAAGACTACTCCCATGCTACAGAACTCCCGTAAAGTGTTTCCTACACTCAGGATGCAGAACTCCTGTAAACTGCCTCTCACTACTTCCATTGTACAGAAATCCTGTAAGCTGCTTCTCTTTCACTCAGACTACTGAAAACCCGCATTGTGCGTAAGACTACTCCCATGCTACAGAACTCCCGTAAAGTGTTTCCTACACTCAGGATGCAGAACTCCTGTAAACTGCCTTTCACTACTTATATTGTACAGAAATCCTGTAAGCTGCTTCTCTTTTACTCACACTACTGAAAACCCACATTGTGCGTAAGACTACTCCCATGCTACAGAACTCCCGTAAAGTGTTTCCTACACTCAGGATGCAGAACTCCTGTAAACTGCCTCTCCCTACTTCCAATGTACAGAAATCCTGTAAGCTGCTTCTCTTTCACTCAGACTACTGAAAACCCGCATAGTGCGTAAGACTACTCCCATGCTACAGAACTCCCGTAAAGTGTTTCCTACACTCAGGATGCAGAACTCCTGTAAACTGCCTCTCACTACTTCCAATGTACAGAAACCCTGTAAGCTGCTTCTCTTTTACTCACACTACTGAAAACCCGCATAGTGCGTAAGACTACTCCCATGCTACAGAACTCCCGTAAAGTGTTTCCTACACTCAGGATGCAGAACTCCTGTAAACTGCCTCTCACTACTTCCAATGTACAGAAATCCTGTAAGCTGCTTCTCTTTTACTCACACTACTGAAAACCCGCATAGTGCGTAAGACTACTCCCATGCTACAGAACTCCCGTAAAGTGTTTCCTACACTCAGGATGCAGAACTCCTGTAAACTGCCTCTCACTACTTCCATTGTACAGAAATCCTGTAAGCAGCTTCTCTTTTACTCAGACTACTGAAAACCCGCATGGTGCGTAAGACTACTCCCATGCTACAGAACTCCCGTAAAGTGTTTCCTACACTCAGGATGCAGAACTCCTGTAAACTGCCTCTCACTACTTCCATTGTACAGAAATCCTGTAAGCTGCTTCTCTTTCACTAGGACTACTGAAAACCCGCATAGTGCGTAAGACTACTCCCATGCTACAGAACTCCCGTAAAGTGTTTCCTACACTCAGGATGCAGAACTCCTGTAAACTGCCTCTCACTACTTATATTGTACAGAAATCCTGTAAGCTGCTTCTCTTTTACTCACACTACTGAAAACCCGCATAGTGCGTAAGACTACTCCCATGCTACAGAACTCCCGAAAAGTGTTTCCTACACTAGGATGCAGAACTCCTGTAAACTGCTTCTCCGTACTTCCAATGTACAGAAAAAATGTAAGCTGCTTCTCTTTTACTCACACTACTGAAAACCCACATTGTGCGTAAGACTACTCCCATGCTACAGAACTCCCGTAAAGTGTTTCCTACACTCAGGATGCAGAACTCCTGTAAACTGCTTCTCCGTACTTCCAATGTACAGAAAAAATGTAAGCTGCTTCTCTTTTACTCACACTACTGAAAACCCACATTGTGCGTAAGACTACTCCCATGCTACAGAACTCCCGTAAAGTGTTTCCTACACTCAGGATGCAGAACTCCTGTAAACTGCCTCTCACTACTTCCATTGTACAGAAATCCTGTAAGCTGCTTCTCTTTCACTCAGACTACTGAAAACCCGCATGGTGCGTAAGACTACTCCCATGCTACAGAACTCCCGTAAAGTGTTTCCTACACTCAGGATGCAGAACTCCTGTAAACTGCCTCTCACTACTTATATTGTACAGAAATCCTGTAAGCTGCTTCTGTTTTACTCAGACTACTGAAAACCCGCATAGTGCGTAAGACTACTCCCATGCTACACAACTCCCGTAAAGTGTTTCCTACACTCAGGATGCAGAACTCCTGTAAACTGCCTCTCACTACTTCCAATGTACAGAAATCCTGTAAGCTGCTTCTCTTTTACTCAGACTACTGAAAACCCGCATGGTGCGTAAGACTACTCCCATGCTACACAACTCCCGTAAAGTGTTTCCTACACTCAGGATGCAGAACTCCTGTAAACTGCCTCTCACTACTTCCAAAGTACAGAAATCCTGTAAGCTGCTTCTCTTTTACTCACACTACTGAAAACCCGCATAGTGCGTAAGACTACTCCCATGCTACAGAACTCCCGCAAAGTGTTTCCTACACTCAGGATGCAGAACTCCTGTAAACTGCCTCTCACTACTTATATTGTACAGAAATCCTGTAAGCTGCTTCTCTTTCACTCAGACTGCTGAAAACCCGCATAGTGCGTAAGACTACTCCCATGCTACAGAACTCCCGTAAAGTGTTTCCTACACTCAGGATGCAGAACTCCTGTAAACTGCCTCTCCGTACTTCCAATGTACAGAAACCCTGTAAGCTGCTTCTCTTTTACTCACACTACTGAAAACCCGCATTGTGCGTAAGACTACTCCCATGCTACAGAACTCCCGTAAAGTGTTTCCTACACTCAGGATGCAGAACTCCTGTAAACTGCCTCTCACTACTTCCATTGTACAGAATCCTGTAAGCTGCTTCTCTTTCACTCAGACTACTGAAAACCCGCATTGTGCGTAAGACTACTCCCATGCTACAGAACTCCCGTAAAGTGTTTCCTACACTCAGGATGCAGAACTCCTGTAAACTGCCTTTCACTACTTATATTGTGCAGAAATCCTGTAAGCTGCTTCTCTTTTACTCACACTACTGAAAACCCACATTGTGCGTAAGACTACTCCCATGCTACAGAACTCCCGTAAAGTGTTTCCTACACTCAGGATGCAGAACTCCTGTAAACTGCCTCTCACTACTTCCAATGTACAGAAACCCTGTAAGCTGCTTCTCTTTTACTCACACTACTGAAAACCCGCATGGTGCGTAAGACTACTCCCATGCTACAGAACTCCCGTAAAGTGTTTCCTACACTCAGGATGCAGAACTCCTGTAAACTGCCTCTCACTACTTATACTGTACAGAAATCCTATAAGCTGCTTCTCTTTTACTCACACTACTGAAAACCCGCATAGTGCGTAAGACTACTCCCATGCTACAGAACTCCCGTAAAGTGTTTCCTACACTCAGGATGCAGAACTCCTGTAAACTGCCTCTCCCTACTTCCAATGTACAGAAATCCTGTAAGCTGCTTCTCTTTTACTCAGACTACTGAAAACCCGCATAGTGCGTAAGACTACTCCCATGCTACAGAACTCCCGTAAAGTGTTTCCTACACTCAGGATGCAGAACTCCTGTAAACTGCTTCTCCGTACTTCCATTGTACAGAAAAAATGTAAGCTGCTTCTCTTTTACTCACACTACTGAAAACCCACATTGTGCGTAAGACTACTCCCATGCTACAGAACTCCCGTAAAGTGTTTCCTACACTCAGGATGCAGAACTCCTGTAAACTGCCTCTCACTACTTCCATTGTAAAGAAATCCTGTAAGCTGCTTCACTTTTACTCAGACTACTGAAAACCCGCATGGTGCGTAAGACTACTCCCATGCTACAGAACTCCCGTAAAGTGTTTCCTACACTCAGGATGCAGAACTCCTGTAAACTGCCTCTCACTACTTATATTGTACAGAAATCCTGTAAGCTGCTTCTCTTTTACTCAGACTACTGAAAACCCGCATAGTGCGTAAGACTACTCCCATGCTACAGAACTCCCGTAAAGTGTTTCCTACACTCAGGATGCAGAACTCCTGTAAACTGCCTCTCACTACTTCCAATGTACAGAAATCCTGTAAGCTGCTTCTCTTTTACTCACACTACTGAAAACCCGCATAGTGCGTAAGACTACTCCCATGCTACACAACTCCCGTAAAGTGTTTCCTACACTCAGGATGCAGAACTCCTGTAAACTGCCTCTCACTTCTTCCATTGTACAGAAATCCTGTAAGCTGCTTCTCTTTCACTCAGACTACTGAAAACCCGCATGGTGCGTAAGACTACTCCCATGCTACAGAACTCCCGTAAAGTGTTTCCTACACTCAGGATGCAGAACTCCTGTAAACTGCCTCTCACTACTTCCATTGTACAGAAATCCTGTAAGCTGCTTCTCTTTCACTCAGACTACTGAAAACCCGCATGGTGCGTAAGACTACTCCCATGCTACAGAACTCCCGTAAAGTGTTTCCTACACTCAGGATGCAGAACTCCTGTAAACTGCCTCTCACTACTTATATTGTACAGAAATCCTGTAAGCTGCTTCTCTTTTACTCACACTACTGAAAACCCGCATAGTGCGTAAGACTACTCCCATGCTACAGAACTCCCGTAAAGTGTTTCCTACACTCAGGATGCAGAACTCCTGTAAACTGCCTCTCCCTACTTCCAATGTACAGAAATCCTGTAAGCTGCTTCTCTTTTACTCAGACTACTGAAAACACGCATAGTGCGTAAGACTACTCCCATGCTACAGAACTCCCGTAAAGTGTTTCCTACACTCAGGATGCAGAACTCCTGTAAACTGCCTCTCACTACTTCCAATGTACAGAAATCCTGTAAGCTGCTTCTCTTTTACTCACACTACTGAAAACCCACATTGTGCGTAAGACTACTCCCATGCTACAGAACTCCCGTAAAGTGTTTCCTACACTCAGGATGCAGAACTCCTGTAAACTGCCTCTCACTACTTCCATTGTAAAGAAATCCTGTAAGCTGCTTCACTTTTACTCAGACTACTGAAAACCCGCATGGTGGTAAGACTACTCCCATGCTACAGAACTCCCGTAAAGTGTTTCCTACACTCAGGATGCAGAACTCCTGTAAACTGCCTCTCACTACTTATATTGTACAGAAATCCTGTAAGCTGCTTCTCTTTTACTCAGACTACTGAAAACCCGCATTGTGCGTAAGACTACTCCCATGCTACAGAACTCCCGTAAAGTGTTTCCTACACTCAGGATGCAGAACTCCTGTAAACTGCTTCTCCGTACTTCCAATGTACAGAAACCCTGTAAGCTGCTTCTCTTTTACTCACACTACTGAAAACCCACATTGTGCGTAAGACTACTCCCATGCTACAGAACTCCCGTAAAGTGTTTCCTACACTCAGGATGCAGAACTCCTGTAAACTGCCTCTCACTACTTATATTGTACAGAAACCCTGTAAGCTGCTTCTCTTTTACTCACACTACTGAAAACCCGCATTGTGCGTAAGACTACTCCCATGCTACAGAACTCCCGTAAAGTGTTTCCTACACTCAGGATGCAGAACTCCTGTAAACTGCCTCTCACTACTTCCAATGTACAGAAATCCTGTAAGCTGCTTCTCTTTTACTCAGACTACTGAAAACCCGCATAGTGCGTAAGACTACTCCCATGCTACACAACTCCCGTAAAGTGTTTCCTACACTCAGGATGCAGAACTCCTGTAAACTGCCTCTCACTACTTCCATTGTACAGAAATCCTGTAAGCTGCTTCTCTTTCACTCAGACTACTGAAAACCCGCATAGTGCGTAAGACTACTCCCATGCTACAGAACTCCCGTAAAGTGTTTCCTACACTCAGGATGCAGAACTCCTGTAAACTGCCTCTCACTACTTCCTTTGTACAGAAATCCTGTAAGCTGCTTCTCTTTCACTCAGACTACTGAAAACCCGCATAGTGCGTAAGACTACTCCCATGCTACACAACTCCCGTAAAGTGTTTCCTACACTCAGGATGCAGAACTCCTGTAAACTGCCTCTCACTACTTCCAATGTACAGAAATCCTGTAAGCTGCTTCTCTTTTACTCAGACTACTGAAAACCCGCATAGTGCGTAAGACTACTCCCATGCTACAGAACTCCCGTAAAGTGTTTCCTACACTCAGGATGCAGAACTCCTGTAAACTGCCTCTCACTACTTATATTGTACAGAAATCCTGTAAGCTGCTTCTCTTTTACTCAGACTACTGAAAACCCGCATGGTGCGTAAGACTACTCCCATGCTACAGAACTCCCGTAAAGTGTTTCCTACACTCAGGATGCAGAACTCCTGTAAACTGCCTCTCACTACTTCCATTGTACAGAAATCCTGTAAGCTGCTTCTCTTTCACTCAGACTACTGAAAACCCGCATAGTGCGTAAGACTACTCCCATGCTACAGAACTCCCGTAAAGTGTTTCCTACACTCAGGATGCAGAACTCCTGTAAACTGCCTCTCACTACTTCCAATGTACAGAAATCCTGTAAGCTGCTTCTCTTTTACTCAGACTACTGAAAACCCGCATAGTGCGTAAGACTACTCCCATGCTACAGAACTCCCGTAAAGTGTTTCCTACACTCAGGATGCAGAACTCCTGTAAACTGCCTCTCACTACTTATATTGTACAGAAATCCTGTAAGCTGCTTCTCTTTTACTCAGACTACTGAAAACCCGCATGGTGCGTAAGACTACTCCCATGCTACAGAACTCCCGTAAAGTGTTTCCTACACTCAGGATGCAGAACTCCTGTAAACTGCCTCTCACTACTTCCAATGTACAGAAATCCTGTAAGCTGCTTCTCTTTCACTCAGACTACTGAAAACCCGCATAGTGCGTAAGACTACTCCCATGCTACAGAACTCCCGTAAAGTGTTTCCTACACTCAGGATGCAGAACTCCTGTAAACTGCCTCTCACTACTTATATTGTACAGAAATCCTGTAAGCTGCTTCTCTTTTACTCAGACTACTGAAAACCCGCATGGTGCGTAAGACTACTCCCATGCTACAGAACTCCCGTAAAGTGTTTCCTACACTCAGGATGCAGAACTCCTGTAAACTGCCTCTCACTACTTCCAATGTACAGAAATCCTGTAAGCTGCTTCTCTTTCACTCAGACTACTGAAAACCCGCATAGTGCGTAAGACTACTCCCATGCTACAGAACTCCCGTAAAGTGTATCCTACACTCAGGATGCAGAACTCCTGTAAACTGCCTCTCCGTACTTCCAATGTACAGAAATCCTGTAAGCTGCTTCTCTTTCACTCACACTACTGAAAAACCGCATAGTGCGTAAGACTACTCCCATGCTACACAACTCCCGTAAAGTGTTTCCTACACTCAGGATGCAGAACTCCTGTAAACTGCCTCTCACTACTTCCATTGTACAGAAACCCTGTAAGCTGCTTCTCTTTTACTCACACTACTGAAAACCCGCATAGTGCGTAAGACTACTCCCATGCTACAGAACTCCCGTAAAGTGTTTCCTACACTCAGGATGCAGAACTCCTGTAAACTGCCTCTCACTACTTATATTGTACAGAAATCCTGTAAGCTGCTTCTCTTTTACTCAGACTACTGAAAACCCGCATAGTGCGTAAGACTACTCCCATGCTACACAACTCCCGTAAAGTGTTTCCTACACTCAGGATGCAGAACTCCTGTAAACTGCCTCTCACTACTTCCAATGTACAGAAACCCTGTAAGCTGCTTCTCTTTTACTCACACTACTGAAAACCCGCATTGTGCGTAAGACTACTCCCATGCTACAGAACTCCCGTAAAGTGTTTCCTACACTCAGGATGCAGAACTCCTGTAAACTGCCTCTCACTACTTCCAATGTACAGAAATCCTGTAAGCTGCTTCTCTTTTACTCAGACTACTGAAAACACGCATAGTGCGTAAGACTACTCCCATGCTACAGAACTCCCGTAAAGTGTTTCCTACACTCAGGATGCAGAACTCCTGTAAACTGCCTCTCAATACTTCCAATGTACAGAAATCCTGTAAGCTACTTCTCTTTCACTCAGACTACTGAAAACCCGCATAGTGCGTAAGACTACTCCCATGCTACAGAACTCCCGTAAAGTGTTTCCTACACTCAGGATGCAGAACTCCTGTAAACTGCCTCTCACTACTTCCATTGTACAGAAATCCTGTAAGCTGCTTCTCTTTCACTCAGACTACTGAAAACCCGCATAGTGCGTAAGACTACTCCCATGCTACAGAACTCCCGTAAAGTGTTTCCTACACTCAGGATGCAGAACTCCTGTAAACTGCCTCTCCCTACTTCCAATTAACAGAAATCCTGTAAGCTGCTTCTATTTTACTCAGACTACTGAAAACACGCATAGTGCGTAAGACTACTCCCATGCTACAGAACTCCCGTAAAGTGTTTCCTACACTCAGGATGCAGAACTCCTGTAAACTGCTTCTCCGTACTTCCATTGTACAGAAAAAATGTAAGCTGCTTCTCTTTTACTCACACTACTGAAAACCCACATTGTGCGTAAGACTACTCCCATGCTACAGAACTCCCGTAAAGTGTTTCCTACACTCAGGATGCAGAACTCCTGTAAACTGCCTCTCACTACTTATATTGTACAGAAATCCTGTAAGCTGCTTCTCTTTTACTCAGACTACTGAAAACCCGCATTGTGCGTAAGACTACTCCCATGCTACAGAACTCCCGTAAAGTGTTTCCTACACTCAGGATGCAGAACTCCTGTAAACTGCTTCTCCGTACTTCCAATGTACAGAAACCCTGTAAGCTGCTTCTCTTTTACTCACACTACTGAAAACCCACATTGTGCGTAAGACTACTCCCATGCTACAGAACTCCCGTAAAGTGTTTCCTACACTCAGGATGCAGAACTCCTGTAAACTGCCTCTCACTACTTATATTGTACAGAAACCCTGTAAGCTGCTTCTCTTTTACTCACACTACTGAAAACCCGCATTGTGCGTAAGACTACTCCCATGCTACAGAACTCCCGTAAAGTGTTTCCTACACTCAGGATGCAGAACTCCTGTAAACTGCCTCTCACTACTTCCAATGTACAGAAATCCTGTAAGCTGCTTCTCTTTTACTCAGACTACTGAAAACCCGCATAGTGCGTAAGACTACTCCCATGCTACACAACTCCCGTAAAGTGTTTCCTACACTCAGGATGCAGAACTCCTGTAAACTGCCTCTCACTACTTCCATTGTACAGAAATCCTGTAAGCTGCTTCTCTTTCACTCAGACTACTGAAAACCCGCATAGTGCGTAAGACTACTCCCATGCTACAGAACTCCCGTAAAGTGTTTCCTACACTCAGGATGCAGAACTCCTGTAAACTGCCTCTCACTACTTCCTTTGTACAGAAATCCTGTAAGCTGCTTCTCTTTCACTCAGACTACTGAAAACCCGCATAGTGCGTAAGACTACTCCCATGCTACACAACTCCCGTAAAGTGTTTCCTACACTCAGGATGCAGAACTCCTGTAAACTGCCTCTCACTACTTCCAATGTACAGAAATCCTGTAAGCTGCTTCTCTTTTACTCAGACTACTGAAAACCCGCATAGTGCGTAAGACTACTCCCATGCTACAGAACTCCCGTAAAGTGTTTCCTACACTCAGGATGCAGAACTCCTGTAAACTGCCTCTCACTACTTATATTGTACAGAAATCCTGTAAGCTGCTTCTCTTTTACTCAGACTACTGAAAACCCGCATGGTGCGTAAGACTACTCCCATGCTACAGAACTCCCGTAAAGTGTTTCCTACACTCAGGATGCAGAACTCCTGTAAACTGCCTCTCACTACTTCCAATGTACAGAAATCCTGTAAGCTGCTTCTCTTTCACTCAGACTACTGAAAACCCGCATAGTGCGTAAGACTACTCCCATGCTACAGAACTCCCGTAAAGTGTTTCCTACACTCAGGATGCAGAACTCCTGTAAACTGCCTCTCACTACTTATATTGTACAGAAATCCTGTAAGCTGCTTCTGTTTTACTCAGACTACTGAAAACCCGCATAGTGCGTAAGACTACTCCCATGCTACAGAACTCCCGTAAAGTGTTTCCTACACTCAGGATGCAGAACTCCTGTAAACTGCCTCTCACTACTTCCAATGTACAGAAATCCTGTAAGCTGCTTCTCTTTCACTCAGACTACTGAAAACCCGCATAGTGCGTAAGACTACTCCCATGCTACAGAACTCCCGTAAAGTGTTTCCTACACTCAGGATGCAGAACTCCTGTAAACTGCCTCTCCGTACTTCCAATGTACAGAAATCCTGTAAGCTGCTTCTCTTTCACTCACACTACTGAAAAACCGCATAGTGCGTAAGACTACTCCCATGCTACACAACTCCCGTAAAGTGTTTCCTACACTCAGGATGCAGAACTCCTGTAAACTGCCTCTCACTACTTCCATTGTACAGAAATCCTGTAAGCTGCTTCTCTTTCACTCAGACTACTGAAAACCCGCATAGTGCGTAAGACTACTCCCATGCTACAGAACTCCCGTAAAGTGTTTCCTACACTCAGGATGCAGAACTCCTGTAAACTGCCTCTCACTACTTATATTGTACAGAAATCCTGTAAGCTGCTTCTCTTTTACTCAGACTACTGAAAACCCGCATAGTGCGTAAGACTACTCCCATGCTACACAACTCCCGTAAAGTGTTTCCTACACTCAGGATGCAGAACTCCTGTAAACTGCCTCTCACTACTTCCATTGTACAGAAATCCTGTAAGCTGCTTCTCTTTCACTCAGACTACTGAAAACCCGCATGTTGCATAAGACTACTCCCATGCTACAGAACTCCCGTAAAGTGTTTCCTACACTCAGGATGCAGAACTCCTGTAAACTGCCTCTCACTACTTCCAATGTACAGAAATCCTGTAAGCTGCTTCTCTTTTACTCAGACTACTGAAAACACGCATAGTGCATAAGACTACTCCCATGCTACAGAACTCCCGTAAAGTGTTTCCTACACTCAGGATGCAGAACTCCTGTAAACTGCCTCTCACTACTTCCAATGTACAGAAATCCTGTAAGCTGCTTCTCTTTTACTCACACTACTGAAAACCCGCATAGTGCGTAAGACTACTCCCATGCTACAGAACTCCCGTAAAGTGTTTCCTACACTCAGGATGCAGAACTCCTGTAAACTGCCTCTCACTACTTCCATTGTACAGAAATCCTGTAAGCTGCTTCTCTTTCACTAGGACTACTGAAAACCCTCATAGTGCGTAAGACTACTCCCATGCTACAGAACTCCCGTAAAGTGTTTCCTACACTCAGGATGCAGAACTCCTGTAAACTGCCTCTCACTACTTCCAATGTACAGAAACCCTGTAAGCTGTTTCTCTTTTACTCACACTACTGAAAACCCGCATAGTGCGTAAGACTACTCCCATGCTACAGAACTCCCGTAAAGTGTTTCCTACACTCAGGATGCAGAACTCCTGTAAACTGGCTCTCACTACTTATATTGTACAGAAATCCTGTAAGCTGCTTCTCTTTTACTCACACTACTGAAAACCCGCATAGTGCGTAAGACTACTCCCATGCTACAGAACTCCCGAAAAGTGTTTCCTACACTCAGGATGCAGAACTCCTGTAAACTGCCTCTCACTACTTCCAATGTACAGAAAAAATGTAAGCTGCTTCTCTTTTACTCACACTACTGAAAACCCACATTGTGCGTAAGACTACTCCCATGCTACAGAACTCCCGTAAAGTGTTTCCTACACTCAGGATGCAGAACTCCTGTAAACTGCTTCTCCGTACTTCCAATGTACAGAAAAAATGTAAGCTGCTTCTCTTTTACTCACACTACTGAAAACCCACATTGTGCGTAAGACTACTCCCATGCTACAGAACTCCCGTAAAGTGTTTCCTACACTCAGGATGCAGAACTCCTGTAAACTGCCTCTCACTACTTCCATTGTACAGAAATCCTGTAAGCTGCTTCTCTTTCACTCAGACTACTGAAAACCCGCATGGTGCGTAAGACTACTCCCATGCTACAGAACTCCCGTAAAGTGTTTCCTACACTCAGGATGCAGAACTCCTGTAAACTGCCTCTCACTACTTATATTGTACAGAAATCCTGTAAGCTGCTTCTGTTTTACTCAGACTACTGAAAACCCGCATAGTGCGTAAGACTACTCCCATGCTACACAACTCCCGTAAAGTGTTTCCTACACTCAGGATGCAGAACTCCTGTAAACTGCCTCTCACTACTTCCAATGTACAGAAATCCTGTAAGCTGCTTCTCTTTTACTCAGACTACTGAAAACCCGCATGGTGCGTAAGACTACTCCCATGCTACACAACTCCCGTAAAGTGTTTCCTACACTCAGGATGCAGAACTCCTGTAAACTGCCTCTCACTACTTCCAAAGTACAGAAATCCTGTAAGCTGCTTCTCTTTTACTCACACTACTGAAAACCCGCATAGTGCGTAAGACTACTCCCATGCTACAGAACTCCCGCAAAGTGTTTCCTACACTCAGGATGCAGAACTCCTGTAAACTGCCTCTCACTACTTATATTGTACAGAAATCCTGTAAGCTGCTTCTCTTTCACTCAGACTGCTGAAAACCCGCATAGTGCGTAAGACTACTCCCATGCTACAGAACTCCCGTAAAGTGTTTCCTACACTCAGGATGCAGAACTCCTGTAAACTGCCTCTCCGTACTTCCAATGTACAGAAACCCTGTAAGCTGCTTCTCTTTTACTCACACTACTGAAAACCCGCATTGTGCGTAAGACTACTCCCATGCTACAGAACTCCCGTAAAGTGTTTCCTACACTCAGGATGCAGAACTCCTGTAAACTGCCTCTCACTACTTCCATTGTACAGAATCCTGTAAGCTGCTTCTCTTTCACTCAGACTACTGAAAACCCGCATTGTGCGTAAGACTACTCCCATGCTACAGAACTCCCGTAAAGTGTTTCCTACACTCAGGATGCAGAACTCCTGTAAACTGCCTTTCACTACTTATATTGTGCAGAAATCCTGTAAGCTGCTTCTCTTTTACTCACACTACTGAAAACCCACATTGTGCGTAAGACTACTCCCATGCTACAGAACTCCCGTAAAGTGTTTCCTACACTCAGGATGCAGAACTCCTGTAAACTGCCTCTCACTACTTCCAATGTACAGAAACCCTGTAAGCTGCTTCTCTTTTACTCACACTACTGAAAACCCGCATGGTGCGTAAGACTACTCCCATGCTACAGAACTCCCGTAAAGTGTTTCCTACACTCAGGATGCAGAACTCCTGTAAACTGCCTCTCACTACTTATACTGTACAGAAATCCTATAAGCTGCTTCTCTTTTACTCACACTACTGAAAACCCGCATAGTGCGTAAGACTACTCCCATGCTACAGAACTCCCGTAAAGTGTTTCCTACACTCAGGATGCAGAACTCCTGTAAACTGCCTCTCCCTACTTCCAATGTACAGAAATCCTGTAAGCTGCTTCTCTTTTACTCAGACTACTGAAAACACGCATAGTGCGTAAGACTACTCCCATGCTACAGAACTCCCGTAAAGTGTTTCCTACACTCAGGATGCAGAACTCCTGTAAACTGCTTCTCCGTACTTCCATTGTACAGAAACCCTGTAAGCTGCTTCTCTTTTACTCACACTACTGAAAACCCACATTGTGCGTAAGACTACTCCCATGCTACAGAACTCCCGTAAAGTGTTTCCTACACTCAGGATGCAGAACTCCTGTAAACTGCCTCTCACTACTTCCATTGTAAAGAAATCCTGTAAGCTGCTTCACTTTTACTCAGACTACTGAAAACCCGCATGGTGCGTAAGACTACTCCCATGCTACAGAACTCCCGTAAAGTGTTTCCTACACTCAGGATGCAGAACTCCTGTAAACTGCCTCTCACTACTTATATTGTACAGAAATCCTGTAAGCTGCTTCTCTTTTACTCAGACTACTGAAAACCCGCATAGTGCGTAAGACTACTCCCATGCTACAGAACTCCCGTAAAGTGTTTCCTACACTCAGGATGCAGAACTCCTGTAAACTGCCTCTCACTACTTCCAATGTACAGAAATCCTGTAAGCTGCTTCTCTTTTACTCACACTACTGAAAACCCGCATAGTGCGTAAGACTACTCCCATGCTACACAACTCCCGTAAAGTGTTTCCTACACTCAGGATGCAGAACTCCTGTAAACTGCCTCTCACTTCTTCCATTGTACAGAAATCCTGTAAGCTGCTTCTCTTTCACTCAGACTACTGAAAACCCGCATGGTGCGTAAGACTACTCCCATGCTACAGAACTCCCGTAAAGTGTTTCCTACACTCAGGATGCAGAACTCCTGTAAACTGCCTCTCACTACTTCCATTGTACAGAAATCCTGTAAGCTGCTTCTCTTTCACTCAGACTACTGAAAACCCGCATGGTGCGTAAGACTACTCCCATGCTACAGAACTCCCGTAAAGTGTTTCCTACACTCAGGATGCAGAACTCCTGTAAACTGCCTCTCACTACTTATATTGTACAGAAATCCTGTAAGCTGCTTCTCTTTTACTCACACTACTGAAAACCCGCATAGTGCGTAAGACTACTCCCATGCTACAGAACTCCCGTAAAGTGTTTCCTACACTCAGGATGCAGAACTCCTGTAAACTGCCTCTCCCTACTTCCAATGTACAGAAATCCTGTAAGCTGCTTCTCTTTTACTCAGACTACTGAAAACACGCATAGTGCGTAAGACTACTCCCATGCTACAGAACTCCCGTAAAGTGTTTCCTACACTCAGGATGCAGAACTCCTGTAAACTGCCTCTCACTACTTCCAATGTACAGAAATCCTGTAAGCTGCTTCTCTTTTACTCACACTACTGAAAACCCACATTGTGCGTAAGACTACTCCCATGCTACAGAACTCCCGTAAAGTGTTTCCTACACTCAGGATGCAGAACTCCTGTAAACTGCCTCTCACTACTTCCATTGTAAAGAAATCCTGTAAGCTGCTTCACTTTTACTCAGACTACTGAAAACCCGCATGGTGGTAAGACTACTCCCATGCTACAGAACTCCCGTAAAGTGTTTCCTACACTCAGGATGCAGAACTCCTGTAAACTGCCTCTCACTACTTATATTGTACAGAAATCCTGTAAGCTGCTTCTCTTTTACTCAGACTACTGAAAACCCGCATTGTGCGTAAGACTACTCCCATGCTACAGAACTCCCGTAAAGTGTTTCCTACACTCAGGATGCAGAACTCCTGTAAACTGCTTCTCCGTACTTCCAATGTACAGAAACCCTGTAAGCTGCTTCTCTTTTACTCACACTACTGAAAACCCACATTGTGCGTAAGACTACTCCCATGCTACAGAACTCCCGTAAAGTGTTTCCTACACTCAGGATGCAGAACTCCTGTAAACTGCCTCTCACTACTTATATTGTACAGAAACCCTGTAAGCTGCTTCTCTTTTACTCACACTACTGAAAACCCGCATTGTGCGTAAGACTACTCCCATGCTACAGAACTCCCGTAAAGTGTTTCCTACACTCAGGATGCAGAACTCCTGTAAACTGCCTCTCACTACTTCCAATGTACAGAAATCCTGTAAGCTGCTTCTCTTTTACTCAGACTACTGAAAACCCGCATAGTGCGTAAGACTACTCCCATGCTACACAACTCCCGTAAAGTGTTTCCTACACTCAGGATGCAGAACTCCTGTAAACTGCCTCTCACTACTTCCATTGTACAGAAATCCTGTAAGCTGCTTCTCTTTCACTCAGACTACTGAAAACCCGCATAGTGCGTAAGACTACTCCCATGCTACAGAACTCCCGTAAAGTGTTTCCTACACTCAGGATGCAGAACTCCTGTAAACTGCCTCTCACTACTTCCTTTGTACAGAAATCCTGTAAGCTGCTTCTCTTTCACTCAGACTACTGAAAACCCGCATAGTGCGTAAGACTACTCCCATGCTACACAACTCCCGTAAAGTGTTTCCTACACTCAGGATGCAGAACTCCTGTAAACTGCCTCTCACTACTTCCAATGTACAGAAATCCTGTAAGCTGCTTCTCTTTTACTCAGACTACTGAAAACCCGCATAGTGCGTAAGACTACTCCCATGCTACAGAACTCCCGTAAAGTGTTTCCTACACTCAGGATGCAGAACTCCTGTAAACTGCCTCTCACTACTTATATTGTACAGAAATCCTGTAAGCTGCTTCTCTTTTACTCAGACTACTGAAAACCCGCATGGTGCGTAAGACTACTCCCATGCTACAGAACTCCCGTAAAGTGTTTCCTACACTCAGGATGCAGAACTCCTGTAAACTGCCTCTCACTACTTCCATTGTACAGAAATCCTGTAAGCTGCTTCTCTTTCACTCAGACTACTGAAAACCCGCATAGTGCGTAAGACTACTCCCATGCTACAGAACTCCCGTAAAGTGTTTCCTACACTCAGGATGCAGAACTCCTGTAAACTGCCTCTCACTACTTCCAATGTACAGAAATCCTGTAAGCTGCTTCTCTTTTACTCAGACTACTGAAAACCCGCATAGTGCGTAAGACTACTCCCATGCTACAGAACTCCCGTAAAGTGTTTCCTACACTCAGGATGCAGAACTCCTGTAAACTGCCTCTCACTACTTATATTGTACAGAAATCCTGTAAGCTGCTTCTCTTTTACTCAGACTACTGAAAACCCGCATGGTGCGTAAGACTACTCCCATGCTACAGAACTCCCGTAAAGTGTTTCCTACACTCAGGATGCAGAACTCCTGTAAACTGCCTCTCACTACTTCCAATGTACAGAAATCCTGTAAGCTGCTTCTCTTTCACTCAGACTACTGAAAACCCGCATAGTGCGTAAGACTACTCCCATGCTACAGAACTCCCGTAAAGTGTTTCCTACACTCAGGATGCAGAACTCCTGTAAACTGCCTCTCACTACTTATATTGTACAGAAATCCTGTAAGCTGCTTCTCTTTTACTCAGACTACTGAAAACCCGCATGGTGCGTAAGACTACTCCCATGCTACAGAACTCCCGTAAAGTGTTTCCTACACTCAGGATGCAGAACTCCTGTAAACTGCCTCTCACTACTTCCAATGTACAGAAATCCTGTAAGCTGCTTCTCTTTCACTCAGACTACTGAAAACCCGCATAGTGCGTAAGACTACTCCCATGCTACAGAACTCCCGTAAAGTGTATCCTACACTCAGGATGCAGAACTCCTGTAAACTGCCTCTCCGTACTTCCAATGTATAGAAATCCTGTAAGCTGCTTCTCTTTCACTCACACTACTGAAAAACCGCATAGTGCGTAAGACTACTCCCATGCTACACAACTCCCGTAAAGTGTTTCCTACACTCAGGATGCAGAACTCCTGTAAACTGCCTCTCACTACTTCCATTGTACAGAAACCCTGTAAGCTGCTTCTCTTTTACTCACACTACTGAAAACCCGCATAGTGCGTAAGACTACTCCCATGCTACAGAACTCCCGTAAAGTGTTTCCTACACTCAGGATGCAGAACTCCTGTAAACTGCCTCTCACTACTTATATTGTACAGAAATCCTGTAAGCTGCTTCTCTTTTACTCAGACTACTGAAAACCCGCATAGTGCGTAAGACTACTCCCATGCTACACAACTCCCGTAAAGTGTTTCCTACACTCAGGATGCAGAACTCCTGTAAACTGCCTATCACTACTTCCAATGTACAGAAACCCTGTAAGCTGCTTCTCTTTTACTCACACTACTGAAAACCCGCATTGTGCGTAAGACTACTCCCATGCTACAGAACTCCCGTAAAGTGTTTCCTACACTCAGGATGCAGAACTCCTGTAAACTGCCTCTCACTACTTCCAATGTACAGAAATCCTGTAAGCTGCTTCTCTTTTACTCAGACTACTGAAAACACGCATAGTGCGTAAGACTACTCCCATGCTACAGAACTCCCGTAAAGTGTTTCCTACACTCAGGATGCAGAACTCCTGTAAACTGCCTCTCAATACTTCCAATGTACAGAAATCCTGTAAGCTACTTCTCTTTCACTCAGACTACTGAAAACCCGCATAGTGCGTAAGACTACTCCCATGCTACAGAACTCCCGTAAAGTGTTTCCTACACTCAGGATGCAGAACTCCTGTAAACTGCCTCTCACTACTTCCATTGTACAGAAATCCTGTAAGCTGCTTCTCTTTCACTCAGACTACTGAAAACCCGCATAGTGCGTAAGACTACTCCCATGCTACAGAACTCCCGTAAAGTGTTTCCTACACTCAGGATGCAGAACTCCTGTAAACTGCCTCTCCCTACTTCCAATTAACAGAAATCCTGTAAGCTGCTTCTATTTTACTCAGACTACTGAAAACACGCATAGTGCGTAAGACTACTCCCATGCTACAGAACTCCCGTAAAGTGTTTCCTACACTCAGGATGCAGAACTCCTGTAAACTGCTTCTCCGTACTTCCATTGTACAGAAAAAATGTAAGCTGCTTCTCTTTTACTCACACTACTGAAAACCCACATTGTGCGTAAGACTACTCCCATGCTACAGAACTCCCGTAAAGTGTTTCCTACACTCAGGATGCAGAACTCCTGTAAACTGCCTCTCACTACTTATATTGTACAGAAATCCTGTAAGCTGCTTCTCTTTTACTCAGACTACTGAAAACCCGCATTGTGCGTAAGACTACTCCCATGCTACAGAACTCCCGTAAAGTGTTTCCTACACTCAGGATGCAGAACTCCTGTAAACTGCTTCTCCGTACTTCCAATGTACAGAAACCCTGTAAGCTGCTTCTCTTTTACTCACACTACTGAAAACCCACATTGTGCGTAAGACTACTCCCATGCTACAGAACTCCCGTAAAGTGTTTCCTACACTCAGGATGCAGAACTCCTGTAAACTGCCTCTCACTACTTATATTGTACAGAAACCCTGTAAGCTGCTTCTCTTTTACTCACACTACTGAAAACCCGCATTGTGCGTAAGACTACTCCCATGCTACAGAACTCCCGTAAAGTGTTTCCTACACTCAGGATGCAGAACTCCTGTAAACTGCCTCTCACTACTTCCAATGTACAGAAATCCTGTAAGCTGCTTCTCTTTTACTCAGACTACTGAAAACCCGCATAGTGCGTAAGACTACTCCCATGCTACACAACTCCCGTAAAGTGTTTCCTACACTCAGGATGCAGAACTCCTGTAAACTGCCTCTCACTACTTCCATTGTACAGAAATCCTGTAAGCTGCTTCTCTTTCACTCAGACTACTGAAAACCCGCATAGTGCGTAAGACTACTCCCATGCTACAGAACTCCCGTAAAGTGTTTCCTACACTCAGGATGCAGAACTCCTGTAAACTGCCTCTCACTACTTCCTTTGTACAGAAATCCTGTAAGCTGCTTCTCTTTCACTCAGACTACTGAAAACCCGCATAGTGCGTAAGACTACTCCCATGCTACACAACTCCCGTAAAGTGTTTCCTACACTCAGGATGCAGAACTCCTGTAAACTGCCTCTCACTACTTCCAATGTACAGAAATCCTGTAAGCTGCTTCTCTTTTACTCAGACTACTGAAAACCCGCATAGTGCGTAAGACTACTCCCATGCTACAGAACTCCCGTAAAGTGTTTCCTACACTCAGGATGCAGAACTCCTGTAAACTGCCTCTCACTACTTATATTGTACAGAAATCCTGTAAGCTGCTTCTCTTTTACTCAGACTACTGAAAACCCGCATGGTGCGTAAGACTACTCCCATGCTACAGAACTCCCGTAAAGTGTTTCCTACACTCAGGATGCAGAACTCCTGTAAACTGCCTCTCACTACTTCCAATGTACAGAAATCCTGTAAGCTGCTTCTCTTTCACTCAGACTACTGAAAACCCGCATAGTGCGTAAGACTACTCCCATGCTACAGAACTCCCGTAAAGTGTTTCCTACACTCAGGATGCAGAACTCCTGTAAACTGCCTCTCACTACTTATATTGTACAGAAATCCTGTAAGCTGCTTCTCTTTTACTCAGACTACTGAAAACCCGCATGGTGCGTAAGACTACTCCCATGCTACAGAACTCCCGTAAAGTGTTTCCTACACTCAGGATGCAGAACTCCTGTAAACTGCCTCTCACTACTTCCAATGTACAGAAATCCTGTAAGCTGCTTCTCTTTCACTCAGACTACTGAAAACCCGCATAGTGCGTAAGACTACTCCCATGCTACAGAACTCCCGTAAAGTGTTTCCTACACTCAGGATGCAGAACTCCTGTAAACTGCCTCTCCGTACTTCCAATGTACAGAAATCCTGTAAGCTGCTTCTCTTTCACTCACACTACTGAAAAACCGCATAGTGCGTAAGACTACTCCCATGCTACACAACTCCCGTAAAGTGTTTCCTACACTCAGGATGCAGAACTCCTGTAAACTGCCTCTCACTACTTCCATTGTACAGAAATCCTGTAAGCTGCTTCTCTTTCACTCAGACTACTGAAAACCCGCATAGTGCGTAAGACTACTCCCATGCTACAGAACTCCCGTAAAGTGTTTCCTACACTCAGGATGCAGAACTCCTGTAAACTGCCTCTCACTACTTATATTGTACAGAAATCCTGTAAGCTGCTTCTCTTTTACTCAGACTACTGAAAACCCGCATAGTGCGTAAGACTACTCCCATGCTACACAACTCCCGTAAAGTGTTTCCTACACTCAGGATGCAGAACTCCTGTAAACTGCCTCTCACTACTTCCAATGTACAGAAACCCTGTAAGCTGCTTCTCTTTTACTCACACTACTGAAAACCCGCATTGTGCGTAAGACTACTCCCATGCTACAGAACTCCCGTAAAGTGTTTCCTACACTCAGGATGCAGAACTCCTGTAAACTGCCTCTCCCTACTTCCAATGTACAGAAATCCTGTAAGCTGCTTCTCTTTTACTCAGACTACTGAAAACCCGCATAGTGCGTAAGACTACTCCCATGCTACACAACTCCCGTAAAGTGTTTCCTACACTCAGGATGCAGAACTCCTGTAAACTGCTTCTCCGTACTTCCAATGTACAGAAACCCTGTAAGCTGCTTCTCTTTTACTCACACTACTGAAAACCCACATTGTGCGTAAGACTACTCCCATGCTACAGAACTCCCGTAAAGTGTTTCCTACACTCAGGATGCAGAACTCCTGTAAACTGCCTCTCACTACTTATATTGTACAGAAACCCTGTAAGCTGCTTCTCTTTTACTCACACTACTGAAAACCCGCATTGTGCGTAAGACTACTCCCATGCTACAGAACTCCCGTAAAGTGTTTCCTACACTCAGGATGCAGAACTCCTGTAAACTGCCTCTCACTACTTCCAATGTACAGAAATCCTGTAAGCTGCTTCTCTTTTACTCAGACTACTGAAAACCCGCATAGTGCGTAAGACTACTCCCATGCTACACAACTCCCGTAAAGTGTTTCCTACACTCAGGATGCAGAACTCCTGTAAACTGCCTCTCACTACTTCCATTGTACAGAAATCCTGTAAGCTGCTTCTCTTTCACTCAGACTACTGAAAACCCGCATAGTGCGTAAGACTACTCCCATGCTACAGAACTCCCGTAAAGTGTTTCCTACACTCAGGATGCAGAACTCCTGTAAACTGCCTCTCACTACTTCCTTTGTACAGAAATCCTGTAAGCTGCTTCTCTTTCACTCAGACTACTGAAAACCCGCATAGTGCGTAAGACTACTCCCATGCTACACAACTCCCGTAAAGTGTTTCCTACACTCAGGATGCAGAACTCCTGTAAACTGCCTCTCACTACTTCCAATGTACAGAAATCCTGTAAGCTGCTTCTCTTTTACTCAGACTACTGAAAACCCGCATAGTGCGTAAGACTACTCCCATGCTACAGAACTCCCGTAAAGTGTTTCCTACACTCAGGATGCAGAACTCCTGTAAACTGCCTCTCACTACTTATATTGTACAGAAATCCTGTAAGCTGCTTCTCTTTTACTCAGACTACTGAAAACCCGCATGGTGCGTAAGACTACTCCCATGCTACAGAACTCCCGTAAAGTGTTTCCTACACTCAGGATGCAGAACTCCTGTAAACTGCCTCTCACTACTTCCAATGTACAGAAATCCTGTAAGCTGCTTCTCTTTCACTCAGACTACTGAAAACCCGCATAGTGCGTAAGACTACTCCCATGCTACAGAACTCCCGTAAAGTGTTTCCTACACTCAGGATGCAGAACTCCTGTAAACTGCCTCTCACTACTTATATTGTACAGAAATCCTGTAAGCTGCTTCTCTTTTACTCAGACTACTGAAAACCCGCATGGTGCGTAAGACTACTCCCATGCTACAGAACTCCCGTAAAGTGTTTCCTACACTCAGGATGCAGAACTCCTGTAAACTGCCTCTCACTACTTCCAATGTACAGAAATCCTGTAAGCTGCTTCTCTTTCACTCAGACTACTGAAAACCCGCATAGTGCGTAAGACTACTCCCATGCTACAGAACTCCCGTAAAGTGTTTCCTACACTCAGGATGCAGAACTCCTGTAAACTGCCTCTCCGTACTTCCAATGTACAGAAATCCTGTAAGCTGCTTCTCTTTCACTCACACTACTGAAAAACCGCATAGTGCGTAAGACTACTCCCATGCTACACAACTCCCGTAAAGTGTTTCCTACACTCAGGATGCAGAACTCCTGTAAACTGCCTCTCACTACTTCCATTGTACAGAAATCCTGTAAGCTGCTTCTCTTTCACTCAGACTACTGAAAACCCGCATAGTGCGTAAGACTACTCCCATGCTACAGAACTCCCGTAAAGTGTTTCCTACACTCAGGATGCAGAACTCCTGTAAACTGCCTCTCACTACTTATATTGTACAGAAATCCTGTAAGCTGCTTCTCTTTTACTCAGACTACTGAAAACCCGCATAGTGCGTAAGACTACTCCCATGCTACACAACTCCCGTAAAGTGTTTCCTACACTCAGGATGCAGAACTCCTGTAAACTGCCTCTCACTACTTCCAATGTACAGAAACCCTGTAAGCTGCTTCTCTTTTACTCACACTACTGAAAACCCGCATTGTGCGTAAGACTACTCCCATGCTACAGAACTCCCGTAAAGTGTTTCCTACACTCAGGATGCAGAACTCCTGTAAACTGCCTCTCCCTACTTCCAATGTACAGAAATCCTGTAAGCTGCTTCTCTTTTACTCAGACTACTGAAAACACGCATAGTGCGTAAGACTACTCCCATGCTACAGAACTCCCGTAAAGTGTTTCCTACACTCAGGATGCAGAACTCCTGTAAACTGCCTCTCAATACTTCCAATGTACAGAAATCCTGTAAGCTACTTCTCTTTCACTCAGACTACTGAAAACCCGCATAGTGCGTAAGACTACTCCCATGCTACAGAACTCCCGTAAAGTGTTTCCTACACTCAGGATGCAGAACTCCTGTAAACTGCCTCTCACTACTTCCATTGTACAGAAATCCTGTAAGCTGCTTCTCTTTCACTCAGACTACTGAAAACCCGCATAGTGCGTAAGACTACTCCCATGCTACAGAACTCCCGTAAAGTGTTTCCTACACTCAGGATGCAGAACTCCTGTAAAGTGCCTCTCACTACTTATATTGTTCAGAAATCCTGTAAGCTGCTTCTCTTTTACTCAGACTACTGAAAACCCGCATAGTGTGTAAGACTACGCCCATGCTACAGAACTCCCGTAAAGTGTTTCCTACTCTCAGGATGCAGAACTCCTGTAAACTGCCTCTCACTACTTATATTGCACAGAAATCCTGTAAGCTGCTTCTCTTTTACTCAGACTACTGAAAACCCGCATGGTGCGTAAGACTACTCCCATGCTACAGAACTCCCGTAAAGTGTTTCCTACACTCAGGATGCAGAACTCCTATAAACTGCCTCTCACTACTTCCAATGTACAGAAATCCTGTAAGCTGCTTCTCTTTTACTCACACTACTTAAAACCCGCATAGTGCGTAAGACTACTCCCATGCTACAGAACTCCCGTAAAGTGTTTCCTACACTCAGGATGCAGAACTCCTGTAAACTGCCTCTCACTACTTCCATTGTACAGAAATCCTGTAAGCTGCTTCTCTTTCACTCAGACTACTGAAAACCCGCATGTTGCATAAGACTACTCCCATGCTACAGAACTCCCGTAAAGTGTTTCCTACACTCAGGATGCAGAACTCCTGTAAACTGCCTCTCACTACTTCCAATGTACAGAAATCCTGTAAGCTGCTTCTCTTTTACTCAGACTACTGAAAACACGCATAGTGCATAAGACTACTCCCATGCTACAGAACTCCCGTAAAGTGTTTCCTACACTCAGGATGCAGAACTCCTGTAAACTGCCTCTCACTACTTCCAATGTACAGAAATCCTGTAAGCTGCTTCTCTTTTACTCACACTACTGAAAACCCGCATAGTGCGTAAGACTACTCCCATGCTACAGAACTCCCGTAAAGTGTTTCCTACACTCAGGATGCAGAACTCCTGTAAACTGCCTCTCACTACTTCCATTGTACAGAAATCCTGTAAGCTGCTTCTCTTTCACTAGGACTACTGAAAACCCTCATAGTGCGTAAGACTACTCCCATGCTACAGAACTCCCGTAAAGTGTTTCCTACACTCAGGATGCAGAACTCCTGTAAACTGCCTCTCACTACTTCCAATGTACAGAAACCCTGTAAGCTGTTTCTCTTTTACTCACACTACTGAAAACCCGCATTGTGCGTAAGACTACTCCCATGCTACAGAACTCCCGTAAAGTGTTTCCTACACTCAGGATGCAGAACTCCTGTAAACTGCCTCTCACTACTTCCTTTGTACAGAAATCCTGTAAGCTGCTTCTCTTTTACTCACACTACTGAAAACCCGCATAGTGCGTAAGACTACTCCCATGCTACAGAACTCCCGTAAAGTGTTTCCTACACTCAGGATGCAGAACTCCTGTAAACTGCCTCTCACTACTTCCAATGTACAGAAATCCTGTAAGCTGCTTCTCTTTTACTCAGACTACTGAAAATCCGCATAGTGCGTAAGACTACTCCCATGCTACAGAACTCCCGTAAAGTGTTTCCTACACTCAGGATGCAGAACTCCTGTAAACTGCTTCTCCGTACTTCCAATATATAGAAACCCTGTAAGCTGCTTCTCTTTTACTCACACTACTGAAAACCCGCATTGTGCGTAAGACTACTCCCATGCTACAGAACTCCCGTAAAGTGTTTCCTACACTCAGGATCCAGAACTCTTGTAAACTGCTTCTCTGTACTTCCAATGTACAGAAACCCTCTAAGCTGCTTCTCTTTTACTCACACTACTGAAAAGCCGCATTGTGCGTAAGACTACTCCCATGCTACAGAACTCCCGTAAAGTGTTTCCTACACTCAGGATGCAGAACTCCTGTAAACTGCATCTGACTACTTCCAATGTACAGAAATCCTGTAAGCTGATTCTCTTTTACTCACACTACTGAAAACCCGCATAGTGCGTAAGACTACTCCCATGCTACAGAACTCCCGTAATGTGTTACCTACACTCAGGATGCAGAACTCCTTTCAACTACCTCTCACTATTTCCAATGTACAGAAATCCTGTTAGCTGCTTCTCTTTAACTCACACTACTGAAAACCCGCATAGTGCGTAAGACTACTCCCATGCTACACAACTCCCGTAAAGTGTTTCCTACACTCAGGATGCAGAACTCCTGTAAACTGCCTCTCCGTACTTCCAATGTACAGAAACCCTGTAAGCTGCTTCTCTTTCACTCACACTACTGAAAACCCGCATAGTGCGTAAGACTACTCCCATGCTACAGAACTCCCGTAAAGTGTTTCCTACACTCAGGATGCAGAACTCCTGTAAACTGCCTCTCACTACTTCCAATGTACAGAAACCCTGTAAGCTGCTTCTCTTTTACTCACACTACTGAAAACACGCATAGTGCGTAAGACTACTCCCATGCTACAGAACTCCCGCAAAGTGTTTCCTACACTCAGGATGCAGAACTCCTGTAAACTGCTTCTCCGTACTTCCAATATATACAAACCCTGTAAGCTGCTTCTCTTTTACTCACACTACTGAAAACCCGCATTGTGCGTAAGACTACTCCCATGCTACAGAACTCCCGTAAAGTGTTTCCTACACTCAGGATCCAGAACTCTTGTAAACTGCTTCTCTGTACTTCCAATGTACAGAAACCCTCTAAGCTGCTTCTCTTTTACTCACACTACTGAAAAGCCGCATTGTGCGTAAGACTACTCCCATGCTACAGAACTCCCGTAAAGTGTTTCCTACACTCAGGATGCAGAACTCCTGTAAACTTCATCTGACTACTTCCAATGTACAGAAATCCTGTAAGCTGATTCTCTTTTACTCACACTACTGAAAACCCGCATAGTGCGTAAGACTACTCCCATGCTACAGAACTCCCGTAAAGTGTTTCCTACACTCAGGATGCAGAACTCCTGTAAACTGCCTCTCACTACTTATATTGTACAGAAATCCTGTAAGCTGCTTCTCTTTTACTCAGACTACTGAAAACCCGCATGGTGCGTAAGACTACTCCCATGCTACAGAACTCCCGTAAAGTGTTTCCTACACTCAGGATGCAGAACTCCTGTAAACTGCCTCTCACTACTTCCATTGTACAGAAATCCTGTAAGCTGCTTCTCTTTCACTAGGACTACTGAAAACCCTCATAGTGCGTAAGACTACTCCCATGCTACAGAACTCCCGTAAAGTGTTTCCTACACTCAGGATGCAGAACTCCTGTAAACTGCCTCTCACTACTTCCAATGTACAGAAACCCTGTAAGCTGTTTCTCTTTTACTCACACTACTGAAAACCCGCATTGTGCGTAAGACTACTCCCATGCTACAGAACTCCCGTAAAGTGTTTCCTACACTCAGGATGCAGAACTCCTGTAAACTGCATCTCACTACTTCCAATGTACAGAAATCCTGTAAGCTGCTTCTCTTTTACTCACACTACTGAAAACCCGCATAGTGCGTAAGACTACTCCCATGCTACAGAACTCCCGTAAAGTGTTTCCTACACTCAGGATGCAGAACTCCTGTAAACTGCCTCTCACTACTTCCAATGTACAGAAATCCTGTAAGCTGCTTCTCTTTTACTCAGACTACTGAAAATCCGCATAGTGCGTAAGACTACTCCCATGCTACAGAACTCCCGTAAAGTGTTTCCTACACTCAGGATGCAGAACTCCTGTAAACTGCTTCTCCGTACTTCCAATATATAGAAACCCTGTAAGCTGCTTCTCTTTTACTCACACTACTGAAAACCCACATTGTGCGTAAGACTACTCCCATGCTACAGAACTCCCGTAAAGTGTTTCCTACACTCAGGATCCAGAACTCTTGTAAACTGCTTCTCTGTACTTCCAATGTACAGAAACCCTCTAAGCTGCTTCTCTTTTACTCACACTACTGAAAAGCCGCATTGTGCGTAAGACTACTCCCATGCTACAGAACTCCCGTAAAGTGTTTCCTACACTCAGGATGCAGAACTCCTGTAAACTGCATCTGACTACTTCCAATGTACAGAAATCCTGTAAGCTGATTCTCTTTTACTCACACTACTGAAAACCCGCATAGTGCGTAAGACTACTCCCATGCTACAGAACTCCCGTAATGTGTTTCCTACACTCAGGATGCAGAACTCCTTTCAACTACCTCTCACTATTTCCAATGTACAGAAATCCTGTTAGCTGCTTCTCTTTAACTCACACTACTGAAAACCCGCATAGTGCGTAAGACTACTCCCATGCTACACAACTCCCGTAAAGTGTTTCCTACACTCAGGATGCAGAACTCCTGTAAACTGCCTCTCCGTACTTCCAATGTACAGAAACCCTGTAAGCTGCTTCTCTTTCACTCACACTACTGAAAACCCGCATAGTGCGTAAGACTACTCCCATGCTACAGAACTCCCGTAAAGTGTTTCCTACACTCAGGATGCAGAACTCCTGTAAACTGCCTCTCACTACTTCCAATGTACAGAAACCCTGTAAGCTGCTTCTCTTTAACTCACACTACTGAAAACCCGCATAGTGCGTAAGACTACTCCCATGCTACACAACTCCCGTAAAGTGTTTCCTACACTCAGGATGCAGAACTCCTGTAAACTGCCTCTCCGTACTTCCAATGTACAGAAACCCTGTAAGCTGCTTCTCTTTCACTCACACTACTGAAAACCCGCATAGTGCGTAAGACTACTCCCATGCTACAGAACTCCCGTAAAGTGTTTCCTACACTCAGGATGCAGAACTCCTGTAAACTGCCTCTCACTACTTATATTGTACAGAAATTTTGTAAGCTGCTTCTCTTTTACTCAGACTACTGAAAACCCGCATAGTGCGTAAGACTACTCCCATGCTACAGAACTCCCGTAAAGTGTTTCCTACACTCAGGATGCAGAACTCCTGTAAACTGCCTCTCCGTACTTCCAATGTACAGAAATCCTGTAAGCTGCTTCTCTTTTACTCACACTACTGAAAACCCGCATTGTGCGTAAGACTACTCCCATGCTACAGAACTCCCGTAAAGTGTTTCCTACACTCAGGATGCAGAACTCCTGTAAACTGCCTCTCACTACTTATATTGTACAGAAATCCTGTAAGCTGCTTCACTTTTACTCACACTACTGAAAACCCGCATGGTGCGTAAGACTACTCCCATGCTACAGAACTCCCGTAAAGTGTTTCCTACACTCAGGATGCAGAACTCCTGTAAACTGCCTCTCACTACTTATATTGTACAGAAATCCTGTAAGCTGCTTCTCTTTTACTCAGACTACTGAAAACCCGCATGGTGCGTAAGACTACTCCCATGCTACAGAACTCCCGTAAAGTGTTTCCTACACTCAGGATGCAGAACTCCTGTAAACTGCTTCTCCGTACTTCCAATGTACAGGAACCCTGTAAGCTGCTTCTCTTTTACTCACACTACTGAAAACCCACATTGTGCGTAAGACTACTCCCATGCTACAGAACTCCCGTAAAGTGTTTCCTACACTCAGGATGCAGAACTCCTGTAAACTGCATCTCACTACTTCCAATGTACAGAAATCCTGTAAGCTGCTTCTCTTTTACTCAGACTACTGAAAACCCGCATAGTGCGTAAGACTACTCCCATGCTACAGAACTCCCGTAAAGTGTTTCCTACACTCAGGATGCAGAACTCCTGTAAACTGCCTCTCACTACTTCCAATGTACAGAAATCCTGTAAGCTGCTTCTCTTTTACTCACACTACTGAAAAACCGCATGGTGCGTAAGACTACTCCCATGCTACAGAACTCCCGTAAAGTGTTTCCTACACTCAGGATGCAGAACTCCTGTACACTGCCTCTCACTACTTCCAATGTACAGAAATCCTGTAAGCTGCTTCTCTTTTGCTCACACTACTGGAAACCCGCATGGTGCGTAAGACTACTCCCATGCTACAGAACTCCCGTAAAGTGTTTCCTACACTCAGGATGCATAACTCCTGTAAACTGCCTCTCCGTACTTCCAATGTACAGAAATCCTGTAAGCTGCTTCTCTTTTACTCACACTACTGAAAACACGCATAGTGCGTAAGACTACTCCCATGCTACAGAACTCCCGTAAATTGTTTCCTACACTCAGGATGCATAACTCCTGTAAACTGCCTCTCCGTACTTCCAATGTACAGAAATCCTGTAAGCTGCTTCTCTTTTACTCACACTACTGAAAACCCGCATAGTGTGTAAGACTACTCCCATGCTACAGAACTCCCGTAAAGTGTTTCCTACACTCAGGATGCAGAACTCCTGTAAACTGCCTCTCACTACTTCCAATGTACAGAAATCCTGTAAGCTGCTTCTCTTTTACTCACACTACTGAAAACCCGCATGGTGCGTAAGACTACTCCCATGCTACAGAACTCCCGTAAAGTGTTTCCTACACTCAGGATGCAGAACTCCTGTAAACTGCCTCTCACTACTTCCAATGTACAGAAATCCTGTAAGCTGCTTCTCTTTTACTCACACTACTGAAAACCCGCATGGTGCGTAAGACTACTCCCATGCTACAGAACTCCCGTAAAGTGTTTCCTACACTCAGGATGCAGAACTCCTGTAAACTGCCTCTCACTACTTCCAATGTACAGAAATCCTGTAAGCTGCTTCTCTTTTACTCACACTACTGAAAACCCGCATAGTGCGTAAGACTACTCCCATGCTACAGAACTCCCGTAAAGTGTTTCCTACACTCAGGATGCAGAACTCCTGTAAACTGCCTCTCACTACTTCCAATGTACAAAAATCCTGTAAGCTGCTTCTCTTTTACTCACACTACTGAAAACCCGCATTGTGCGTATGACTACTCCCATGCTACAGAACTCCCGTAAAGTGTTTCCTACACTCAGGATGCAGAACTCCTGTAAACTGCCTCTCACTACTTCCATTGTACAGAAATCCTGTAAGCTGCTTCTCTTTTACTCAGACTACTGAAAACCCGCATGGTGCGTAAGACTACTCCCATGCTACAGAACTCCCGTAAAGTGTTTCCTACACTCAGGATGCAGAACTCCTGTAAACTGCCTCTCACTACTTCCAAAGTACAGAAATCCTGTAAGCGGCTTCTCTTTTACTCAGACTACTGAAAACCCGCATAGTGTGTAAGACTACTCCCATGCTACAGAACTCCCGTAAAGTGTTTCCTACACTCAGGATGCAGAACTCCTGTAAACTGCCTCTCCGTACTTCCAATGTACAGAAACCCTGTAAGCTGCTTCTCTTTTACTCACACTACTGAAAATCCGCATAGTGCGTAAGACTACTCCCATGCTACAGAACTCCCGTAAAGTGTTTCCTACACTCAGGATGCAGAACTCCTGTAAACTGCCTCTCACTACTTCCAATGTACAGAAATCCTGTAAGCTGCTTCTCTTTTACTCAGACTACTGAAAACCCGCATGGTGCGTAAGACTACTCCCATGCTACAGAACTCCCGTAAAGTGTTTCCTACACTCAGGATGCAGAACTCCTGTAAACTGCCTCTCACTACTTATATTGTACAGAAATTTTGTAAGCTGCTTCTCTTTTACTCAGACTACTGAAAACCCGCATAGTGCGTAAGACTACTCCCATGCTACAGAACTCCCGCAAAGTGTTTCCTACACTCAGGATGCAGAACTCCTGTAAACTGCTTCTCCGTACTTCCAATGCACAGAAACCCTGTAAGCTGCTTCTCTTTTACTCACACTACTGAAAACCCGCATAGTGCGTAAGACTACTCCCATGCTACAGAACTCCCGTAAAGTGTTTCCTACACTCAGGATGCAGAACTCCTGTAAACTGCCTCTCACTACTTCCAATGTACAGAAATCCTGTAAGCTGCTTCTCTTTTACTCACACTACTGAAAACCCGCATGGTGCGTAAGACTACTCCCATGCTACAGAACTCCCGTAAAGTGTTTCCTACACTCAGGATGCAGAACTCCTGTAAACTGCCTCTCACTACTTATATTGTACAG